>NC_088999.1:0-308513 GCF_963932015.1 Anas acuta
TTCAGTCGTCATCGATGCCTGCTAGGGCTATGTTTAGGGATGCTCGGAAACATCGAACCCGGAGGGTCCAGTGTCATGTGGGGCTGCGTAAAGGCTCCCCTGGGGAGTTCACTTGTACCCAAAGCCTTCCTTTGGGGGCACTTTTGGATGGTCCAAAGGGGCTTGCAACGCATTTCCTGGGGCCTGATTTTTCAGTCGTCTTCGATGCCGGCTAGGGCTATGTTTAGGGATGCTCGGAAACAGCGAACCCCGAGGGTCCAGTTGCATGTGGGGCTGCGTAAAGGCTCCCCTGGGGAGTTCACTTGTACCCAAAGCCTTCCTTTGGTGACACTTTTGGATGGTCCAAAGGGGCTTGCATCGCATTTTCTGGGGCCTGATTTTTCACTTGTCTCCGATGACTGCTAGGGTTCTGTTTACGTTTGCTCAGGAACAGCGAACCCCGAGGGTCCAGTTGCATGTGGGGCTGCGTAAAGGCTCCCCTGGGGAGTTCACTTGTACCCAAAGCCTTCCTTTGCGGGCACTTTTGGATGGTCCAAAGGGGCTCGCAACGCATTTCCTGTGGCCTGATTTTTAAGTCGTCATCGATGCCGGCTAGGGTTATGTTTAGGGATGCTCGGAAACAGCGAACCCGGAGGGTCCAGTTGCATGTGGGGCTGCGTAAAGGCTCCCCTGGGGAGTTCACTTGTACCCAAAGTCTTCCTTTGGGGGCACTTTTGGATGGACGAAAAGGGCTCGGAACGCATTTCCTGGGGCCTGATTTTTCACTCGTCTCTGATGCCGTCTAGGGCTATGTTTAGGGATGCTCGGAAACAGCGAACCTGAAGGGTCCAGTGTCATGTGGGGCTGCGTAAAGGCTCCCCTGGGGAGTTCACTTGTACCCAAAGCCTTCCTTTGGGGGCACATTTGGATGGGCGAAAAGGCCTCGGAACGCATTTCCTGGGGCCTGATTTTTCACTCGTCTCCGATGACGGCTAGGGCTACGTTTAGGTTTGCTCAGGAACAGCAAACCAGGAGGGTCCAGTTGCATGTGGGGCTGCGTAAAGGCTCCCCTGGGGAGTTCACTTGTACCCAAAGCCTTCCTTTGGGGGAACTTTTGGATGGTCCGAAGTGGCTCGCAACGCATTTCCTAGGGCCTGATTTTTCACTTGTCTCCGATGACGGCTAGGGCTATGTTTAGGTTTGCTTAGGAACAGCGAACCCGGAGGGTCCAGTTGCATGTGGGGCTCCGTAAAGGCTCCCCTGGGGAGTTCACTTGTATCCAAAGCCTTCCTTTAATGACACTTTTGGATGGTCCAAAAGGGCTTGCAACGCGTTTTCTGGGGCCCGGGTTTTCAGTCTTCTCCCATGCTGGCTAGTGATATATTTAGTGTTGCTCGGAAAAATCGAACCCGGAGGGTCCAGTTGCATGTGGGGCTGCGTAAAGGCTCCCCTGGGGAGTTCACTTGTACCCAAAGCCTTCCTTTGGTGACACTTTTGGATGGGCGAAAAAGCCTCGTAACGCATTTCCTGGGGCCTGATTTTTCATTCGTCTTTGATGCCGTCTAGGGCTATGTTTAGGGATGCTCGGAAACAGCGAACCCGGAGGGTCCAGCTGCATGTGGGGCTGCGTAAAGGCTCCCCTGGGGAGTTCTCTTGTACCCAAAGTCTTCCTTTGAGGGCACATTTGGATGGGCGAAAAGGCCTCGGAACGCGTTTCCTGGGGCCTGATTTTTCAGTCGTCTCCGATGACGGCTAGGGCTACGTTTAGGTTTGCTCAGGAACAGCGACCCCGCAGGGTCCAGTTGCATGTGGGGCTGCGTAAAGGCTCCCCTGGGGAGTTCACTTGTACCCAAAGCCTTCCTTTGGTGACACTTTTGGATGGACGAAAAGGGCTCGCAACGCATTTCCTGGGGCCTGATTTTTCAGTCGTCATCCATGCCGGCTAGGGCTATGTTTAGGGATGCTCGGAAACAGCGAACAAGGAGGGTCCAGTTGCATGTGGGGCTGCGTAAAGGCTCCCCTGGGGAGTTCACTTGTACCCAAAGCCTTCCTTTGGGGGCACTTTTGGATGGTCCAAAGGGGCTCGGAACGCATTTCCTGGGACCTGATTTTTCAGTCGTCTCCGATGATGGCTAGGGCTACGTTTAGGTTTGCTCATGAACAGCGAACTCGGAGGGTCCAGTTGCATGTGGGGCTGCGTAAAGGCTCCCCTGGGGAGTTCACTTGTACCCAAAGCCTTCCTTTGGTGACACTTTTGGATGGTCCAAAGGGGCTTGCAACGCGTTTTCTGGGGCCCGGGTTTACAGTCTTCTCCCATGCCGGCTAGGGATATATATAGGGTTGCTAGGAAAAATCGAACCCGAAGGGTCCAGTTGCATGTGGGGCTGCGTAAAGGCTCCCCTGGGGAGTTCTCTTGTACCCAAAGCCTTCCTTTGGGGGCACTTTTGGATGGTCCAAAGGGGCTTGTAACGCATTTCCTGAGGCCTGATTTTTCACTCGTCTTCGATGCCGGCTAGGGCTATGTTTAGGTTTGCTCAGGAACAGCGAACCTGGAGGGTCCAGTTGCATGTGGGGCTGCGTAAAGGCTCCCCTGGGGAGTTCACTTGTACCCAAAGCCTTCCTTTGGGGGCACTTTTGGATGGGCGAAAAGTGCTCGTAACATATTTCCTGGGGCCTTATTTTTCAGTCGTTTCCGATGACGGCTAGGGCTACGTTTAGGTTTGCTCATGAACAGTGAACCTAGAGGGTCCAGTTGCATGTGGGGCTGCGTAAAGGCTCCCCTGGGGAGTTCTCTTGTACCCAAAGCCTTCCTTTGGGGGCACATTTGGATGGGCGAAAAGGGCTCGGAACGCATTTCCTGGGGCCTGATTTTTCACTCGTCTCCGATGACTGCTAGGGATCTGTTTACGTTTAATCAGGAACAGCGAACCCCGAGGGTCCAGTTGCATGTGGGGCTGCGTAAAGGCTCCCCTGGGGAGTACACTTGTACCCAAAGCCTTCCTTTGGTGACACTTTTGGATGGTCCAAAGGGGCTTGCATCGCATTTTCTGGGGCCTGATTTTTCACTTGTCTCCGATGACTGCTAGGGTTCTGTTTACGTTTGCTCAGGAACAGCGAACCCCGAGGGTCCAGTTGCATGTGGGGCTGCGTAAAGGCTCCCCTGGGGAGTTCACTTGTACCCAAAGCCTTCCTTTGCGGGCACTTTTGGATGGTCCAAAGGGGCTCGCAACGCATTTCCTGAGGCCTGATTTTTCAGTCGTCCCCGATGCCGGCTAGGGCTACGTTTAGGTTTGCTCATGAACAGCGAACCCGGAGGGTCCAGTTGCATGTGGGGCTGCGTAAAGGCTCCCCTGGGGAGTTCTCTTGTACCCAAAGCCTTCCTTTGGTGACACTTTTGGATGGTCCAAAGGGGCTTGCAAAGCGTTTTCTGGGGCTCGGGTTTTCAGTCTTCTCCCATGCCGGCTAGTGATATATATAGGGTTGCTCGGAAAAATCGAACCTGAAGGGTCCAGTTTCATGTGGGGCTGCGTAAAGGCTCCCCTGGGGAGTTCACTTGTACCCAAAGCCTTCCTTTGGGGGCACTTTTGGATGGGCGAAAAGGCCTCGGAACGCATTTCCTGGGGCCTGATACTTCAGTCGTCTCCGATGACGGCTAGGGCTACGTTTAGGTTTGCTCATGAACAGCGAACCCGGAGGGTCCAGTTGCATGTGGGGCTGCGTAAAGGCTCCCCTGGGGAGTTCTCTTGTACCCAAAGCCTTCCTTTGGTGACACTTTTGGATCGTCCAAAGGGGCTCGCAACGCGTTTTCTTGGGCCCGCGTTTTCAGTCTTCTCCCATGCCTGAAAGGGATATAATTAGGGTTGCTCGGAAAAATCGAACCCGAAGGGTCCAGTTGCATGTGGGGCTGCGTAAATGCTCCCCTGGGAACTTCAGATATACCCAAAGCCTTCCTTTGGGGGCACTTTTGGATGGTCCGAAGGGGCTCGCAACACATTTCCTGGGGCCTGATTTTTCATACGTCTCCTATGACGGCCAGGGCTACGTTTAGGATTGCTCAGGAACAGCGAACGCGGAGGATCCAGTTGCATGTGGGGCTGCGTAAAGGCTCCCCTGGGGAGTTCACTTGTACCCAAAGCCTTCCTTTGGTGACACATTTGGATGGGCAAAAAGGGCTCGCAACGCATTTCCTGGTGTCTGATTTTTCACTCGTCTTCGATGACAGCTAGGGCTATGTTTAGGGATGCTCGGAAACATCGAACCCGGATGGTCCAGTTGCATCTTGGGCTGCGTAAAGGCTCCCCTGGGGAGTTCACTTGTATCCAAAGCCTTCCTTTGGTGACACTTTTGGATGGTCCAAAGGGGCTTGCAACGCGTTTTCTGGGGCCCGGGTTTTCAGTCTTCTCCCATGCCGGCTAGTGATATACTTAGGGTTGCTCGGAATAATCGAACCCGGAGGGTCCAGTTGCATGTGGGGCTGCGTAAAGGATCCCCTGGAAAGTTCACTTGTACCCAAAGCCTTCCTTTGGGGGCACTTTTGGATGGTCCAAAGGGGCTTGCAACGCGTTTCCTGGGGCCTGATTTTTCACTCGTCTCCGATGACGGCTAGAGCTACGTTTAGGTTTGCTCAGGAACAGCGAACCCGGAGGGTCCAGTGTCATGTGGGGCTGCGTAAAGGCTCCCCTGGGGAGTTCACTTGTACCCAAATCCTTCCTTTGGGGGCACTTTTGGATGGTCCAAAGGGGCTCGGAACGCATTTCCTGGGGCCTGATTTTTCACTCGTCTCCGATGACGGCTAGGGCTATGTTTAGGGATGCTCGGAAACAGCGAACCCGGAGGGTCCAGTTGCATGTGGGGCTGCGTAAAGGCTCCCCTGGGGAGTTCACTTGTACCCAAAGCCTTCCTTTGGGGGCACTTTTGGATGGGCGAAAATGTCTCGTAACACATTTCCTGGGGCCTGATTTTTCAGTCGTCATCGATGCCGGCTAGGGCTATGTTTAGGGATGCTCGGAAACAGCGAACTCGGAGGGTCCAGTTGCATGTAGGGCTGCGTAAAGGCTCCCCTGGGGAGTTCACTTGTACCCAAAGCCTTCCTTTGGGGGCACATTTGGATGGGCGAAAAGGGCTCGCAACGCATTTCCTGGGGCTTGATTTTTCAGTCGTCTTCGATGCCGGCTAGGGCTGTGTTTAGGGATGCTCGGAACCATCGAACCCGGAGGGTCCAGTTGCATGTGGGGCTGCGTAAAGGCTCCCCTGGGGAGTTCACTTGTACCCAAAGCCTTCCTTTGGGGGCACTTTTGGATGGACGAAAAGGGCTCGCAACGCATTTCCTGGGGCCTGATTTTTCAGTCGTCTCCGATGATGGCTAGGGCTACGTTTAGGTTTGCTCATGAACAGCGAACTCGGAGGGT
Source organism: Anas acuta (assembly GCF_963932015.1). NCBI lineage: Eukaryota > Metazoa > Chordata > Aves > Anseriformes > Anatidae > Anas > Anas acuta. The sequence continues at coordinate 5,388 of NC_088999.1, forward strand.
CCAGTTGCATGTGGGGCTGCGTAAAGGCTCCCCTGGGGAGTTCTCTTGTACCCAAAGCCTTCCTTTGGTGACACTTTTGGATGGGCGAAAAAGCCTCGGAACGCATTTCCTGGGGCCTGATTTTTCATTCGTCTTTGATGCCGTCTAGGGCTATGTTTAGGGATGCTCGGAAACAGCGAACCCGGAGGGTCCAGCTGCATGTGGGGCTGCGTAAAGGCTCCCCTGGGGAGTTCTCTTGTACCCAAAGTCTTCCTTTGAGGGCACATTTGGATGGGCGAAAAGGCCTCGGAACGCGTTTCCTGGGGCCTGATTTTTCAGTCGTCTCCGATGACGGCTAGGGCTACGTTTAGGTTTGCTCATGAACAGCGAACCCGGAGGGTCCAGTTGCATGTGGGGCTGCGTAAAGGCTCCCCTGGGGAGTTCACTTGTACCCAAAGCCTTCCTTTGGGGGCACTTTTGGATGGACGAAAAGGGCTCGCAACGCATTTCCTGGGGCCTGATTTTTCAGTCGTCATCGATGCCGGCTAGGGCTATGTTTAGGGATGCTCGGAAACAGCGAACCTGAAGGGTCCAGTTGCATATGGGGCTGCGTAAAGGCTCCCCTGGAAAGTTCACTTGTACCCAAAGCCTTCCTTTGGGGGCACTTTTGGATGGTCCAAAGGGGCTCGGAACGCATTTCCTGAGGCCTGATTTTTCACTCGTCTTCGATGCCGGCTAGGGCTATGTTTAGGTTTGCTCAGGAACAGCGAACCCGGAGGGTCCAGTGTCATGTGGGGCTGCGTAAAGGCTCCCCTGGGGAGTTCACTTGTACCCAAATCCTTCCTTTGGGGGCACTTTTGGATGGTCCAAAGGGGCTCGGAACGCATTTCCTGGGGCCTGATTTTTCACTCGTCTCCGATGACGGCTAGGGCTATGTTTAGGGATGCTCGGAAACAGCGAACCCGGAGGGTCCAGTTGCATGTGGGGCTGCGTAAAGGCTCCCCTGGGGAGTTCACTTGTACCCAAAGCCTTCCTTTGGGGGCACTTTTGGATGGGCGAAAATGTCTCGTAACACATTTCCTGGGGCCTGATTTTTCAGTCGTCATCGATGCCGGCTAGGGCTATGTTTAGGGATGCTCGGAAACAGCGAACTCGGAGGGTCCAGTTGCATGTAGGGCTGCGTAAAGGCTCCCCTGGGGAGTTCACTTGTACCCAAAGCCTTCCTTTGGGGGCACATTTGGATGGGCGAAAAGGGCTCGCAACGCATTTCCTGGGGCTTGATTTTTCAGTCGTCTTCGATGCCGGCTAGGGCTGTGTTTAGGGATGCTCGGAACCATCGAACCCGGAGGGTCCAGTTGCATGTGGGGCTGCGTAAAGGCTCCCCTGGGGAGTTCACTTGTACCCAAAGCCTTCCTTTGGGGGCACTTTTGGATGGACGAAAAGGGCTCGCAACGCATTTCCTGGGGCCTGATTTTTCAGTCGTCTCCGATGATGGCTAGGGCTACGTTTAGGTTTGCTCATGAACAGCGAACTCGGAGGGTCCAGTTGCATGTGGGGCTGCGTAAAGGCTCCCCTGGGGAGTTCTCTTGTACCCAAAGCCTTCCTTTGGTGACACTTTTGGATGGGCGAAAAAGCCTCGGAACGCATTTCCTGGGGCCTGATTTTTCATTCGTCTTTGATGCCGTCTAGGGCTATGTTTAGGGATGCTCGGAAACAGCGAACCCGGAGGGTCCAGCTGCATGTGGGGCTGCGTAAAGGCTCCCCTGGGGAGTTCTCTTGTACCCAAAGTCTTCCTTTGAGGGCACATTTGGATGGGCGAAAAGGCCTCGGAACGCGTTTCCTGGGGCCTGATTTTTCAGTCGTCTCCGATGACGGCTAGGGCTACGTTTAGGTTTGCTCATGAACAGCGAACCCGGAGGGTCCAGTTGCATGTGGGGCTGCGTAAAGGCTCCCCTGGGGAGTTCACTTGTACCCAAAGCCTTCCTTTGGGGGCACTTTTGGATGGACGAAAAGGGCTCGCAACGCATTTCCTGGGGCCTGATTTTTCAGTCGTCATCGATGCCGGCTAGGGCTATGTTTAGGGATGCTCGGAAACAGCGAACCTGAAGGGTCCAGTTGCATATGGGGCTGCGTAAAGGCTCCCCTGGAAAGTTCACTTGTACCCAAAGCCTTCCTTTGGGGGCACTTTTGGATGGTCCAAAGGGGCTCGGAACGCATTTCCTGAGGCCTGATTTTTCACTCGTCTTCGATGCCGGCTAGGGCTATGTTTAGGTTTGCTCAGGAACAGCGAACCCGGAGGGTCCAGTGTCATGTGGGGCTGCGTAAAGGCTCCCCTGGGGAGTTCTCTTGTACCCAAAGCCTTCCTTTGGGGGCACTTTTGGATGGTCCAAAGGGGCTTGCAACGCGTTTTCTGGGGCCCGGGTATACAGTCTTCTCCCATGCCGGCTAGGGATATATATAGGGTTGCTAGGAAAAATCGAACCCGAAGGGTCCAGTTGCATGTGGGGCTGCGTAAAGGCTCCCCTGGGGAGTTCTCTTGTACCCAAAGCCTTCCTTTGGGGGCACTTTTGGATGGTCCAAAGGGGCTTGTAACGCATTTCCTGAGGCCTGATTTTTCACTCGTCTTCGATGCCGGCTAGGGCTATGTTTAGGTTTGCTCAGGAACAGCGAACCTGGAGGGTCCAGTGTCATGTGGGGCTGCGTAAAGGCTCCCCTGGGGAGTTCACTTGTACCCAAAGCCTTCCTTTGGGGGCACTTTTGGATGGGCGAAAAGTGCTCGTAACACATTTCCTGGGGCCTGATTTTTCAGTCGTCTCCGATGACGGCTAGGGCTACGTTTAGGTTTGCTCATGAACAGTGAACCTAGAGGGTCCAGTTGCATGTGGGGCTGCGTAAAGGCTCCCCTGGGGAGTTCTCTTGTACCCAAAGCCTTCCTTTGGGGGCACTTTTGGATGGGCGAAAAGGGCTCGCAACGCATTTCCTGGGGCTTGATTTTTCAGTCGTCTTCGATGCCGGCTAGGGCTATGTTTAGGGATGCTCGGAAACAGCGAACCCGGAGGGTCCAGTTGCATGTGGGGCTGCGTAAAGGCTCCCCTGGGGAGTTCACTTGTACCCAAAGCCTTCCTTTGGGGGCACATTTGGATGGGCGAAAAGGGCTCGGAACGCATTTCCTGGGGCCTGATTTTTCACTCGTCTCCGATGACTGCTAGGGATCTGTTTACGTTTAATCAGGAACAGCGAACCCGGAGGGTCCAGTTGCATGTGGGGCTGCGTAAAGGCTCCCCTGGGGAGTACACTTGTACCCAAAGCCTTCCTTTGGTGACACTTTTGGATGGTCCAAAGAGGCTTGCATCGCATTTTCTGGGGCCTGATTTTTCACTTGTCTCCGATGACTGCTAGGGTTCTGTTTACGTTTGCTTAGGAACAGCGAACCCCGAGGGTCCAGTTGCATGTGGGGCTGCGTAAAGGCTCCCCTGGGGAGTTCACTTGTACCCAAAGCCTTCCTTTGTGGGCACTTTTGGATGGTCCAAAGGGGCTCGCAACGCATTTCCTGAGTCCTGATTTTTCAGTCGTCCCCGATGCCGGCTAGGGCTTCGTTTAGGTTTGCTCATGAACAGCGAACCCGGAGGGTCCAGTTGCATGTGGGGCTGCGTAAAGGCTCCCCTGGGGAGTTCTCTTGTACCCAAAGCCTTCCTTTGGTGACACTTTTGGATGGTCCAAAGGGGCTTGCAAAGCGTTTTCTGGGGCTCGGGTTTTCAGTCTTCTCCCATGCCGGCTAGTGATATATATAGGGTTGCTCGGAAAAATCGAACCTGAAGGGTCCAGTTGCATGTGGGGCTGCGTAAAGGCTCCCCTGGGGAGTTCACTTGTACCCAAAGCCTTCCTTTGGGGGCACTTTTGGATGGGCGAAAAGGCCTCGGAACGCATTTCCTGGGGCCTGATACTTCAGTCGTCTCCGATGACGGCTAGGGCTACGTTTAGGTTTGCTCATGAACAGCGAACCCGGAGGGTCCAGTTGCATGTGGGGCTGCGTAAAGGCTCCCCTGGGGAGTTCTCTTGTACCCAAAGCCTTCCTTTGGTGACACTTTTGGATGGTCCAAAGGGGCTCGCAACGCGTTTTCTGGGGCCCGCGTTTTCAGTCTTCTCCCATGCCTGAAAGGGATATAATTAGGGTTGCTCGGAAAAATCGAACCCAAACGGTCCAGTTGCATGTGGGGCTGCGTAAAGGCTCCCCTGGGAACTTCAGATGTACCCAAAGCCTTCCTTTGGGGGCACTTTTGGATGGGCGAAAATGTCTCGTAACGCATTTCCTGGGGCCTGATTTTTCAGTCGTCATCGATGACGGCTAGGGCTATGTTTAGGGATGCTCGGAAACAGCGAACTCAAAGGGTCCAGTTGCATGTGGGGCTGCGTAAAGGCTCCCCTGGGGAGTTCACTTGTACCCAAAGCCTTCCTTTGGGGGCACTTTTGGATGGACGAAAAGGGCTCGCAACGCATTTCCTGGGGCCTGATTTTTCAGTCATCTTCGATGCCGGTTCGGTATATGTTTAGGGATGCTCGGAAACAGCGAACCCGGAGGGTCCAGTTGCATGTGGGGCTGCGTAAAGGCTCCCCTGGGGAGTTCACTTGTACCCAAAGCCTTCCTTTGGGGGCACTTTTGGATGGACGAAAAGGGCTCGCAACGCATTTCCTGGGACCTGATTTTTCACTCGTCTCCGATGCCGAGTAGGGCTATGTTTAGGGATGCTCGGAAACAGCGAACCCGAAGGGTCCAGTTGCATGTGGGGCTGCGTAAAGGCTCCCCTGGGGAGTTCACTTGTATCCAAAGCCTTCCTTTGGTGACACTTTTGGATGGTCCAAAGGGGCTTGCAAAGCGTTTTCTGGGGCCCGGGTTTTCATTCTTCTCCCATGCCGGCTAGTGATATATTTAGGGTTGCTCGGAATAATCGAACCCGGAGGGTCCAGTTGCATGTGGGGCTGCGTAAAGGCTCCCCTGGAAAGTTCACTTGTACCCAAAGCCTTCCTTTGGGGGCACTTATGGATGGTCCAAAGGGGCTCGCAACGCATTTCCTGGGGCCTGATTTTTCACTCGTCTCCGATGACGGCTAGAGCTACGTTTAGGTTTGCTCAGGAACAGCGAACCCGGAGGGTCCAGTTGCATGTGGGGCTGCGTATAGGCTCCCCTGGGGAGTTCACTTGTACACAAAGCCTTCCTTTGGGGGCACTTTTGGATGGGCGAAAATGTCTCGTAACGCATTTCCTGGGGCATGATTTTTCAGTCGTCATCGATGCCGGCTAGGGCTATGTTTAGGGATGCTCGGAAACAGCGAACCCGGAGGATCCAGTTGCATGTGGGGCTGCGTAAAGGCTCCCCTGGGGAGTTCACTTGTACCCAAAGCCTTCCTTTGGGGGCACTTTTGGATGGGCGAAAAGGGCTCGGAACCCATTTCCTGGGGCCTGATTTTTCAGTCATCTTCGATGCCGGCTAGGTATATGTTTAGGGATGCTCGGAAACAGCGATCCCGGAGGGTCCAGTTGCATGTGGGGCTGCGTAAAGGCTCCCCTGGGGAGTTCACTTGTACCCAAAGCCTTCCTTTGGGGGCACTTTTGGATGGACGAAAAGGGCTCGCAACGCATTTCCTGGGGCCTGATTTTTCACTCGTCTCCGATGCCGAGTAGGGCTATGTTTAGTGATGCTCGGAAACAGCGAACCCGAAGGGTCCAGTTGCATGTGGGGCTGCGTAAAGGCTCCCCTGGGGAGTTCACTTGTACCCAAAGCCTTTCTTTGGGGGCACTTTTGGATGGGCTAAAAGGGCTCGGAACGCATTTCCTGGGGCCTGATTTTTCACTCGTCTCCGATGACGGCTAGGGCTATGTTTAGGGATGCTCGGAAACAGCGAACCCGGAGGGTCCAGTTGCATGTGGGGCTGCGTAAAGGCTCCCCTGGGGAGTTCACTTGTACCCAAAGCCTTCCTTTGGGGGCACTTTTGGATGGGCGAAAATGTCTCGTAACGCATTTCCTGGGGCCTGATTTTTCAGTCGTCTCCGATGCCGAGTAGGGCTATGTTTAGGGATGCTCGGAAACAGCGAACCCGAAGGGTCCAGTTGCATGTGGGGCTGCGTAAAGGCTCCCCTGGGGAGTTCACTTGTATCCAAAGCCTTCCTTTGGGGGCACTTTTGGATGGTCCAAAGGGGCTTGCAACGCGTTTTCTGGGGCCCGGGTTTTCAGTCTTCTCCCATGCCGGCTAGTGATATATTTATGGTTGCTCGGAATAATCGAACCCGGAGGGTCCAGTTGCATGTGGGGCTGCGTAAAGGCTCCCCTGGAAAGTTCACTTGTACCCAAAGCCTTTCTTTGGGGGCACTTTTGGGTGGGCTAAAAGGGCTCGGAACGCATTTCCTGGGGCCTGATTTTTCACTCGTCTCCGATGACGGCTAGGGCTATGTTTAGGGATGCTCGGAAACAGCGAACCCGGAGGGTCCAGTTGCATGTGGGGCTGCGTAAAGGCTCCCCTGGGGAGTTCACTTGTACCCAAAGCCTTCCTTTGGGAGCACATTTGGATGGGCGAAAAGGGCTCGTAACGCATTTCCTGGGGCCTGATTTTTCACTCGTCTCCGATGCCGGCTAGGGCTACGTTTAGGTTTGCTCATGAACAGCGAACCCGGAGGGTCCAGTTGCATGTGGGGCTGCGTAAAGTCTCCCCTGGGGAGTTCACTTGTACCCAAAGCCTTCCTTTGGTGACACTTTTGGATGGTCCAAAGGGGCTTGCAACGCGTTTTCTGGGGCTCGGGTTTTCAGTCTTCTCCCATGCCGGCTAGTGATATATTTAGGGTTGCTCAGAAAAATCGAACCAGAAGGGTCCAGTTGCATGTGGGGCTGCGTAAAGGCTCCCCTAGGGAGTTCTCTTGTACCCAAAGCCTTCCTTTGGGGGCACTTTTGGATGGGCGAAAAGGGCTCGCAACGCATTTCCTGGGGCTTGATTTTTCAGTCGTATTCGATGCCGGCTAGGGCTATGTTTAGGGATGCTCGGAAACAGCGAACCCCGAGGGTCCAGTTGCATGTGGGGCTGCGTAAAGGCTCCCCTGGGGAGTTCACTTGTACCCAAACCCTTCCTTTGCGGGCACTTTTGGATGGAGCAAAGGGGCTTGCAATGCATTTCCTGGGGCCTGATTTTTCAGTCGTCTCCGATGACGGCTAGGGCTACGTTTAGGTTTGCTCATGAACAGCGAACCCGGAGGGTCCAGTTGCATGTGGGGCTGCGTAAAGGCTCCCCTGGGGAGTTCTCTTGTACCCAAAGCCTTCCTTTGGTGACACATTTGGATGGTCCAAAGGGGCTCGCAACGCGTTTTCTGGGGCCCGGGTTTTCAGTCTTCTCCCATGCCTATTAGGGATATAATTAGGGTTGCTCGGAAAAATCGAACCCGGAGGGTCCAGTTGCATGTGGGGCTGCGTAAAGGCTCCCCTGGGAAGTTCACTTGTACCCAAAGCCTTCCTTTGGGGGCACTTTTGGATGGTCCGAAGGGGCTCGCAACGCATTTCCTGGGGCCTGATTTTTCATTCGTCTCCTATGACGGCCAGGGCTACGTTTAGGTTTGCTCAGGAACAGCGAACCCGGAGGGTCCAGTTGCATGTGGGGCTGCGTAAAGGCTCCCCTGGGGAGTTCTCTTCTACCCAAAGCCTTCCTTTGGTGACACTTTTGGATGGTCCAAAGGGGCTTGCAACGCGTTTTCTGGGGCCCGGTTTTTCAGTCTTCTCCCATGCCGGCTTGTGATATATTTAGGGTTGCTCGGAATAATCGAACCCGGAGGGTCCAGTTGCATGTGGGGCTGCGTAAAGGCTCCCCTGGGGAGTTCACTTGTACCCAAAGCCTTCCTTTGGGGGCACTTTTGGATGGTCCAAAGGGGCTCGCAACGCATTTCCTGGAGCCTGATTTTTCACTCGTCTCCGATGACGGCTAGAGCTACGTTTAGGTTTGCTCAGGAACAGTGAACCCGGAGGGTCCAGTTGCATGTGGGGCTGCGTAAAGGCTCCCCTGGGGAGTTCACTTGTACCCAAAGCCTTCCTTTGGGGGCACTTTTGGATGGGCGAAAAGGGCTTGCAACGCTGTTGCTGGAGCATGATTTTTCATTCGTCTTTGATGCCGGCTAGGGCTATGTTTAGGGATGCTCGGAAACAGCGAACCCGGAGGGTCCAGTTGCATGTGGGGCTGGGTAAAGGCTCCCCTGGGGAGTTATCTTGTACCCAAAGTCTTCCTTTGGGGTCACATTTGGATGGGCGAAAAGGCCTCGGAACGCATTTCCTGGGGCCTGATTTTTCACTCGTCTCCGATGACGGCTAGGGCTACCTTTAATTTTGCTCAGGAACAGCGATCCCGGAGGATCCAGTTGCATGTGGGGCTGCGTAAAGGCTCCCCTGGGGAGTTCACTTGTACCCAAAGCCTTTCATTGGTGACACTTTTGGATGGTCCAAAGGGGCTCGCAACGCATTTCCTGGGGCCTGATTTTTCAGTCGTCATCGATGCCGGCTAGGGCTATGTTTAGGGATGCTCGGAAACAGCGAACAAGGAGGGTCCAGTTGCATGTGGGGCTGCGTAAAGGCTCCCCTGGGGAGTTCACTTGTACCCAAAGCCTTCCTTTGGGGGCACTTTTGCATGGACGAAAAGGGCTCGCAACGCATTTCCTGGGGCCTGATTTTTCACTCGTCTCCGATGCCGGCTAGGGCTATGTTTAGGGATGCTCGGAAACAGCGAACCCGGAGGGTCCAGATGCATGTGGGGCTGCGTAAAGGCTCCCCTGGGGAGTTCACTTGTACCCAAAGCCTTCCTTTGGGGACACTTTTGGATGGGCGAAAAGGGCTCGTAACGCATTTCCTGGGGCCTGATTTTCAGTCGTCATCGATGCCTGCTAGGGCTATGTTTAGGGATGCTCGGAAACATCGAACCCGGAGGGTCCAGTGTCATGTGGGGCTGCGTAAAGGCTCCCCTGGGGAGTTCACTTGTACCCAAAGCCTTCCTTTGGGGGCACTTTTGGATGGTCCAAAGGGGCTTGCAACGCATTTCCTGGGGCCTGATTTTACAGTCGTCATCGATGCCGGCTAGGGCTATGTTTAGGGATGCTCGGAAACAGCGAACCCAGAGGTTCCAGTTGCATGTGGGGCTGCGTAAAGGCTCCCCTGGGGAGTTCACTTGTACCCAAAGCCTTCCTTTGGGGGCACTTTTGGATGGGCGAAAAGGGCTCGCAACGCATTTCCCGGGGCCTGATTTTTCACTCGTCTCCGATTACGGCTAGGGCTATGTTTAGTGATGCTCGGAAACAGCGAACCCGGAGTGTCCAGTTGCATGTGGGGCTGCGTAAAGGCTCCCCTGGGGAGTTTACTTGTACCCAAAGCCTTCCTTTGGGGGCACATTTGGATGGGCGAAAAGGCCTCGGAATGCATTTCCTGGGGCCTGATTTTTCACTCGTCTCCGATGACGGCTAGGGCTACGTTTAGGTTTGCTCAGGAACAGCAAATCCCGAGGGTCCAGTTGCATGTGGGGCTGCGTAAAGGCTCCCCTGGGGAGTTCACTTGTACCCAAAGCCTTCCTTTGGGGGCACTTTTGCATGGTCCAAAGGGGCTTGCAACGCATTTCCTGGGGCCTGATTTTTCAGTCGTCTCCGATGACGGCTAGGGATATGTTTAGGTTTGCTCCTTCAGAGCGTACCCGGAGGGTCCAGTTGCATGTGGGGCTGCGTAAAGGCTCCCCTGGGGAGTTCACTTGTACCCAAAGCCTTTCTTTGGTGACACTTTTGGATGGTCCAAAGGGGCTTGCAACGCGTTTTCTGGAGCCCGGGTTTTCAGTCTTCTCCAATGCCGGATAGGGATATATTTAGGGTTGCTCGGAAAAATCGAACCCGGAGGGTCCAGTTGCATGTGGGGCTGCGTAAAGGCTCCCCTGGGGAGTTCACTTGTACCCAAAGCCTTCCTTTGGGGGAACTTTTGGATGGTCCGAAGGGGCTCGCAACGCATTTCCTAGGGCCTGATTTTTCACTCGTCTCCGATGACGGCTAGGGCTATATTTAGGTTTGCTTAGGAACAGCGAACCCGGAGGGTCCAGTGTCATGTGGGGCTGCGTAAAGGCTCCCCTGGGGAGTTCACTTGTATCCAAAGCCTTCCTTTGGGGGCACTTTTGGATGGTCCAAAAGGACTCGCAACGCATTTCCTGCGGCCTGATTTTTCACTCGTCATCGATGCCGGCTAGGGCTATGTTTAGGGATGCTCGGAAACAGCGAACCTGGAGGGTCCGGTTGCATGTAGGGCTGCGTAAAGGCTCCCCTGGGGAGTTCACTTGTACCCAAAGCCTTCCTTTGGTGACACTTTTGGATGGTCCAAAGGGGCTTGCAACGCGTTTTCTGGGGCCCGGGTTTTCAGTCTTCTCCCATGCCGGCTAGTGATATATTTAGGGTTGCTCGGAAACAGCGATCCCGGAGGGTCCAGTTGCATGTGGCGCTGCGTAAAGGCTCCCCTGGGGAGTTCACTTGTACCCAAAGCCTTCCTTTGGGGGCACTTTTGGATGGGCGAAAAGGGCTCGCAACGCATTTCCTGGGGCCTGATTTTTCACTCGTCTCCGATGCCGGCTAGGGCTATGTTTAGGGATGCTCGGAAACAGTGAACCCGAAGGGTCCAGTTGCATGTGGGGCTGTGTAAAGGCTCCCCTGGGGAGTTCACTTGTACCCAAAGCCTTCCTTTGGGGGCACTTTTGGATGGGCGAAAAGGGCTCGGAACGCATTTCCTGGGGCCTGATTTTTCACTCGTCTCTGATGACGGCTAGGGCTATGCTTAGGGATGCTCGGAAACAGCGAACCCGGAGGGTCCAGTTGCATGTGGGGCTGCATAAAGGCTCCCCTGGGGAGTTCACTTGTACCCAAAGCCTTCCTTTGGGGGCACTTTTGGATGGGCGAAAAGGCCTCGGAACACATTTCCTAGGGCCTTATTTTTCACTCGTCTCCGATGACGGCTAGGGCTACGTTTAGGTTTGCTCAGGAACAGCAAACCCCGAGGGTCCAGTTGCATGTGGGGCTGCGTAAAGTCTCCCCTGGGGAGTTCTCTTGTACCCAAAGCCTTCCTTTGGGGGAACTTTTGGATGGTCCGAAGGGGCTCGCAACGCATTTCCTAGGGCCTGATTTTTCACTCGTCTCCGATGACGGCTAGGGCTATATTTAGGTTTGCTTAGGAACAGCGAACCCGGAGGGTCCAGTTGCATGTGGGGCTGCGTAAAGGCTCCCCTGGGGAGTTCACTTGTATCCAAACCTTCCTTTGGGGGCACTTTTGGATGGTCCAAAAGGACTCGCAACGCATTTCCTGGGGTCTGATTTTTCAGTCGTCATCGATGCCGGCTAGGGCTATGTTTAGGAATGCTCGGAAAAAGCGAACCCAGAGGGTCCAGTTGCATGTGGGGCTGCGTAAAGGCTCCCCTGGGGAGTTCACTTGTACCCAAAGCCTTCCTTTGGTGACACTTTTGGATGGTCCAAAGGGGCTTGCAACGCGTTTTCTGGGGCCCGGGTTTTCAGTCTTCTCCCATGCCGGCTAGTGATATATTTAGAGTTGCTCGGAAAAATCGAACCCGGAGGGTCCAGTTGCATGTGGCGCTGCGTAAAGGCTCCCCTGGGGAGTTCACTTGTACCCAAAGCCTTCCTTTGGGGGCACTTTTGGATGGGCGAAAAGGGCTCGGAACGCATTTCCTGGGGCCTGATTTTTCAGTCGTCATCGATGCCGGCTAGGGCTATGTTTAGGGATGCTCGGAAACAGCGAACCCGGAGGGTCCAGTTGCATGTGGGGCTGCGTAAAGGCTCCCCTGGGGAGTTCTCTTGTACCCAAAGCCTTCCTTTGGGAGCACATTTGGATGGGCGAAAAGGGCTCGTAACGCATTTCCTGGGGCCTGATTTTTCACTCGTCTCCGATGCCGGCTAGGGCTACGTTTAGGTTTGCTCATGAACAGCGAACCCGGAGGGTCCAGTTGCATGTGGGGCTGCGTAAAGTCTCCCCTGGGGAGTTCACTTGTACCCAAAGCCTTCCTTTGGTGACACTTTTGGATGGTCCAAAGGGGCTTGCAACGCGTTTTCTGGGGCTCGGGTTTTCAGTCTTCTCCCATGCCGGCTAGTGATATATTTAGGGATGCTCGGAAACAGCGAACCCGGAGGGTCCAGTTGCATGTGGGGCTGGGTAAAGGCTCCCCTGGGGAGTTATCTTGTACCCAAAGTCTTCCTTTGGGGTCACATTTGGATGGGCGAAAAGGCCTCGGAACGCATTTCCTGGGGCTTGATTTTTCACTCGTCTCCGATGACGGCTAGGGCTACATTTAATTATGCTCAGGAACAGCGATCCCGGAGGGTCCAGTTGCATGTGGGGCTGCGTAAAGGCTCCCCTGGGGAGTTCACTTGTACCCAAAGCCTTTCATTGGTGACACTTTTGGATGGTCCAAAGGGGCTCGCAACGCATTTCCTGGGGCCTGATTTTTCAGTCGTCATCGATGCCGGCTAGGGCTATGTTTAGGGATGCTCGGAAACAGCGAACAAGGAGGGTCCAGTTGCATGTGGGGCTGCGTAAAGGCTCCCCTGGAGAGTTCACTTGTACCCAAAGCCTTCCTTTGGGGGCACTTTTGCATGGACGAAAAGGGCTCGCAACGCATTTCCTGGGGCCTGATTTTTCACTCGTCTCCGATGCCGGCTAGGGCTATGTTTAGGGATGCTCGGAAACAGCGAACCCGGAGGGTCCAGATGCATGTGGGGCTGCGTAAAGGCTCCCCTGGGGAGTTCACTTGTACCCAAAGCCTTCCTTTGGGGACACTTTTGGATGGGCGAAAAGGGCTCGTAACGCATTTCCTGGGGCCTGATTTTCAGTCGTCATCGATGCCTGCTAGGGCTATGTTTAGGGATGCTCGGAAACATCGAACCCGGAGGGTCCAGTGTCATGTGGGGCTGCGTAAAGGCTCCCCTGGGGAGTTCACTTGTACCCAAAGCCTTCCTTTGGGGGCACTTTTGGATGGTCCAAAGGGGCTTGCAACGCATTTCCTGGGGCCTGATTTTTCAGTCGTCATCGATGCCGGCTAGGGCTATGTTTAGGGATGCTCGGAAACAGCGAACCCAGAGGTTCCAGTTGCATGTGGGGCTGCGTAAAGGCTCCCCTGGGGAGTTCACTTGTACCCAAAGCCTTCCTTTGGGGGCACTTTTGGATGGGCGAAAAGGGCTCGCAACGCATTTCCCGGGGCCTGATTTTTCACTCGTCTCCGATTACGGCTAGGGCTATGTTTAGTGATGCTCGGAAACAGTGAACCCGGAGGGTCCAGTTGCATGTGGGGCTGCGTAAAGGCTCCCCTGGGGAGTTTACTTTTACCCAAAGCCTTCCTTTGGGGGCACATTTGGATGGGCGAAAAGGCCTCGGAATGCATTTCCTGGGGCCTGATTTTTCACTCGTCTCCGATGACGGCTAGGGCTACGTTTAGGTTTGCTCAGGAACAGCAAATCCCGAGGGTCCAGTTGCATGTGGGGCTGCGTAAAGGCTCCCCTGGGGAGTTCACTTGTACCCAAAGCCTTCCTTTGGTGGCACTTTTGCATGGTCCAAAGGGGCTTGCAACGCATTTCCTGGGGCCTGATTTTTCAGTCGTCTCCGATGACGGCTAGGGCTATGTTTAGGTTTGCTCCTGGAGAGCGTACCCGGAGGGTCCAGTTGCATGTGGGGCTGCGTAAAGGCTCCCCTGGGGAGTTCACTTGTACCCAAAGCCTTTCTTTGGTGACACTTTTGGATGGTCCAAAGGGGCTTGCAACGCGTTTTCTGGAGCCCGGGTTTTCAGTCTTCTCCAATACCGGATAGTGATATATTTAGGGTTGCTCGGAAAAATCGAACCCGGAGGGTCCAGTTGCATGTGGGGCTGCGTAAAGGCTCCCCTGGGGAGTTCACTTGTACCCAAAGCCTTCCTTTGGGGGAACTTTTGGATGGTCCGAAGGGGCTCGCAACGCATTTCCTAGGGCCTGATTTTTCACTCGTCTCCGATGACGGCTAGGGCTATATTTAGGTTTGCTTAGGAACAGCGAACCCGGAGGGTCCAGTGTCATGTGGGGCTGCGTAAAGGCTCCCCTGGGGAGTTCACTTGTATCCAAAGCCTTTCTTTGGGGGCACTTTTGGATGGTCCAAAAGGACTCGCAACGCATTTCCTGCGGCCTGATTTTTCACTCGTCATCGATGCCGGCTAGTGATATATTTAGGGTTGCTCGGAAACAGCGATCCCGGAGGGTCCAGTTGCATGTGGCGCTGCGTAAAGGCTCCCCTGGGGAGTTCACTTGTACCCAAAGCCTTCCTTTGGGGGCACTTTTGGATGGACGAAAAGGGCTCGCAACGCATTTCCTGGGGCCTGATTTTTCACTCGTCTCCGATGCCGGCTAGGGCTATGTTTAGGGATGCTCGGAAACAGCGAACCCGAAGGGTCCAGTTGCATGTGGGGCTGTGTAAAGGCTCCCCTGGGGAGTTCACTTGTACCCAAAGCCTTCCTTTGGGGGCACTTTTGGATGGGCGAAAAGGGCTCGGAACGCATTTCCTGGGGCCTGATTTTTCACTCGTCTCTGATGACGGCTAGGGCTATGCTTAGGGATGCTCGGAAACAGCGAACCCGGAGGGTCCAGTTGCATGTGGGGCTGCATAAAGGCTCCCCTGGGGAGTTCACTTGTACCCAAAGCCTTCCTTTGGGGGCACTTTTGGATGGGCGAAAAGGCCTCGGAACACATTTCCTAGGGCCTTATTTTTCACTCGTCTCCGATGACGGCTAGGGCTACGTTTAGGTTTGCTCAGGAACAGCAAACCCCGAGGGTCCAGTTGCATGTGGGGCTGCGTAAAGGCTCCCCTGGGGAGTTCTCTTGTACCCAAAGCCTTCCTTTGGGGGAACTTTTGGATGGTCCGAAGGGGCTCGCAACGCATTTCCTAGGGCCTGATTTTTCACTCGTCTCCGATGACGGCTAGGGCTATATATAGTTTTGCTTAGGAACAGCGAACCCGGAGGGTCCAGTTGCATGTGGGGCTGCGTAAAGGCTCCCCTGGGGAGTTCACTTGTATCCAAACCTTCCTTTGGGGGCACTTTTGGATGGTCCAAAAGGACTCGCAACGCATTTCCTGGGGTCTGATTTTTCAGTCGTCATCGATGCCGGCTAGGGCTATGTTTAGGAATGCTCGGAAAAAGCGAACCCAGAGGGTCCAGTTGCATGTGGGGCTGCGTAAAGGCTCCCCTGGGGAGTTCACTTGTACCCAAAGCCTTCCTTTGGTGACACTTTTGGATGGTCCAAAGGGGCTTGCAACGCGTTTTCTGGGGCCCGGGTTTTCAGTCTTCTCCCATGCCGGCTAGTGATATATTTAGGGTTGCTCGGAAAAATCGAACCCGGAGGGTCCAGTTGCATGTGGGGCTGCGTAAAGGCTCCCCTGGGGAGTTCACTTGTACCCAAAGCCTTCCTTTGGGGGCACTTTTGGATGGTCCAAAGGGGCTTGCAACGCATTTCCTGGGGCCTGATTTTTCAGTCGTCATCGATGCCGGCTAGGGCTATGTTTAGGGATGCTCGGAAACAGCGAACCCGGAGGGTCCAGTTGCATGTGGGGCTGCGTAAAGGCTCCCCTGGGGAGTTCTCTTGTACCCAAAGTCTTCCTTTGGGGGCACATTTGGATGGGCGAAAAAGCCTCGTAACGCATTTCCTGGGGCCTGATTTTTCAGTCGTCTCCGATGACGGATAGGGCTACGTTTAGGTTTGCTCAGGAACAGCGAACCCGGAGGGTCCAGTGTCATGTGGGGCTGCGTAAAGGCTCCCCTAGGGAGTTCACTTGTACCCAAAGCCTTCCTTTGGTGACACTTTTGGATGGTCCAAAGGGGCTTGCAACGGGTTTTCTGGGGCCCGGGTTTTCAGTCTTCTCCCATGCCGGTTAGTGATATATTTAGGGTTGCTCGGAAAAATCGAACCCGGAGGGTCCAGTTGCATGTGGGGCTGCGTAAAGGCTCCCCTGGGGAGTTCACTTGTACCCAAAGCCTTCCTTTGGGGGCACATTTGGATGGGCGAAAACGGCTCGTAACGCATTTCCTGGGGCCTGATTTTTCTTTTGTCATCGATGCCGGCTAGGGCTATGTTTAGGGATGCTCGGAAACAGCGAACCCGGAGGGTCCAGTTGCATGTGGGGCTGCGTAAAGGCTCCCCTGGAGAGTTCTCTTGTACCCAAAGTCTTCCTTGGGTGCACATTTGGATGGGCGAAAAGGCCTCGGAACGCATTTCCTGGGGCCTGATTTTTCACTCGTCTCCGATGACGGCTAGGGCTACGTTTAGGTTTGCTCAGGAACAGCGAACCCGGAGGGTCCAGTTGCATGTGGGGCTGCGTAAAGGCTCCCCTGGGGAGTTCACTTGTATCCAAAGCCTTCCTTTGGGGGCACTTTTGGATGGGCTAAGGGGCTCGCAACGCATTTCCTGGGGCCTGATTTTTCAGTCGTCATCGATGCCGGCTAGAGCTATGTTTAGGGATGCTCGGAAACAGCGAACCCGGAGGGTCCAGTTGCATGTGGGGCTGCGTAAAGGCTCCCCTGGGGAGTTCACTTGTACCCAAAGCCTTCCTTTGGGGGCACTTTTTGATGGACGAAAAGGGCTCGGAACGCATTTCCTGGGGCCTGATTTTTCACTCGTCTCTGATGCCGGCTAGGGCTATGTTTAGGGATGCTCGGAAACAGCGAACTCGAAGGGTCCAGTTGCATGTGGGGCTGCGTAAAGGCTCCCCTGGGGAGTTCACTTTTACCCAAAGCCTTTCTTTGGGGGCACTTTTGGATGGGCGAAAAGGGCTCCGAACACATTTCCTGGGGACTGATTTTTCACTCGTCTCCGAAGACAGCTAGGGCTATGTTTCGGGATGCTCGGAAACAGCGAACCCGGAGGGTCCAGTTGCATGTGGGGCTGCATAAAGGCTCCCCTGGGGAGTTCACTTGTACCCAAAGCCTTCCTTTGGGGGCACATTTGGATGGGCGAAAAGGGCTCGTAACGCATTTCCTGGGGCCTGATTTTTCAGTCGTCATCGATGCCGGCTAGGGCTATGTTTAGGGATGCTCGGAAACAGCGAACCCGGAGGGTCCAGTTGCATGTGGGGCTGCGTAAAGGCTCCCCTGGGGAGTTCACTTGTACCCAAAGCCTTCCTTTGGGGGCACTTTTGGATGGGCGAAAAGGGCTCGCAACGCATTTCCTGGGGCCTGATTTTTCACTCGTCTCCGATGACGGCTAGGGCTACGTTTAGGTTTGCTCAGGAACAGCAAACCAGGAGGGTCCAGTTGCATGTGGGGCTGCGTAAAGGCTCCCCTGGGGAGTTCACTTGTACCCAAAGCCTTCCTTTGGGGGAACTTTTGGATGGTCCGAAGCGGCTCGCAACGCATTTCCTAGGGCCTGATTTTTCACTTGTCTCCGATGACGGCTAGGTCTATGTTTAGGTTTGCTTAGGAACAGCGAACCCCGAGGGTCCAGTTGCATGTGGGGCTGCGTAAAGGCTCCCCTGGGGAGTTCACTTGTATCCAAAGCCTTCTTTTGGGGGCACTTTTTGATGGTCGAAAGGGGCTCGCAACCCATTTCCTGGGGCCTGATTTTTCACTCGTCTGCGATGACGGCTAGGGCTACGTTTAGGTTTGCTCATGAACAGCGAACCCGGAGGGTCCGGTTGCATGTGGGGCTGCGTAAAGGCTCCCCTGGGGAGTTCACTTGTGTCCAAAGCCTTCCTTTGGTGACACTTTTGGATGGTCCAAAGGGGCTTGCAAAGCGTTTTCTGGGGCCCGGGTTTTCAGTCTTCTCCCATGCCGGCTAGTGATATATTTAGGGATGCTCGGAAACAGCGATCCTGGAGGTTCCAGTTGCATGTGGGGCTGCGTAAAGGCTCCCCTGGGGAGTTCACTTGTACCCAAAGCCTTCCTTTGGTGACACTTTTGGATGGTCCAAAGGGGCTTGCAACGCATTTTCTGTGGCCCGGGTTTTCAGTCTTCTCCCATGCCGGCTAGGGTTATGTTTAGGGTTGCTCGGAAAAATCGAACCCGGAGGGTCCAGTTGCATGTGGGGCTGCGTAAAGGCTCCCCTGGAAAGTTCACTTGTACCCAAAGCCTTCCTTTGGGGGCACTTTTGGATGGGCGAAAAGGCCTCGGAACGCATTTCCTGGGGCCTGATTTTTCACTCGTCTCCGATGACGGCTAGGGCTACGTTTAGGTTTGCTCAGGAACAGCGAACCCGGAGGGTCCAGTTGCATGTGGGGCTGCGTAAAGGCTCCCCTGGGAACTTCAGATGTACCCAAAACCTTCCTTTGGTGAAACTTTTGGATGGTCCAATGGGGCTTGCAACGCATTTCCTGGGGCCTGATTTTTCAGTCGTCTTCGATGCCGGATAGGGCTATGTTTAGGGATGCTCAGAAACAGCGAACGCGGAGGGTCCAGTTGCATGTGGGGCTGCGTAAAGGCTCCCCTGGGGAGTTCAATTGTACCCAAAGCCTTCCTTTGGTGACACTTTTGGATGGTCCAAAGGGGCTTGCAACGCGTTTTCTGGGGCCCGGGTTTTCAGTCTTCTCCCATGCCGGCTAGGGTTATGTTTAGGGTTGCTCGGAAAAATCGAACCCGGAGGGTCCAGTTGCATGTGGGGCTGCGTAAAGGCTCCCCTGGGGAGTTCACTTGTACCCAAAGCCTTCCTTTGGGGGCACTTTTGGATGGGCGAAAAGGTCTCGCAACGCATTTCTTGGGGCCTGATTTTTCAGTCGTCTCCTATGACAGCTAGGGCTACGTTTAGGTTTGCTCAGGAACAGCGAACCGGAGGGTTCAGTTGCATGTGGGGCTGCGTAAAGGCTCCCCTGGGGAGTTCTCTTGTACCCAAAGCCTTCCTTTGGGGGCACTTTTAGATGGGCGAAAAGGGCTCGCAACGCATTTCCTGGGGCCTGATTTTTCAGTCGTCTCCTATGACGGCTAGGGCTACGTTTAGGTTTGCTCAGGAACAGCGAACTCGGAGGGTCCTGTTACATGTGGGGCTGCGTAAAGGCTCCCCTGGGGAGTTCTCTTGTACCCAAAGCCTTCCTTTGGGGGCACTTTTTGATGGGCGAAAAGGGCTCGCAACGCATTTCCTGGGGCCTGATTTTTAGTCGTCTTCGATGCCGGCTTGTGCTATGTTTAGGGATGCTCGGAAAAAGCGAACGCGGAGGGTCCTGTTCCATGTGGGGCTGCGTAAAGGCTCCCCTGGGGAGTTCTCTTGTACCCAAAGCCTTCCTTTGGGGGCACTTTTGGATGGTCCAAAGGGGCTCGCAACGCATTTCCTGGAGCCTGATTTTTCACTCGTCTCCGATGACGGCTAGAGCTACGTTTAGGTTTGCTCAGGAACAGTGAACCCGGAGGGTCCAGTTGCATGTGGGGCTGCGTAAAGGCTCCCCTGGGGAGTTCACTTGTACCCAAAGCCTTCCTTTGGGGGCACTTTTGGATGGGCGAAAAGGGCTTGCAACGCTGTTGCTGGAGCATGATTTTTCATTCGTCTTTGATGCCGGCTAGGGCTATGTTTAGGGATGCTCGGAAACAGCGAACCCGGAGGGTCCAGTTGCATGTGGGGCTGGGTAAAGGCTCCCCTGGGGAGTTATCTTGTACCCAAAGTCTTCCTTTGGGGTCACATTTGGATGGGCGAAAAGGCCTCGGAACGCATTTCCTGGGGCCTGATTTTTCACTCGTCTCCGATGACGGCTAGGGCTACCTTTAATTTTGCTCAGGAACAGCGATCCCGGAGGGTCCAGTTGCATGTGGGGCTGCGTAAAGGCTCCCCTGGGGAGTTCACTTGTACCCAAAGCCTTTCATTGGTGACACTTTTGGATGGTCCAAAGGGGCTCGCAACGCATTTCCTGGGGCCTGATTTTTCAGTCGTCATCGATGCCGGCTAGGGCTATGTTTAGGGATGCTCGGAAACAGCGAACAAGGAGGGTCCAGTTGCATGTGGGGCTGCGTAAAGGCTCCCCTGGGGAGTTCACTTGTACCCAAAGCCTTCCTTTGGGGGCACTTTTGCATGGACGAAAAGGGCTCGCAACGCATTTCCTGGGGCCTGATTTTTCACTCGTCTCCGATGCCGGCTAGGGCTATGTTTAGGGATGCTCGGAAACAGCGAACCCGGAGGGTCCAGATGCATGTGGGGCTGCGTAAAGGCTCCCCTGGGGAGTTCACTTGTACCCAAAGCCTTCCTTTGGGGACACTTTTGGATGGGCGAAAAGGGCTCGTAACGCATTTCCTGGGGCCTGATTTTCAGTCGTCATCGATGCCTGCTAGGGCTATGTTTAGGGATGCTCGGAAACATCGAACCCGGAGGGTCCAGTGTCATGTGGGGCTGCGTAAAGGCTCCCCTGGGGAGTTCACTTGTACCCAAAGCCTTCCTTTGGGGGCACTTTTGGATGGTCCAAAGGGGCTTGCAACGCATTTCCTGGGGCCTGATTTTACAGTCGTCATCGATGCCGGCTAGGGCTATGTTTAGGGATGCTCGGAAACAGCGAACCCAGAGGTTCCAGTTGCATGTGGGGCTGCGTAAAGGCTCCCCTGGGGAGTTCACTTGTACCCAAAGCCTTCCTTTGGGGGCACTTTTGGATGGGCGAAAAGGGCTCGCAACGCATTTCCCGGGGCCTGATTTTTCACTCGTCTCCGATTACGGCTAGGGCTATGTTTAGTGATGCTCGGAAACAGCGAACCCGGAGGGTCCAGTTGCATGTGGGGCTGCGTAAAGGCTCCCCTGGGGAGTTTACTTGTACCCAAAGCCTTCCTTTGGGGGCACATTTGGATGGGCGAAAAGGCCTCGGAATGCATTTCCTGGGGCCTGATTTTTCACTCGTCTCCGATGACGGCTAGGGCTACGTTTAGGTTTGCTCAGGAACAGCAAATCCCGAGGGTCCAGTTGCATGTGGGGCTGCGTAAAGGCTCCCCTGGGGAGTTCACTTGTACCCAAAGCCTTCCTTTGGGGGCACTTTTGCATGGTCCAAAGGGGCTTGCAACGCATTTCCTGGGGCCTGATTTTTCAGTCGTCTCCGATGACGGCTAGGGCTATGTTTAGGTTTGCTCCTGGAGAGCGTACCCGGAGGGTCCAGTTGCATGTGGGGCTGCGTAAAGGCTCCCCTGGGGAGTTCAATTGTACCCAAAGCCTTCCTTTGGTGACACTTTTGGATGGTCCAAAGGGGCTTGCAACGCGTTTTCTGGGGCCCGGGTTTTCAGTCTTCTCCCATGCCGGCTAGTGATATATTTATGGTTGCTCGGAATAATCGAACCCGGAGGGTCCAGTTGCATGTGGGGCTGCGTAAAGGCTCCCCTGGGGAGTTCACTTGTACCCAAAGCCTTCCTTTGGGGGAACTTTTGGATGGTCCGAAGGGGCTCGCAACGCATTTCCTAGGGCCTGATTTTTCACTCGTCTCCGATGACGGCTAGGGCTATATTTAGGTTTGCTTAGGAACAGCGAACCCGGAGGGTCCAGTGTCATGTGGGGCTGCGTAAAGGCTCCCCTGGGGAGTTCACTTGTATCCAAAGCCTTCCTTTGGGGGCACTTTTGGATGGTCCAAAAGGACTCGCAACGCATTTCCTGCGGCCTGATTTTTCACTCGTCATCGATGCCGGCTAGGGCTATGTTTAGGGATGCTCGGAAACAGCGAACCTGGAGGGTCCGGTTGCATGTAGGGCTGCGTAAAGGCTCCCCTGGGGAGTTCACTTGTACCCAAAGCCTTCCTTTGGTGACACCTTTGGATGGTCCAAAGGGGCTTGCAACGCGTTTTCTGGGGCCCGGGTTTTCAGTCTTCTCCCATGCCGGCTAGTGATATATTTAGGGTTGCTCGGAAACAGCGATCCCGGAGGGTCCAGTTGCATGTGGCGCTGCGTAAAGGCTCCCCTGGGGAGTTCACTTGTACCCAAAGCCTTCCTTTGGGGGCACTTTTGGATGGGCGAAAAGGGCTCGCAACGCATTTCCTGGGGCCTGATTTTTCACTCGTCTCCGATGCCGGCTAGGGCTATGTTTAGGGATGCTCGGAAACAGTGAACCCGAAGGGTCCAGTTGCATGTGGGGCTGTGTAAAGGCTCCCCTGGGGAGTTCACTTGTACCCAAAGCCTTCCTTTGGGGGCACTTTTGGATGGGCGAAAAGGGCTCGGAACGCATTTCCTGGGGCCTGATTTTTCACTCGTCTCTGATGACGGCTAGGGCTATGCTTAGGGATGCTCGGAAACAGCGAACCCGGAGGGTCCAGTTGCATGTGGGGCTGCATAAAGGCTCCCCTGGGGAGTTCACTTGTACCCAAAGCCTTCCTTTGGGGGCACTTTTGGATGGGCGAAAAGGCCTCGGAACACATTTCCTAGGGCCTTATTTTTCACTCGTCTCCGATGACGGCTAGGGCTACGTTTAGGTTTGCTCAGGAACAGCAAACCCCGAGGGTCCAGTTGCATGTGGGGCTGCGTAAAGTCTCCCCTGGGGAGTTCTCTTGTACCCAAAGCCTTCCTTTGGGGGAACTTTTGGATGGTCCGAAGGGGCTCGCAACGCATTTCCTAGGGCCTGATTTTTCACTCGTCTCCGATGACGGCTAGGGCTATATTTAGGTTTGCTTAGGAACAGCGAACCCGGAGGGTCCAGTTGCATGTGGGGCTGCGTAAAGGCTCCCCTGGGGAGTTCACTTGTATCCAAACCTTCCTTTGGGGGCACTTTTGG
Organism: Anas acuta; assembly: GCF_963932015.1. Lineage (NCBI taxonomy): Eukaryota > Metazoa > Chordata > Aves > Anseriformes > Anatidae > Anas > Anas acuta. The sequence goes on from NC_088999.1 coordinate 28,068, forward strand.
ATGGTCCAAAAGGACTCGCAACGCATTTCCTGGGGTCTGATTTTTCAGTCGTCATCGATGCCGGCTAGGGCTATGTATAGGAATGCTCGGAAAAAGCGAACCCAGAGGGTCCAGTTGCATGTGGGGCTGCGTAAAGGCTCCCCTGGGGAGTTCACTTGTACCCAAAGCCTTCCTTTGGTGACACTTTTGGATGGTCCAAAGGGGCTTGCAACGCGTTTTCTGGGGCCCGGGTTTTCAGTCTTCTCCCATGCCGGCTAGTGATATATTTAGGGTTGCTCGGAAAAATCGAACCCGGAGGGTCCAGTTGCATGTGGGGCTGCGTAAAGGCTCCCCTGGGGAGTTCACTTGTACCCAAAGCCTTCCTTTGGGGGCACTTTTGGATGGGCGAAAAGGGCTCGGAACACATTTCCTGGGGCCTGATTTTTCAGTCGTCATCGATGCCGGCTAGGGCTATGTTTAGGGATGCTCGGAAACAGCGAACCCGGAGGGTCCAGTTGCATGTGGGGCTGCGTAAAGGCTCCCCTGGGGAGTTCTCTTGTACCCAAAGTCTTCCTTTGGGGGCACATTTGGATGGGCGAAAAAGCCTCGTAACGCATTTCCTGGGGCCTGATTTTTCAGTCGTCTCCGATGCCGGCTAGGGCTACGTTTAGGTTTGCTCAGGAACAGCGAACCCGGAGGGTCCAGTTGCATGTGGGGCTGCGTAAAGGCTCCCCTAGGGAGTTCACTTGTACCCAAAGCCTTCCTTTGGTGACACTTTTGGATGGTCCAAAGGGGCTTGCAACGGGTTTTCTGGGGCCCGGGTTTTCAGTCTTCTCCCATGCCGGTTAGTGATATATTTAGGGTTGCTCGGAAAAATCGAACCCGGAGGGTCCAGTTGCATGTGGGGCTGCGTAAAGGCTCCCCTGGGGAGTTCACTTGTACCCAAAGCCTTCCTTTGGGGGCACATTTGGATGGGCGAAAACGGCTCGTAACGCATTTCCTGGGGCCTGATTTTTCTTTTGTCATCGATGCCGGCTAGGGCTATGTTTAGGGATGCTCGGAAACAGCGAACCCGGAGGGTCCAGTTGCATGTGGGGCTGCGTAAAGGCTCCCCTGGAGAGTTCTCTTGTACCCAAAGTCTTCCTTGGGTGCACATTTGGATGGGCGAAAAGGCCTCGGAACGCATTTCCTGGGGCCTGATTTTTCACTCGTCTCCGATGACGGCTAGGGCTACGTTTAGGTTTGCTCAGGAACAGCGAACCCGGAGGGTCCAGTTGCATGTGGGGCTGCGTAAAGGCTCCCCTGGGGAGTTCACTTGTATCCAAAGCCTTCCTTTGGGGGCACTTTTGGATGGGCTAAGGGGCTCGCAACGCATTTCCTGGGGCCTGATTTTTCAGTCGTCATCGATGCCGGCTAGAGCTATGTTTAGGGATGCTCGGAAACAGCGAACCCGGAGGGTCCAGTTGCATGTGGGGCTGCGTAAAGGCTCCCCTGGGGAGTTCACTTGTACCCAAAGCCTTCCTTTGGGGGCACTTTTTGATGGACGAAAAGGGCTCGCAACGCATTTCCTGGGGCCTGATTTTTCAGTCATCTTCGATGCCGGTTCGGTTTATGTTTAGGGATGCTCGGAAACAGCGAACCCGGAGGGTCCAGTTGCATGTGGGGCTGCGTAAAGGCTCCCCTGGGGAGTTCACTTGTACCCAAAGCCTTCCTTTGGGGGCACTTTTGGATGGACGAAAAGGGCTCGCAACGCATTTCCTGGGACCTGATTTTTCACTCGTCTCCGATGCCGAGTAGGGCTATGTTTAGGGATGCTCGGAAACAGCGAACCCGAAGGGTCCAGTTGCATGTGGGGCTGCGTAAAGGCTCCCCTGGGGAGTTCACTTGTATCCAAAGCCTTCCTTTGGTGACACTTTTGGATGGTCCAAAGGGGCTTGCAAAGCGTTTTCTGGGGCCCGGGTTTTCATTCTTCTCCCATGCCGGCTAGTGATATATTTAGGGTTGCTCGGAATAATCGAACCCGGAGGGTCCAGTTGCATGTGGGGCTGCGTAAAGGCTCCCCTGGAAAGTTCACTTGTACCCAAAGCCTTCCTTTGGGGGCACTTATGGATGGTCCAAAGGGGCTCGCAACGCATTTCCTGGGGCCTGATTTTTCACTCGTCTCCGATGACGGCTAGAGCTACGTTTAGGTTTGCTCAGGAACAGCGAACCCGGAGGGTCCAGTTGCATGTGGGGCTGCGTATAGGCTCCCCTGGGGAGTTCACTTGTACACAAAGCCTTCCTTTGGGGGCACTTTTGGATGGGCGAAAATGTCTCGTAACGCATTTCCTGGGGCATGATTTTTCAGTCGTCATCGATGCCGGCTAGGGCTATGTTTAGGGATGCTCGGAAACAGCGAACCCGGAGGATCCAGTTGCATGTGGGGCTGCGTAAAGGCTCCCCTGGGGAGTTCACTTGTACCCAAAGCCTTCCTTTGGGGGCACTTTTGGATGGGCGAAAAGGGCTCGGAACCCATTTCCTGGGGCCTGATTTTTCAGTCATCTTCGATGCCGGCTAGGTATATGTTTAGGGATGCTCGGAAACAGCGATCCCGGAGGGTCCAGTTGCATGTGGGGCTGCGTAAAGGCTCCCCTGGGGAGTTCACTTGTACCCAAAGCCTTCCTTTGGGGGCACTTTTGGATGGACGAAAAGGGCTCGCAACGCATTTCCTGGGGCCTGATTTTTCACTCGTCTCCGATGCCGAGTAGGGCTATGTTTAGTGATGCTCGGAAACAGCGAACCCGAAGGGTCCAGTTGCATGTGGGGCTGCGTAAAGGCTCCCCTGGGGAGTTCACTTGTACCCAAAGCCTTTCTTTGGGGGCACTTTTGGATGGGCTAAAAGGGCTCGTAACGCATTTCCTGGGGCCTGATTTTTCACTCGTCTCCGATGACGGCTAGGGCTATGTTTAGGGATGCTCGGAAACAGCGAACCCGGAGGGTCCAGTTGCATGTGGGGCTGCGTAAAGGCTCCCCTGGGGAGTTCACTTGTACCCAAAGCCTTCCTTTGGGGGCACTTTTGGATGGGCGAAAATGTCTCGTAACGCATTTCCTGGGGCCTGATTTTTCAGTCGTCTCCGATGCCGAGTAGGGCTATGTTTAGGGATGCTCGGAAACAGCGAACCCGAAGGGTCCAGTTGCATGTGGGGCTGCGTAAAGGCTCCCCTGGGGAGTTCACTTGTATCCAAAGCCTTCCTTTGGGGGCACTTTTGGATGGTCCAAAGGGGCTTGCAACGCGTTTTCTGGGGCCCGGGTTTTCAGTCTTCTCCCATGCCGGCTAGTGATATATTTATGGTTGCTCGGAATAATCGAACCCGGAGGGTCCAGTTGCATGTGGGGCTGCGTAAAGGCTCCCCTGGGGAGTTCACTTGTACCCAAAGCCTTCCTTTGGGGGCACTTTTGCATGGACGAAAAGGGCTCGCAACGCATTTCCTGGGGCCTGATTTTTCACTCGTCTCCGATGACGGCTAGGGCTATGTTTAGGGATGCTCGGAAACAGCGAACCCGGAGGGTCCAGTTGCATGTGGGGCTGCGTAAAGGCTCCCCTGGGGAGTTCACTTGTACCCAAAGCCTTCCTTTGGGAGCACATTTGGATGGGCGAAAAGGGCTCGTAACGCATTTCCTGGGGCCTGATTTTTCACTCGTCTCCGATGCCGGCTAGGGCTACGTTTAGGTTTGCTCATGAACAGCGAACCCGGAGGGTCCAGTTGCATGTGGGGCTGCGTAAAGTCTCCCCTGGGGAGTTCACTTGTACCCAAAGCCTTCCTTTGGTGACACTTTTGGATGGTCCAAAGGGGCTTGCAACGCGTTTTCTGGGGCTCGTGTTTTCAGTCTTCTCCCATGCCGGCTAGTGATATATTTAGGGATGCTCGGAAACAGCGAACCCGGAGGGTCCAGTTGCATGTGGGGCTGGGTAAAGGCTCCCCTGGGGAGTTATCTTGTACCCAAAGTCTTCCTTTGGGGTCACATTTGGATGGGCGAAAAGGCCTCGGAACGCATTTCCTGGGGCTTGATTTTTCACTCGTCTCCGATGACGGCTAGGGCTACCTTTAATTTTGCTCAGGAACAGCGATCCCGGAGGGTCCAGTTGCATGTGGGGCTGCGTAAAGGCTCCCCTGGGGAGTTCACTTGTACCCAAAGCCTTTCATTGGTGACACTTTTGGATGGTCCAAAGGGGCTCGCAACGCATTTCCTGGGGCCTGATTTTTCAGTCGTCATCGATGCCGGCTAGGGCTATGTTTAGGGATGCTCGGAAACAGCGAACAAGGAGGGTCCAGTTGCATGTGGGGCTGCGTAAAGGCTCCCCTGGAGAGTTCACTTGTACCCAAAGCCTTCCTTTGGGGGCACTTTTGCATGGACGAAAAGGGCTCGCAACGCATTTCCTGGGGCCTGATTTTTCACTCGTCTCCGATGCCGGCTAGGGCTATGTTTAGGGATGCTCGGAAACAGCGAACCCGGAGGGTCCAGATGCATGTGGGGCTGCGTAAAGGCTCCCCTGGGGAGTTCACTTGTACCCAAAGCCTTCCTTTGGGGACACTTTTGGATGGGCGAAAAGGGCTCGTAACGCATTTCCTGGGGCCTGATTTTCAGTCGTCATCGATGCCTGCTAGGGCTATGTTTAGGGATGCTCGGAAACATCGAACCCGGAGGGTCCAGTGTCATGTGGGGCTGCGTAAAGGCTCCCCTGGGGAGTTCACTTGTACCCAAAGCCTTCCTTTGGGGGCACTTTTGGATGGTCCAAAGGGGCTTGCAACGCATTTCCTGGGGCCTGATTTTTCAGTCGTCATCGATGCCGGCTAGGGCTATGTTTAGGGATGCTCGGAAACAGCGAACCCAGAGGTTCCAGTTGCATGTGGGGCTGCGTAAAGGCTCCCCTGGGGAGTTCACTTGTACCCAAAGCCTTCCTTTGGGGGCACTTTTGGATGGGCGAAAAGGGCTCGCAACGCATTTCCCGGGGCCTGATTTTTCACTCGTCTCCGATTACGGCTAGGGCTATGTTTAGTGATGCTCGGAAACAGTGAACCCGGAGGGTCCAGTTGCATGTGGGGCTGCGTAAAGGCTCCCCTGGGGAGTTTACTTTTACCCAAAGCCTTCCTTTGGGGGCACATTTGGATGGGCGAAAAGGCCTCGGAATGCATTTCCTGGGGCCTGATTTTTCACTCGTCTCCGATGACGGCTAGGGCTACGTTTAGGTTTGCTCAGGAACAGCAAATCCCGAGGGTCCAGTTGCATGTGGGGCTGCGTAAAGGCTCCCCTGGGGAGTTCACTTGTACCCAAAGCCTTCCTTTGGTGGCACTTTTGCATGGTCCAAAGGGGCTTGCAACGCATTTCCTGGGGCCTGATTTTTCAGTCGTCTCCGATGACGGCTAGGGCTATGTTTAGGTTTGCTCCTGGAGAGCGTACCCGGAGGGTCCAGTTGCATGTGGGGCTGCGTAAAGGCTCCCCTGGGGAGTTCACTTGTACCCAAAGCCTTTCTTTGGTGACACTTTTGGATGGTCCAAAGGGGCTTGCAACGCGTTTTCTGGAGCCCGGGTTTTCAGTCTTCTCCAATACCGGATAGTGATATATTTAGGGTTGCTCGGAAAAATCGAACCCGGAGGGTCCAGTTGCATGTGGGGCTGCGTAAAGGCTCCCCTGGGGAGTTCACTTGTACCCAAAGCCTTCCTTTGAGGGAACTTTTGGATGGTCCGAAGGGGCTCGCAACGCATTTCCTAGGGCCTGATTTTTCACTCGTCTCCGATGACGGCTAGGGCTATATTTAGGTTTGCTTAGGAACAGCGAACCCGGAGGGTCCAGTGTCATGTGGGGCTGCGTAAAGGCTCCCCTGGGGAGTTCACTTGTATCCAAAGCCTTCCTTTGGGGGCACTTTTGGATGGTCCAAAAGGACTCGCAACGCATTTCCTGCGGCCTGATTTTTCACTCGTCATCGATGCCGGCTAGGGCTATGTTTAGGGATGCTCGGAAACAGCGAACATGGAGGGTCCGGTTGCATGTAGGGCTGCGTAAAGGCTCCCCTGGGGAGTTCACTTGTACCCAAAGCCTTCCTTTGGTGACACTTTTGGATGGTCCAAAGGGGCTTGCAACGCGTTTTCTGGGGCCCGGGTTTTCAGTCTTCTCCCATGCCGGCTAGTGATATATTTAGGGTTGCTCGGAAACAGCGATCCCGGAGGGTCCAGTTGCATGTGGCGCTGCGTAAAGGCTCCCCTGGGGAGTTCACTTGTACCCAAAGCCTTCCTTTGGGGGCACTTTTGGATGGACGAAAAGGGCTCGCAACGCATTTCCTGGGGCCTGATTTTTCACTCGTCTCCGATGCCGGCTAGGGCTATGTTTAGGGATGCTCGGAAACAGCGAACCCGAAGGGTCCAGTTGCATGTGGGGCTGTGTAAAGGCTCCCCTGGGGAGTTCACTTGTACCCAAAGCCTTCCTTTGGGGGCACTTTTGGATGGGCGAAAAGGGCTCGGAACGCATTTCCTGGGGCCTGATTTTTCACTCGTCTCTGATGACGGCTAGGGCTATGCTTAGGGATGCTCGGAAACAGCGAACCCGGAGGGTCCAGTTGCATGTGGGGCTGCATAAAGGCTCCCCTGGGGAGTTCACTTGTACCCAAAGCCTTCCTTTGGGGGCACTTTTGGATGGGCGAAAAGGCCTCGGAACACATTTCCTAGGGCCTTATTTTTCACTCGTCTCCGATGACGGCTAGGGCTACGTTTAGGTTTGCTCAGGAACAGCAAACCCCGAGGGTCCAGTTGCATGTGGGGCTGCGTAAAGTCTCCCCTGGGGAGTTCTCTTGTACCCAAAGCCTTCCTTTGGGGGAACTTTTGGATGGTCCGAAGGGGCTCGCAACGCATTTCCTAGGGCCTGATTTTTCACTCGTCTCCGATGACGGCTAGGGCTATATATAGTTTTGCTTAGGAACAGCGAACCCGGAGGGTCCAGTTGCATGTGGGGCTGCGTAAAGGCTCCCCTGGGGAGTTCACTTGTACCCAAAGCCTTCCTTTGGGGGCACTTTTGGATGGTCCAAAGGGGCTTGCAACGCATTTCCTGGGGCCTGATTTTTCAGTCGTCATCGATGCCGGCTAGGGCTATGTTTAGGGATGCTCGGAAACAGCGAACCCGGAGGGTCCAGTTGCATGTGGGGCTGCGTAAAGGCTCCCCTGGGGAGTTCTCTTGTACCCAAAGTCTTCCTTTGGGGGCACATTTGGATGGGCGAAAAAGCCTCGTAACGCATTTCCTGGGGCCTGATTTTTCAGTCGTCTCCGATGACGGATAGGGCTACGTTTAGGTTTGCTCAGGAACAGCGAACCCGGAGGGTCCAGTGTCATGTGGGGCTGCGTAAAGGCTCCCCTAGGGAGTTCACTTGTACCCAAAGCCTTCCTTTGGTGACACTTTTGGATGGTCCAAAGGGGCTTGCAACGGGTTTTCTGGGGCCCGGGTTTTCAGTCTTCTCCCATGCCGGTTAGTGATATATTTAGGGTTGCTCGGAAAAATCGAACCCGGAGGGTCCAGTTGCATGTGGGGCTGCGTAAAGGCTCCCCTGGGGAGTTCACTTGTACCCAAAGCCTTCCTTTGGGGGCACATTTGGATGGGCGAAAACGGCTCGTAACGCATTTCCTGGGGCCTGATTTTTCTTTTGTCATCGATGCCGGCTAGGGCTATGTTTAGGGATGCTCGGAAACAGCGAACCCGGAGGGTCCAGTTGCATGTGGGGCTGCGTAAAGGCTCCCCTGGAGAGTTCTCTTGTACCCAAAGTCTTCCTTGGGTGCACATTTGGATGGGCGAAAAGGCCTCGGAACGCATTTCCTGGGGCCTGATTTTTCACTCGTCTCCGATGACGGCTAGGGCTACGTTTAGGTTTGCTCAGGAACAGCGAACCCGGAGGGTCCAGTTGCATGTGGGGCTGCGTAAAGGCTCCCCTGGGGAGTTCACTTGTATCCAAAGCCTTCCTTTGGGGGCACTTTTGGATGGGCTAAGGGGCTCGCAACGCATTTCCTGGGGCCTGATTTTTCAGTCGTCATCGATGCCGGCTAGAGCTATGTTTAGGGATGCTCGGAAACAGCGAACCCGGAGGGTCCAGTTGCATGTGGGGCTGCGTAAAGGCTCCCCTGGGGAGTTCACTTGTACCCAAAGCCTTCCTTTGGGGGCACTTTTTGATGGACGAAAAGGGCTCGGAACGCATTTCCTGGGGCCTGATTTTTCACTCGTCTCTGATGCCGGCTAGGGCTATGTTTAGGGATGCTCGGAAACAGCGAACTCGAAGGGTCCAGTTGCATGTGGGGCTGCGTAAAGGCTCCCCTGGGGAGTTCACTTTTACCCAAAGCCTTTCTTTGGGGGCACTTTTGGATGGGCGAAAAGGGCTCCGAACACATTTCCTGGGGACTGATTTTTCACTCGTCTCCGAAGACAGCTAGGGCTATGTTTCGGGATGCTCGGAAACAGCGAACCCGGAGGGTCCAGTTGCATGTGGGGCTGCATAAAGGCTCCCCTGGGGAGTTCACTTGTACCCAAAGCCTTCCTTTGGGGGCACATTTGGATGGGCGAAAAGGGCTCGTAACGCATTTCCTGGGGCCTGATTTTTCAGTCGTCATCGATGCCGGCTAGGGCTATGTTTAGGGATGCTCGGAAACAGCGAACCCGGAGGGTCCAGTTGCATGTGGGGCTGCGTAAAGGCTCCCCTGGGGAGTTCACTTGTACCCAAAGCCTTCCTTTGGGGGAACTTTTGGATGGTCCGAAGCGGCTCGCAACGCATTTCCTAGGGCCTGATTTTTCACTTGTCTCCGATGACGGCTAGGTCTATGTTTAGGTTTGCTTAGGAACAGCGAACCCCGAGGGTCCAGTTGCATGTGGGGCTGCGTAAAGGCTCCCCTGGGGAGTTCACTTGTATCCAAAGCCTTCTTTTGGGGGCACTTTTTGATGGTCGAAAGGGGCTCGCAACCCATTTCCTGGGGCCTGATTTTTCAGTCGTCATCGATGCCGGCTAGGGCTATGTTTAGGGATGCTCGGAAACAGTGAACCCAGAGGTTCCAGTTGCATGTGGGGCTGCGTAAAGGCTCCCCTGGGGAGTTCACTTCTACCCAAAGCCTTCCTTTTGGGGCACTTTTGGATGGACGAAAAGGGCTCGGAACGCATTTCCTGGGGCCTGATTTTTCACTCGTCTCCGATGCCGGCTAGGGCTATGTTTAGGGATGCTCGGAAACAGCGAACCCGGAGGGTCCAGTTGCATGTGGGGCTGCGTAAAGGCTCCCCTGGGGAGTTCTCTTGTACCCAAAGTCTTCCTTTGGGGGCACATTTGGATGGGCGAAAAGGCCTCGGAACGCATTTCCTGGGGCCTGATTTTTCAGTCGTCTCCTATGACGGCTAGGGCTACGTTTAGGTTTGCTCAGGAACAGCGATCCCGGAGGGTCCAGTTGCATGTGGGGCTGCGTAAAGGCTCCCCTGGGGAGTTCTCTTGTACCCAAAGCCTTCCTTTGGGGGCACTTTTGGATGGTCCAAAGGGGCTTGCAACACATTTCCTGGGGCCTGATTTTTCACTCGTCTGCGATGACGGCTAGGGCTACGTTTAGGTTTGCTCATGAACAGCGAACCCGGAGGGTCCGGTTGCATGTGGGGCTGCGTAAAGGCTCCCCTGGGGAGTTCACTTGTGTCCAAAGCCTTCCTTTGGTGACACTTTTGGATGGTCCAAAGGGGCTTGCAAAGCGTTTTCTGGGGCCCGGGTTTTCAGTCTTCTCCCATGCCGGCTAGTGATATATTTAGGGATGCTCGGAAACAGCGATCCTGGAGGTTCCAGTTGCATGTGGGGCTGCGTAAAGGCTCCCCTGGGGAGTTCACTTGTACCCAAAGCCTTCCTTTGGTGACACTTTTGGATGGTCCAAAGGGGCTTGCAACGCATTTTCTGTGGCCCGGGTTTTCAGTCTTCTCCCATGCCGGCTAGGGTTATGTTTAGGGTTGCTCGGAAAAATCGAACCCGGAGGGTCCAGTTGCATGTGGGGCTGCGTAAAGGCTCCCCTGGAAAGTTCACTTGTACCCAAAGCCTTCCTTTGGGGGCACTTTTGGATGGGCGAAAAGGCCTCGGAACGCATTTCCTGGGGCCTGATTTTTCACTCGTCTCCGATGACGGCTAGGGCTACGTTTAGGTTTGCTCAGGAACAGCGAACCCGGAGGGTCCAGTTGCATGTGGGGCTGCGTAAAGGCTCCCCTGGGAACTTCAGATGTACCCAAAACCTTCCTTTGGTGAAACTTTTGGATGGTCCAATGGGGCTTGCAACGCATTTCCTGGGGCCTGATTTTTCAGTCGTCTTCGATGCCGGATAGGGCTATGTTTAGGGATGCTCAGAAACAGCGAACGCGGAGGGTCCAGTTGCATGTGGGGCTGCGTAAAGGCTCCCCTGGGGAGTTCAATTGTACCCAAAGCCTTCCTTTGGTGACACTTTTGGATGGTCCAAAGGGGCTTGCAACGCGTTTTCTGGGGCCCGGGTTTTCAGTCTTCTCCCATGCCGGCTAGGGTTATGTTTAGGGTTGCTCGGAAAAATCGAACCCGGAGGGTCCAGTTGCATGTGGGGCTGCGTAAAGGCTCCCCTGGGGAGTTCACTTGTACCCAAAGCCTTCCTTTGGGGGCACTTTTGGATGGGCGAAAAGGTCTCGCAACGCATTTCTTGGGGCCTGATTTTTCAGTCGTCTCCTATGACAGCTAGGGCTACGTTTAGGTTTGCTCAGGAACAGCGAACCGGAGGGTTCAGTTGCATGTGGGGCTGCGTAAAGGCTCCCCTGGGAGTTCTCTTGTACCCAAAGCCTTCCTTTGGGGGCACTTTTAGATGGGCGAAAAGGGCTCGCAACGCATTTCCTGGGGCCTGATTTTTCAGTCGTCTCCTATGACGGCTAGGGCTACGTTTAGGTTTGCTCAGGAACAGCGAACTCGGAGGGTCCTGTTACATGTGGGGCTGCGTAAAGGCTCCCCTGGGGAGTTCTCTTGTACCCAAAGCCTTCCTTTGGGGGCACTTTTTGATGGGCGAAAAGGGCTCGCAACGCATTTCCTGGGGCCTGATTTTTAGTCGTCTTCGATGCCGGCTTGTGCTATGTTTAGGGATGCTCGGAAAAAGCGAACGCGGAGGGTCCTGTTCCATGTGGGGCTGCGTAAAGGCTCCCCTGGGGAGTTCTCTTGTATCCAAAGCCTTCCTTTGGGGCACTTTTGGATGGTCCAAAGGGGCTCGCAACGCATTTCCTGGGGCCTGATTTTTCACTCGTCTCCGATGATGGCTAGGGCTACGTTTAGGTTTGCTCATGAACAGCGAACCCGGACGGTCCGGTTGCATGTGGGGCTGCGTAAAGACTCCCCTGGGGAGTTCTCTTGTACCCAAAGCCTTCCTTTGGTGACACTTTTGGATGGTCTAAAGGGGCTTGCAACGCGTATTCTGGGGCCCGGGTTTTCAGTCTTCTCCCATGCCGGCTAGGGATATATTAAGGGTTGCTAGGAAAAATCGAACCCGAAGGGTCCAGTTGCATGTGGGGCTGCGTAAAGGCTCCCCTGGGGAGTTCTCTTGTACCCAAAGCCTTCCTTTGGGGGCACTTTTGGATGGGCGAAAAGGGCTCGCAACGCATTTCCTGGGGCCTGATTTTTCAGTCGTCTTCAATGCCGGCTAGGGCTACGTTTAGGTTTGCTTAGGAAGAGCGAACCCTAAGGGTCCAGTTGCATGTGGGGCTGCGTAAAGGCTCCCCTGGGGAGTTCTCTTGTACCCAAAGCCTTCCTTTGGGGGCACTTTTGGATGGTCCAATGGGGCTTAAAACGCATTTCCTGGGGCCTGATTTTTCAATCGTCTTCGATGCCGGCTTGTGCTATGTTTAGGGATGCTAGGAAACAGCGAACCCGGAGGGTCCAGTTGCATGTGGGGCTGCGTAAAGGCTCCCCTGGGGAGTTCACTTGTACCCAAAGCCTTCCTTTGGTGACACTTTTGGATGGTCCAAAGGGGCTTGCAATGGATTTTCTGTGGCCCGGGTTTTCAGTCTTCTCCCATGCCGGCTAGGGTTATGTTTAGGGTTGCTCAGAAAAATCGAACCTGGAGGGTCCAGTTGCATGTGGGGCTGCGTAAAGGCTCCCCTGGGGAGTTCACTTGTATCCAAAGCCTTCCTTTGCGGGCACTTTTGGATGGGCGAAAAGGCCTCGGAACGCATTTCCTGGGGCCTGATTTTTCAGTCGTCTCCGATGACGGCTAGGGCTAAGTTTAGGTTTGCTCAGGAACAGGGAACCCGGAGGGTCCAGTTGCATGTGGGGCTGCGTGAAGGCTCCCCTGGGAACTTCAGATGTACCCAAAGCCTTCCTTTGGGGGCACTTTTGGATGGTCCAATGGGGCTTGCAACACATTTCCTGGGGCCTGATTTTTCACTCGTCTCCGATGACTGCTAGGGTTCTGTTTACGTTTGCTCAGGAACAGCGAACTCGGAGGGTCCTGTTACATGTGGGGCTGCGTAAAGGCTCCCCTGGGGAGTTCTCTTGTACCCAAAGCCTTCCTTTGGGGGCACTTTTGGATGGGCGAAAAGGTCTCACAACGCATTTGTTGGGGCCTGATTTTTCAGTCGTCTCCTATGACAGCTAGGGCTACGTTTAGGTTTGCTCAGGAACAGCGAACCGGGAGGGTCCAGTTGCATGTGGGGCTGCGTAAAGGCTCCCCTGGGGAGTTCTCTTGTACCCAAAGCCTTCCTTTGGGGGCACTTTTAGATGGGCGAAAAGGGCTCGCAACGCATTTCCTGGGGCCTGATTTTTCAGTCGTCTCCTATGACGGCTAGGGCTACGTTTAGGTTTGCTCAGGAACAGCGAACCGGGAGGGTCCAGTTGCATGTGGGGCTGCGTAAAGGCTCCCCTGGGGAGTTCTCTTGTACCCAAAGCCTTCCTTTGGGGGCACTTTTGGATGGGCGAAAAGGGCTCGCAACGCATTTCCTGGGGCCTGATTTTTAGTCGTCTTCGATGCCGGCTTGTGCTATGTTTATGGATGCTCGGAAAAAGCGAACGCGGAGGGTCCTGTTACATGTGGGGCTGCGTAAAGGCTCCCCTAGGGAGTTCTCTTGTACCCAAAGCCTTCCTTTGGGGGCACTTTTGGATGGGTGAAAAGGGCTCGCAACGCATTTCTTGGGGCCTGATTTTTCAGTCGTCTTCGATGCCGGCTTGTGCTATGTTTAGGGATGCTAGGAAACAGCGAACCCGGAGGGTCCAGTTGCATGTAGGGCTGCGTAAAGGCTCCCCTGGGGAGTTCACTTGTACCCAAAGCCTTCCTTTGGGGGCACATTTGGATGGGCGAAAAGGGCTCGCAACGCATTTCCTGGGGCCTGATTTTACAGTCGTCTTCGATGCCGGCTAGGGCTATGTTTAGGGATGCTTAGAAACAGCGATCCTGGAGGTTCCAGTTGCATGTGGGGCTGCGTAAAGGCTCCCCTGGGGAGTTCACTTGTACCCAAAGCCTTCCTTTGGGGGCACTTTTGGATGGTCCAAAGGGGCTTGCAACGCATTTTCTGTGGCCCGGGTTTTCAGTCTTCTCCCATGCCGGCTAGGGTTATGTTTAGGGTTGCTCGGAAAAATCGAACCCGGAGGGTCCAGTTGCATGTGGGGCTGCGTAAAGGCTCCCCTGGGGAGTTCACTTGTACCCAAAGCCTTCCTTTGGGGGCACATTTGGATGGGCGAAAAGGCCTCGGAACGCATTTCCTGGGGCCTGATTTTTCACTCGTCTCCGATGACGGCTAGGGCTACGTTTAGGTTTGCTCAGGAACAGCGAACCCGGAGGGTCCAGTTGCATGTGGGGCTGCGTAAAGGCTCCCCTGGGAACTTCAGATGTACCCAAAACCTTCCTTTGGTGACACTTTTGGATGGTCCAATGGGGCTTGCAACGCATTTCCTGGGGCCTGATTTTTCAGTCGTCTTCGATGCCGGATAGGGCTATGTTTAGGGATGCTCAGAAACAGCGAACGCGGAGGGTCCAGTTGCATGTGGGGCTGCGTAAAGGCTCCCCTGGGGAGTTCAATTGTACCCAAAGCCTTCCTTTGGTGACACTTTTGGATGGTCCAAAGGGGCTTGCAACGCGTTTTCTGGGGCCCGGGTTTTCAGTCTTCTCCCATGCCGGCTAGGGTTATGTTTAGGGTTGCTCGGAAAAATCGAACCCGGAGGGTCCAGTTGCATGTGGGGCTGCGTAAAGGCTCCCCTGGGGAGTTCACTTGTACCCAAAGCCTTCCTTTGGGGGCACTTTTGGATGGGCGAAAAGGTCTCGCAACGCATTTCTTGGGGCCTGATTTTTCAGTCGTCTCCTATGACAGCTAGGGCTACGTTTAGGTTTGCTCAGGAACAGCGAACCGGAGGGTTCAGTTGCATGTGGGGCTGCGTAAAGGCTCCCCTGGGGAGTTCTCTTGTACCCAAAGCCTTCCTTTGGGGGCACTTTTAGATGGGCGAAAAGGGCTCGCAACGCATTTCCTGGGGCCTGATTTTTCAGTCGTCTCCTATGACGGCTAGGGCTACGTTTAGGTTTGCTCAGGAACAGCGAACTCGGAGGGTCCTGTTACATGTGGGGCTGCGTAAAGGCTCCCCTGGGGAGTTCTCTTGTACCCAAAGCCTTCCTTTGGGGGCACTTTTTGATGGGCGAAAAGGGCTCGCAACGCATTTCCTGGGGCCTGATTTTTAGTCGTCTTCGATGCCGGCTTGTGCTATGTTTAGGGATGCTCGGAAAAAGCGAACGCGGAGGGTCCTGTTCCATGTGGGGCTGCGTAAAGGCTCCCCTGGGGAGTTCTCTTGTACCCAAAGCCTTCCTTTGGGGGCACTTTTGGATGGTCCAAAGGGGCTTGCAACGCGTTTTCTGGGGCCCGGGTTTTCAGTCTTCTCCCATGCCGGCTAGGGATATATTTAGGGTTGCTCGGAAAAATCGAACCCGAAGGGTCCAGTTGCATGTGGGGCTGCGTAAAGGCTCCCCTGGGGAGTTCTCTTGTACCCAAAGCCTTCCTTTGGGGGCACTTTTGGATGGTCCAAAGGGGCTCGCAACACATTTCCTGGTGCCTGATTTTTCAGTCGTCTTCAGTGCCGGCTAAGGCTATGTTTAGGGATGCTCAGAAACAGCGAAACCGGAGGGTCCAGTTGCATGTGGGGCTGCGTAAAGGATCCCCTGGGGAGTTCACTTGTATCCAAAGCCTTCCTTTGGGGCACTTTTGGATGGTCCAAAGGGGCTCGCAACGCATTTCCTGGGGCCTGATTTTTCACTCGTCTCCGATGATGGCTAGGGCTCCGTTTAGGTTTGCTCATGAACAGCGAACCCGGACGGTCCGGTTGCATGTGGGGCTGCGTAAAGGCTCCCCTGGGGAGTTCTCTTGTACCCAAAGCCTTCCTTTGGTGACACTTTTGGATGGTCTAAAGGGGCTTGCAACGCGTATTCTGGGGCCCGGGTTTTCAGTCTTCTCCCATGCCGGCTAGGGATATATTAAGGGTTGCTAGGAAAAATCGAACCCGAAGGGTCCAGTTGCATGTGGGGCTGCGTAAAGGCTCCCCTGGGGAGTTCTCTTGTACCCAAAGCCTTCCTTTGGGGGCACTTTTGGATGGGCGAAAAGGGCTCGCAACGCATTTCCTGGGGCCTGATTTTTCAGTCGTCTTCAATGCCGGCTAGGGCTACGTTTAGGTTTGCTTAGGAACAGCGAACCCTAAGGGTCCAGTTGCATGTGGGGCTGCGTAAAGGCTCCCCTGGGGAGTTCTCTTGTACCCAAAGCCTTCCTTTGGGGGCACTTTTGGATGGTCCAATGGGGCTTAAAACGCATTTCCTGGGGCCTGATTTTTCAATCGTCTTCGATGCCGGCTTGTGCTATGTTTAGGGATGCTAGGAAACAGCGAACCCGGAGGGTCCAGTTGCATGTGGGGCTGCGTAAAGGCTCCCCTGGGGAGTTCACTTGTACCCAAAGCCTTCCTTTGGTGACACTTTTGGATGGTCCAAAGGGGCTTGCAATGGATTTTCTGTGGCCCGGGTTTTCAGTCTTCTCCCATGCCGGCTAGGGTTATGTTTAGGGTTGCTCAGAAAAATCGAACCTGGAGGGTCCAGTTGCATGTGGGGCTGCGTAAAGGCTCCCCTGGGGAGTTCACTTGTATCCAAAGCCTTCCTTTGCGGGCACTTTTGGATGGGCGAAAAGGCCTCGGAACGCATTTCCTGGGGCCTGATTTTTCAGTCGTCTCCGATGACGGCTAGGGCTAAGTTTAGGTTTGCTCAGGAACAGGGAACCCGGAGGGTCCAGTTGCATGTGGGGCTGCGTGAAGGCTCCCCTGGGAACTTCAGATGTACCCAAAGCCTTCCTTTCGGGGCACTTTTGGATGGTCCAATGGGGCTTGCAACACATTTCCTGGGGCCTGATTTTTCACTCGTCTCCGATGACTGCTAGGGTTCTGTTTACGTTTGCTCAGGAACAGCGAACTCGGAGGGTCCTGTTACATGTGGGGCTGCGTAAAGGCTCCCCTGGGGAGTTCTCTTGTACCCAAAGCCTTCCTTTGGGGGCACTTTTGGATGGGCGAAAAGGTCTCACAACGCATTTGTTGGGGCCTGATTTTTCAGTCGTCTCCTATGACAGCTAGGGCTACGTTTAGGTTTGCTCAGGAACAGCGAACCGGGAGGGTCCAGTTGCATGTGGGGCTGCGTAAAGGCTCCCCTGGGGAGTTCTCTTGTACCCAAAGCCTTCCTTTGGGGGCACTTTTAGATGGGCGAAAAGGGCTCGCAACGCATTTCCTGGGGCCTGATTTTTCAGTCGTCTCCTATGACGGCTAGGGCTACGTTTAGGTTTGCTCAGGAACAGCGAACCGGGAGGGTCCAGTTGCATGTGGGGCTGCGTAAAGGCTCCCCTGGGGAGTTCTCTTGTACCCAAAGCCTTCCTTTGGGGGCACTTTTGGATGGGCGAAAAGGGCTCGCAACGCATTTCCTGGGGCCTGATTTTTAGTCGTCTTCGATGCCGGCTTGTGCTATGTTTATGGATGCTCGGAAAAAGCGAACGCGGAGGGTCCTGTTGCATGTGGGGCTGCGTAAAGGCTCCCCTGGGGAGTTCTCTTGTACCCAAAGCCTTCCTTTGGGGGCACTTTTGGATGGGTGAAAAGGGCTCGCAACGCATTTCTTGGGGCCTGATTTTTCAGTCGTCTTCGATGCCGGCTTGTGCTATGTTTAGGGATGCTAGGAAACAGCGAACCCGGAGGGTCCAGTTGCATGTAGGGCTGCGTAAAGGCTCCCCTGGGGAGTTCACTTGTACCCAAAGCCTTCCTTTGGGGGCACATTTGGATGGGCGAAAAGGGCTCGCAACGCATTTCCTGGGGCCTGATTTTTCAGTCGTCTTCGATGCCGGCTAGGGCTATGTTTAGGGATGCTTAGAAACAGCGATCCTGGAGGTTCCAGTTGCATGTGGGGCTGCGTAAAGGCTCCCCTGGGGAGTTCACTTGTACCCAAAGCCTTCCTTTGGGGGCACTTTTGGATGGTCCAAAGGGGCTTGCAACGCATTTTCTGTGGCCCGGGTTTTCAGTCTTCTCCCATGCCGGCTAGGGTTATGTTTAGGGTTGCTCGGAAAAATCGAACCCGGAGGGTCCAGTTGCATGTGGGGCTGCGTAAAGGCTCCCCTGGGGAGTTCACTTGTACCCAAAGCCTTCCTTTGGGGGCACATTTGGATGGGCGAAAAGGCCTCGGAACGCATTTCCTGGGGCCTGATTTTTCACTCGTCTCCGATGACAGCTAGGGCTACGTTTAGGTTTGCTCAGGAACAGCGAACCCGGAGGGTCCAGTTGCATGTGGGGCTGCGTAAAGGCTCCCCTGGGAACTTCAGATGTACCCAAAACCTTCCTTTGGTGACACTTTTGGATGGTCCAATGGGGCTTGCAACGCATTTCCTGGGGCCTGATTTTTCAGTCGTCTTCGATGCCGGATAGGGCTATGTTTAGGGATGCTCAGAAACAGCGAACGCGGAGGGTCCAGTTGCATGTGGGGCTGCGTAAAGGCTCCCCTGGGGAGTTCAATTGTACCCAAAGCCTTCCTTTGGTGACACTTTTGGATGGTCCAAAGGGGCTTGCAACGCGTTTTCTGGGGCCCGGGTTTTCAGTCTTCTCCCATGCCGGCTAGGGTTATGTTTAGGGTTGCTCGGAAAAATCGAACCCGGAGGGTCCAGTTGCATGTGGGGCTGCGTAAAGGCTCCCCTGGGGAGTTCACTTGTACCCAAAGCCTTCCTTTGGGGGCACTTTTGGATGGGCGAAAAGGTCTCGCAACGCATTTCTTGGGGCCTGATTTTTCAGTCGTCTCCTATGACAGCTAGGGCTACGTTTAGGTTTGCTCAGGAACAGCGAACCGGAGGGTTCAGTTGCATGTGGGGCTGCGTAAAGGCTCCCCTGGGGAGTTCTCTTGTACCCAAAGCCTTCCTTTGGGGGCACTTTTAGATGGGCGAAAAGGGCTCGCAACGCATTTCCTGGGGCCTGATTTTTCAGTCGTCTCCTATGACGGCTAGGGCTACGTTTAGGTTTGCTCAGGAACAGCGAACTCGGAGGGTCCTGTTACATGTGGGGCTGCGTAAAGGCTCCCCTGGGGAGTTCTCTTGTACCCAAAGCCTTCCTTTGGGGGCACTTTTTGATGGGCGAAAAGGGCTCGCAACGCATTTCCTGGGGCCTGATTTTTAGTCGTCTTCGATGCCGGCTTGTGCTATGTTTAGGGATGCTCGGAAAAAGCGAACGCGGAGGGTCCTGTTCCATGTGGGGCTGCGTAAAGGCTCCCCTGGGGAGTTCTCTTGTACCCAAAGCCTTCCTTTGGGGGCACTTTTGGATGGTCCAAAGGGGCTTGCAACGCGTTTTCTGGGGCCCGGGTTTTCAGTCTTCTCCCATGCCGGCTAGGGATATATTTAGGGTTGCTCGGAAAAATCGAACCCGAAGGGTCCAGTTGCATGTGGGGCTGCGTAAAGGCTCCCCTGGGGAGTTCTCTTGTACCCAAAGCCTTCCTTTGGGGGCACTTTTGGATGGTCCAAAGGGGCTCGCAACACATTTCCTGGTGCCTGATTTTTCAGTCGTCTTCAGTGCCGGCTAAGGCTATGTTTAGGGATGCTCAGAAACAGCGAAACCGGAGGGTCCAGTTGCATGTGGGGCTGCGTAAAGGATCCCCTGGGGAGTTCACTTGTATCCAAAGCCTTCCTTTGGGGCACTTTTGGATGGTCCAAAGGGGCTCGCAACGCATTTCCTGGGGCCTGATTTTTCACTCGTCTCCGATGATGGCTAGGGCTACGTTTAGGTTTGCTCATGAACAGCGAACCCGGACGGTCCGGTTGCATGTGGGGCTGCGTAAAGGCTCCCCTGGGGAGTTCTCTTGTACCCAAAGCCTTCCTTTGGTGACACTTTTGGATGGTCTAAAGGGGCTTGCAACGCGTATTCTGGGGCCCGGGTTTTCAGTCTTCTCCCATGCCGGCTAGGGATATATTAAGGGTTGCTAGGAAAAATCGAACCCGAAGGGTCCAGTTGCATGTGGGGCTGCGTAAAGGCTCCCCTGGGGAGTTCTCTTGTACCCAAAGCCTTCCTTTGGGGGCACTTTTGGATGGGCGAAAAGGGCTCGCAACGCATTTCCTGGGGCCTGATTTTTCAGTCGTCTTCAATGCCGGCTAGGGCTACGTTTAGGTTTGCTTAGGAACAGCGAACCCTAAGGGTCCAGTTGCATGTGGGGCTGCGTAAAGGCTCCCCTGGGGAGTTCTCTTGTACCCAAAGCCTTCCTTTGGGGGCACTTTTGGATGGTCCAATGGGGCTTAAAACGCATTTCCTGGGGCCTGATTTTTCAATCGTCTTCGATGCCGGCTTGTGCTATGTTTAGGGATGCTAGGAAACAGCGAACCCGGAGGGTCCAGTTGCATGTGGGGCTGCGTAAAGGCTCCCCTGGGGAGTTCACTTGTACCCAAAGCCTTCCTTTGGTGACACTTTTGGATGGTCCAAAGGGGCTTGCAATGGATTTTCTGTGGCCCGGGTTTTCAGTCTTCTCCCATGCCGGCTAGGGTTATGTTTAGGGTTGCTCAGAAAAATCGAACCTGGAGGGTCCAGTTGCATGTGGGGCTGCGTAAAGGCTCCCCTGGGGAGTTCACTTGTATCCAAAGCCTTCCTTTGCGGGCACTTTTGGATGGGCGAAAAGGCCTCGGAACGCATTTCCTGGGGCCTGATTTTTCAGTCGTCTCCGATGACGGCTAGGGCTAAGTTTAGGTTTGCTCAGGAACAGGGAACCCGGAGGGTCCAGTTGCATGTGGGGCTGCGTGAAGGCTCCCCTGGGAACTTCAGATGTACCCAAAGCCTTCCTTTGGGGGCACTTTTGGATGGTCCAATGGGGCTTGCAACACATTTCCTGGGGCCTGATTTTTCACTCGTCTCCGATGACTGCTAGGGTTCTGTTTACGTTTGCTCAGGAACAGCGAACTCGGAGGGTCCTGTTACATGTGGGGCTGCGTAAAGGCTCCCCTGGGGAGTTCTCTTGTACCCAAAGCCTTCCTTTGGGGGCACTTTTGGATGGGCGAAAAGGTCTCACAACGCATTTGTTGGGGCCTGATTTTTCAGTCGTCTCCTATGACAGCTAGGGCTACGTTTAGGTTTGCTCAGGAACAGCGAACCGGGAGGGTCCAGTTGCATGTGGGGCTGCGTAAAGGCTCCCCTGGGGAGTTCTCTTGTACCCAAAGCCTTCCTTTGGGGGCACTTTTAGATGGGCGAAAAGGGCTCGCAACGCATTTCCTGGGGCCTGATTTTTCAGTCGTCTCCTATGACGGCTAGGGCTACGTTTAGGTTTGCTCAGGAACAGCGAACCGGGAGGGTCCAGTTGCATGTGGGGCTGCGTAAAGGCTCCCCTGGGGAGTTCTCTTGTACCCAAAGCCTTCCTTTGGGGGCACTTTTGGATGGGCGAAAAGGGCTCGCAACGCATTTCCTGGGGCCTGATTTTTAGTCGTCTTCGATGCCGGCTTGTGCTATGTTTATGGATGCTCGGAAAAAGCGAACGCGGAGGGTCCTGTTGCATGTGGGGCTGCGTAAAGGCTCCCCTGGGGAGTTCTCTTGTACCCAAAGCCTTCCTTTGGGGGCACTTTTGGATGGGTGAAAAGGGCTCGCAACGCATTTCTTGGGGCCTGATTTTTCAGTCGTCTTCGATGCCGGCTTGTGCTATGTTTAGGGTTGCTCGGAAAAATCGAACCCGGAGGGTCCAGTTGCATGTGGGGCTGCGTAAAGGCTCCCCTGGGGTGTTCACTTGTACCCAAAGCCTTCCTTTGGGGGCACATTTGGATGGGCGAAAAGGCCTCGGAACGCATTTCCTGGGGCCTGATTTTTCACTCGTCTCCGATGACGGCTAGGGCTACGTTTAGGTTTGCTCAGGAACAGCGAACCCGGAGGGTCCAGTTGCATGTGGGGCTGCGTAAAGGCTCCCCTGGGAACTTCAGATGTACCCAAAACCTTCCTTTGGTGACACTTTTGGATGGTCCAATGGGGCTTGCAACGCATTTCCTGGGGCCTGATTTTTCAGTCGTCTCCGATGCCGGTTAGGGCTATGTTTAGGGATGCTCAGAAACAGCGAACGCGGAGGGTCCAGTTGCATATGGGGCTGCGTAAAGGCTCTCCTGGGGAGTTCACTTGTTCCCAAAGCTTTCCTTTGGTGACACTTTTGGATGGTCCAAAGGGGCTTGCAACGCGTTTTCTGGGGCCCGGGTTTTCAGTCTTCTCCCATGCCGGCTAGGGTTATGTTTAGGGTTGCTCGGAAAAATCGAACCCGGAGGGTCCAGTTGCATGTGGGGCTGCGTAAAGGCTCCCCTGGGGAGTTCACTTGTACTAAAGCTTTCCTTTGGGGGCACATTTGATGGGTGAAAAGGCCTCGGAACGCATTTCCTGGGGCCTGATTTTTCACTCGTCTCCGATGACGGCTAGGGCTACGTTTAGGTTTGCTCATGAACAGCGAACCCGGAGGGTCCGGTTGCATGTGGGGCTGCGTAAAGGCTCCCCTGGGGAGTTCACTTGTACTAAAGCTTTCCTTTGGGGGCACATTTGATGGGTGAAAAGGCCTCGGAACGCATTTCCTGGGGCCTGATTTTTCACTCGTCTCCGATGACGGCTAGGGCTACGTTTAGGTTTGCTCATGAACAGCGAACCCGGAGGGTCCGGTTGCATGTGGGGCTGCGTAAAGGCTCCCCTGGGGAGTTCACTTGTACCCAAAGCCTTCCTTTGGGGGCACTTTTGCATGGTCCAAAGGGGCTTGCAACGCATTTCCTGGGGCCTGATTTTTCAGTCGTCTCCGATGACGGCTAGGGCTATGTTTAGGTTTGCTCCTGGAGAGCGTACCCGGAGGGTCCAGTTGCATGTGGGGCTGCGTAAAGGCTCCCCTGGGGAGTTCACTTGTACCCAAAGCCTTTCTTTGGTGACACTTTTGGATGGTCCAAAGGGGCTTGCAACGCGTTTTCTGGAGCCCGGGTTTTCAGTCTTCTCCAATGCCGGATAGTGATATATTTAGGGTTGCTCGGAAAAATCGAACCCGGAGGGTCCAGTTGCATGTGGGGCTGCGTAAAGGCTCCCCTGGGGAGTTCACTTGTACCCAAAGCCTTCCTTTGGGGGAACTTTTGGATGGTCCGAAGGGGCTCGCAACGCATTTCCTAGGGCCTGATTTTTCACTCGTCTCCGATGACGGCTAGGGCTATATTTAGGTTTGCTTAGGAACAGCGAACCCGGAGGGTCCAGTGTCATGTGGGGCTGCGTAAAGGCTCCCCTGGGGAGTTCACTTGTATCCAAAGCCTTCCTTTGGGGGCACTTTTGGATGGTCCAAAAGGACTCGCAACGCATTTCCTGCGGCCTGATTTTTCACTCGTCATCGATGCCGGCTAGGGCTATGTTTAGGGATGCTCGGAAACAGCGAAAATGGAGGGTCCGGTTGCATGTAGGGCTGCGTAAAGGCTCCCCTGGGGAGTTCACTTGTACCCAAAGCCTTCCTTTGGTGACACTTTTGGATGGTCCAAAGGGGCTTGCAACGCGTTTTCTGGGGCCCGGGTTTTCAGTCTTCTCCCATGCCGGCTAGTGATATATTTAGGGTTGCTCGGAAACAGCGATCCCGGAGGGTCCAGTTGCATGTGGCGCTGCGTAAAGGCTCCCCTGGGGAGTTCACTTGTACCCAAAGCCTTCCTTTGGGGGCACTTTTGGATGGACGAAAAGGGCTCGCAACGCATTTCCTGGGGCCTGATTTTTCACTCGTCTCCGATGCCGGCTAGGGCTATGTTTAGGGATGCTCGGAAACAGCGAACCCGAAGGGTCCAGTTGCATGTGGGGCTGTGTAAAGGCTCCCCTGGGGAGTTCACTTGTACCCAAAGCCTTCCTTTGGGGGCACTTTTGGATGGGCGAAAAGGGCTCGGAACACATTTCCTAGGGCCTTATTTTTCACTCGTCTCCGATGACGGCTAGGGCTACGTTTAGGTTTGCTCAGGAACAGCAAACCCCGAGGGTCCAGTTGCATGTGGGGCTGCGTAAAGTCTCCCCTGGGGAGTTCACTTGTACCCAAAGCCTTCCTTTGGGGGAACTTTTGGATGGTCCGAAGGGGCTCGCAACGCATTTCCTAGGGCCTGATTTTTCACTCGTCTCCGATGACGGCTAGGGCTATATTTAGTTTTGCTTAGGAACAGCGAACCCGGAGGGTCCAGTTGCATGTGGGGCTGCGTAAAGGCTCCCCTGGGGAGTTCACTTGTAGCCAAACCTTCCTTTGGGGGCACTTTTGGATGGTCCAAAAGGACTCGCAACGCATTTCCTGGGGTCTGATTTTTCAGTCGTCATCGATGCCGGCTAGGGCTATGTTTAGGAATGCTCGGAAAAAGCGAACCCAGAGGGTCCAGTTGCATGTGGGGCTGCGTAAAGGCTCCCCTGGGGAGTTCACTTGTACCCAAAGCCTTCCTTTGGTGACACTTTTGGATGGTCCAAAGGGGATTGCAACGCGTTTTCTGGGGCCCGGGTTTTCAGTCTTCTCCCATGCCGGCTAGTGATATATTTAGGGTTGCTCGGAAAAATCGAACCCGGAGGGTCCAGTTGCATGTGGCGCTGCGCAAAGGCTCCCCTGGGGAGTTCACTTGTACCCAAAGCCTTCCTTTGGGGGCACTTTTGGATGGGCGAAAAGGGCTCGGAACGCATTTCCTGGGGCCTGATTTTTCAGTCGTCATCGATGCCGGCTAGGGCTATGTTTAGGGATGCTCGGAAACAGCGAACCCGGAGGGTCCAGTTGCATGTGGGGCTGCGTAAAGGCTCCCCTGGGGAGTTCTCTTGTACCCAAAGTCTTCCTTTGGGGGCACATTTGGATGGGCGAAAAAGCCTCGTAACGCATTTCCTGGGGCCTGATTTTTCAGTCGTCTCCGATGACGGATAGGGCTACGTTTAGGTTTGCTCAGGAACAGCGAACCCGGAGGGTCCAGTTGCATGTGGGGCTGCGTAAAGGCTCCCCTAGGGAGTTCACTTGTACCCAAAGCCTTCCTTTGGTGACACTTTTGGATGGTCCAAAGGGGCTTGCAACGGGTTTTCTGGGGCCCGGGTTTTCAGTCTTCTCCCATGCCGGTTAGTGATATATTTAGGGTTGCTCGGAAAAATCGAACCCGGAGGGTCCAGTTGCATGTGGGGCTGCGTAAAGGCTCCCCTGGGGAGTTCACTTGTACCCAAAGCCTTCCTTTGGGGGCACTTTTTGATGGACGAAAAGGGCTCGGAACGCATTTCCTGGGGCATGATTTTTCACTCGTCTCTGATGCCGGCTAGGGCTATGTTTAGGGATGCTCGGAAACAGCGAACTCGAAGGGTCCAGTTGCATGTGGGGCTGCGTAAAGGCTCCCCTGGGGAGTTCACTTTTACCCAAAGCCTTTCTTTGGGGGCACTTTTGGATGGGCGAAAAGGGCTCCGAACGCATTTCCTGGGGACTGATTTTTCACTCGTCTCCGATGACAGCTAGGGCTATGTTTCGGGATGCTCGGAAACAGCGAACCCGGAGGGTCCAGTTGCATGTGGGGCTGCATAAAGGCTCCCCTGGGGAGTTCACTTGTACCCAAAGCCTTCCTTTGGGGGCACATTTGGATGGGCGAAAAGGGCTCGTAACGCATTTCCTGGGGCCTGATTTTTCAGTCGTCATCGATGCCGGCTAGGGCTATGTTTAGGGATGCTCGGAAACAGCGAACCCGGAGGGTCCAGTTGCATGTGGGGCTGCGTAAAGGCTCCCCTGGGGAGTTCACTTGTACCCAAAGCCTTCCTTTGGGGGCACTTTTGGATGGGCGAAAAGGGCTCGCAACGCATTTCCTGGGGCCTGATTTTTCACTCGTCTCCGATGACGGCTAGGGCTACGTTTAGGTTTGCTCAGGAACAGCAAACCAGGAGGGTCCAGTTGCATGTGGGGCTGCGTAAAGGCTCCCCTGGGGAGTTCACTTGTACCCAAAGCCTTCCTTTGGGGGAACTTTTCGATGGTCCGAAGGGGCTCGCAACGCATTTCCTAGGGCCTGATTTTTCACTTGTCTCCGATGACGGCTAGGTCTATGTTTAGGTTTGCTTAGGAACAGCGAACCCCGAGGGTCCAGTTGCATGTGGGGCTGCGTAAAGGCTCCCCTGGGGAGTTCACTTGTATCCAAAGCCTTCTTTTGGGGGCACTTTTTGATGGTCGAAAGGGGCTCGCAACCCATTTCCTGGGGCCTGATTTTTCAGTCGTCATCGATGCCGGCTAGGGCTATGTTTAGGGATGCTCGGAAACAGTGAACCCAGAGGTTCCAGTTGCATGTGGGGCTGCGTAAAGGCTCCCCTGGGGAGTTCACTTGTACCCAAAGCCTTCCTTTTGGGGCACTTTTGGATGGACGAAAAGGGCTCGGAACGCATTTCCTGGGGCCTGATTTTTCACTCGTCTCCGATGCCGGCTAGGGCTATGTTTAGGGATGCTCGGAAACAGCGAACCCGGAGGGTCCAGTTGCATGTGGGGCTGCGTAAAGGCTCCCCTGGGGAGTTCTCTTGTACCCAAAGTCTTCCTTTGGGGGCACATTTGGATGGGCGAAAAGGCCTCGGAACGCATTTCCTGGGGCCTGATTTTTCAGTCGTCTCCTATGACGGCTAGGGCTACGTTTAGGTTTGCTCAGGAACAGCGATCCCGGAGGGTCCAGTTGCATGTGGGGCTGCGTAAAGGCTCCCCTGGGGAGTTCTCTTATACCCAAAGCCTTCCTTTGGGGGCACTTTTGGATGGTCCAAAGGGGCTTGCAACACATTTCCTGGGGCCTGATTTTTCACTCGTCTGCGATGACGGCTAGGGCTACGTTTAGGTTTGCTCATGAACAGCGAACCCGGAGGGTCCGGTTGCATGTGGGGCTGCGTAAAGGCTCCCCTGGGGAGTTCACTTGTGTCCAAAGCCTTCCTTTGGTGACACTTTTGGATGGTCCAAAGGGGCTTGCAACGCGTTTTCTGGGGCCCGGGTTTTCAGTCTTCTCCCATGCCGGCTAGTGATATATTTAGGGATGCTCGGAAACAGCGATCCTGGAGGTTCCAGTTGCATGTGGGGCTGCGTAAAGGCTCCCCTGGGGAGTTCACTTGTACCCAAAGCCTTCCTTTGGTGACACTTTTGGATGGTCCAAAGGGGCTTGCAACGCATTTTCTGTGGCCCGGGTTTTCAGTCTTCTCCCATGCCGGCTAGGGTTATGTTTAGGGTTGCTCGGAAAAATCGAACCCGGAGGGTCCAGTTGCATGTGGGGCTGCGTAAAGGCTCCCCTGGAAAGTTCTCTTGTACCCAAAGCCTTCCTTTGGGGGCACTTTTGGATGGGCGAAAAGGCCTCGGAACGCATTTCCTGGGGCCTGATTTTTCACTCGTCTCCGATGACGGCTAGGGCTACGTTTAGGTTTGCTCAGGAACAGCGAACCCGGAGGGTCCAGTTGCATGTGGGGCTGCGTAAAGGCTCCCCTGGGAACTTCAGATGTACCCAAAACCTTCCTTTGGTGAAACTTTTGGATGGTCCAATGGGGCTTGCAACGCATTTCCTGGGGCCTGATTTTTCAGTCGTCTTCGATGCCGGATAGGGCTATGTTTAGGGATGCTCAGAAACAGCGAACGCGGAGGGTCCAGTTGCATGTGGGGCTGCGTAAAGGCTCCCCTGGGGAGTTCAATTGTACCCAAAGCCTTCCTTTGGTGACACTTTTGGATGGTCCAAAGGGGCTTGCAACGCGTTTTCTGGGGCCCGGGTTTTCAGTCTTCTCCCATGCCGGCTAGGGTTATGTTTAGGGTTGCTCGGAAAAATCGAACCCGGAGGGTCCAGTTGCATGTGGGGCTGCGTAAAGGCTCCCCTGGGGAGTTCACTTGTACCCAAAGCCTTCCTTTGGGGGAACTTTTGGATGGTCCGAAGGGGCTCGCAACGCATTTCCTGGGGCCTGATTTTTCACTCGTCTCCGATGACGGCTAGGGCTACGTTTAGGTTTGCTCATGAACAGCGAACTCGGAGGGTCCTGTTACATGTGGGGCTGCGTAAAGGCTCCCCTGGGGAGTTCTCTTGTACCCAAAGCCTTCCTTTGGGGGCACTTTTGGATGGGCGAAAAGGTCTCGCAACGCATTTCTTGGGGCCTGATTTTTCAGTCGTCTCCTATGACAGCTAGGGCTACGTTTAGGTTTGCTCAGGAACAGCGAACCGGAGGGTTCAGTTGCATGTGGGGCTGCGTAAAGGCTCCCCTGGGGAGTTCTCTTGTACCCAAAGCCTTCCTTTGGGGGCACTTTTAGATGGGCGAAAAGGGCTCGCAACGCATTTCCTGGGGCCTGATTTTTCAGTCGTCTCCTATGACGGCTAGGGCTACGTTTAGGTTTGCTCAGGAACAGCGAACTCGGAGGGTCCTGTTACATGTGGGGCTGCGTAAAGGCTCCCCTGGGGAGTTCTCTTGTACCCAAAGCCTTCCTTTGGGGGCACTTTTTGATGGGCGAAAAGGGCTCGCAACGCATTTCCTGGGGCCTGATTTTTAGTCGTCTTCGATGCCGGCTTGTGCTATGTTTAGGGATGCTCGGAAAAAGAGAACGCGGAGGGTCCTGTTCCATGTGGGGCTGCGTAAAGGCTCCCCTGGGGAGTTCTCTTGTACCCAAAGCCTTCCTTTGGGGGCACTTTTGGATGGTCCAAAGGGGCTTGCAACGCGTTTTCTGGGGCCCGGGTTTTCAGTCTTCTCCCATGCCGGCTAGGGATATATTTAGGGTTGCTCGGAAAAATCGAACCCGAAGGGTCCAGTTGCATGTGGGGCTGCGTAAAGGCTCCCCTGGGGAGTTCTCTTGTACCCAAAGCCTTCCTTTGGGGGCACTTTTGGATGGTCCAAAGGGGCTCGCAACACATTTCCTGGTGCCTGATTTTTCAGTCGTCTTCAGTGCCGGCTAAGGCTATGTTTAGGGATGCTCAGAAACAGCGAAACCGGAGGGTCCAGTTGCATGTGGGGCTGCGTAAAGGATCCCCTGGGGAGTTCACTTGTATCCAAAGCCTTCCTTTGGGGCACTTTTGGATGGTCCAAAGGGGCTCGCAACGCATTTCCTGGGGCCTGATTTTTCACTCGTCTCCGATGATGGCTAGGGCTACGTTTAGGTTTGCTCATGAACAGCGAACCCGGACGGTCCGGTTGCATGTGGGGCTGCGTAAAGGCTCCCCTGGGGAGTTCTCTTGTACCCAAAGCCTTCCTTTGGTGACACTTTTGGATGGTCTAAAGGGGCTTGCAACGCGTATTCTGGGGCCCGGGTTTTCAGTCTTCTCCCATGCCGGCTAGGGATATATTAAGGGTTGCTAGGAAAAATCGAACCCGAAGGGTCCAGTTGCATGTGGGGCTGCGTAAAGGATCCCCTGGGGAGTTCTCTTGTACCCAAAGCCTTCCTTTGGGGGCACTTTTGGATGGGCGAAAAGGGCTCGCAACGCATTTCCTGGGGCCTGATTTTTCAGTCGTCTTCAATGCCGGCTAGGGCTACGTTTAGGTTTGCTTAGGAACAGCGAACCCTAAGGGTCCAGTTGCATGTGGGGCTGCGTAAAGGCTCCCCTGGGGAGTTCTCTTGTACCCAAAGCCTTCCTT
The DNA here is from genome assembly GCF_963932015.1 of Anas acuta. NCBI lineage: Eukaryota > Metazoa > Chordata > Aves > Anseriformes > Anatidae > Anas > Anas acuta. Next base: position 57,097 of record NC_088999.1, read on the forward strand.
TGGGGGCACTTTTGGATGGTCCAATGGGGCTTAAAACGCATTTCCTGGGGCCTGATTTTTCAATCGTCTTCGATGCCGGCTTGTGCTATGTTTAGGGATGCTAGGAAACAGCGAACCCGGAGGGTCCAGTTGCATGTGGGGCTGCGTAAAGGCTCCCCTGGGGAGTTCACTTGTACCCAAAGCCTTCCTTTGGTGACACTTTTGGATGGTCCAAAGGGGCTTGCAATGGATTTTCTGTGGCCCGGGTTTTCAGTCTTCTCCCATGCCGGCTAGGGTTATGTTTAGGGTTGCTCAGAAAAATCGAACCTGGAGGGTCCAGTTGCATGTGGGGCTGCGTAAAGGCTCCCCTGGGGAGTTCACTTGTATCCAAAGCCTTCCTTTGCGGGCACTTTTGGATGGGCGAAAAGGCCTCGGAACGCATTTCCTGGGGCCTGATTTTTCAGTCGTCTCCGATGACGGCTAGGGCTAAGTTTAGGTTTGCTCAGGAACAGGGAACCCGGAGGGTCCAGTTGCATGTGGGGCTGCGTGAAGGCTCCCCTGGGAACTTCAGATGTACCCAAAGCCTTCCTTTGGGGGCACTTTTGGATGGTCCAATGGGGCTTGCAACACATTTCCTGGGGCCTGATTTTTCACTCGTCTCCGATGACTGCTAGGGTTCTGTTTACGTTTGCTCAGGAACAGCGAACTCGGAGGGTCCTGTTACATGTGGGGCTGCGTAAAGGCTCCCCTGGGGAGTTCTCTTGTACCCAAAGCCTTCCTTTGGGGGCACTTTTGGATGGGCGAAAAGGTCTCACAACGCATTTCTTGGGGCCTGATTTTTCAGTCGTCTCCTATGACAGCTAGGGCTACGTTTAGGTTTGCTCAGGAACAGCGAACCGGGAGGGTCCAGTTGCATGTGGGGCTGCGTAAAGGCTCCCCTGGGGAGTTCACTTGTACCCAAAGCCTTCCTTTGGGGGCACTTTTAGATGGGCGAAAAGGGCTCGCAACGCATTTCCTGGGGCCTGATTTTTCAGTCGTCTCCTATGACGGCTAGGGCTACGTTTAGGTTTGCTCAGGAACAGCGAACCGGGAGGGTCCAGTTGCATGTGGGGCTGCGTAAAGGCTCCCCTGGGGAGTTCTCTTGTACCCAAAGCCTTCCTTTGGGGGCACTTTTGGATGGGCGAAAAGGGCTCGCAACGCATTTCCTGGGGCCTGATTTTTAGTCGTCTTCGATGCCGGCTTGTGCTATGTTTAGGGATGCTCGGAAAAAGCGAACGCGGAGGGTCCTGTTGCATGTGGGGCTGCGTAAAGGCTCCCCTGGGGAGTTCTCTTGTACCCAAAGCCTTCCTTTGGGGGCACTTTTGGATGGGTGAAAAGGGCTCGCAACGCATTTCTTGGGGCCTGATTTTTCAGTCGTCTTCGATGCCGGCTTGTGCTATGTTTAGGGATGCTAGGAAACAGCGAACCCGGAGGGTCCAGTTGCATGTAGGGCTGCGTAAAGGCTCCCCTGGGGAGTTCACTTGTACCCAAAGCCTTCCTTTGGGGGCACATTTGGATGGGCGAAAAGGGCTCGCAACGCATTTCCTGGGGCCTGATTTTTCAGTCGTCTTCGATGCCGGCTAGGGCTATGTTTAGGGATGCTTAGAAACAGCGATCCTGGAGGTTCCAGTTGCATGTGGGGCTGCGTAAAGGCTCCCCTGGGGAGTTCACTTGTACCCAAAGCCTTCCTTTGGGGGCACTTTTGGATGGTCCAAAGGGGCTTGCAACGCATTTTCTGTGGCCCGGGTTTTCAGTCTTCTCCCATGCCGGCTAGGGTTATGTTTAGGGTTGCTCGGAAAAATCGAACCCGGAGGGTCCAGTTGCATGTGGGGCTGCGTAAAGGCTCCCCTGGGGAGTTCACTTGTACCCAAAGCCTTCCTTTGGGGGCACATTTGGATGGGCGAAAAGGCCTCGGAACGCATTTCCTGGGGCCTGATTTTTCACTCGTCTCCGATGACGGCTAGGGCTACGTTTAGGTTTGCTCAGGAACAGCGAACCCGGAGGGTCCAGTTGCATGTGGGGCTGCGTAAAGGCTCCCCTGGGAACTTCAGATGTACCCAAAACCTTCCTTTGGTGACACTTTTGGATGGTCCAATGGGGCTTGCAACGCATTTCCTGGGGCCTGATTTTTCAGTCGTCTCCGATGCCGGTTAGGGCTATGTTTAGGGATGCTCAGAAACAGCGAACGCGGAGGGTCCAGTTGCATATGGGGCTGCGTAAAGGCTCCCCTGGGGAGTTCACTTGTTCCCAAAGCTTTCCTTTGGTGACACTTTTGGATGGTCCAAAGGGGCTTGCAACGCGTTTTCTGGGGCCCGGGTTTTCAGTCTTCTCCCATGCCGGCTAGGGTTATGTTTAGGGTTGCTGGAAAAATCGAACCCGGAGGGTCCAGTTGCATGTGGGGCTGCGTAAAGGCTCCCCTGGGGAGTTCACTTGTACTAAAGCTTTCCTTTGGGGGCACATTTGATGGGTGAAAAGGCCTCGGAACGCATTTCCTGGGGCCTGATTTTTCACTCGTCTCCGATGACGGCTAGGGCTACGTTTAGGTTTGCTCATGAACAGCGAACCCGGAGGGTCCGGTTGCATGTGGGGCTGCGTAAAGGCTCCCCTGGGGAGTTCTCTTGTACCCAAAGCCTTCCTTTGGTGACACTTTTGGATGGTCTAAAGGGGCTTGCAACGCGTATTCTGGGGCCCGGGTTTTCAGTCTTCTCCCATGCCGGCTAGGGATATATTAAGGGTTGCTAGGAAAAATCGAACCCGTAGGGTCCAGTTGCATGTGGGGCTGCGTAAAGGCTCCCCTGGGGAGTTCTCTTGTACCCAAAGCCTTCCTTTCGGGGCACTTTTGGATGGGCGAAAAGGGCTCGCAACGCAGTTCCTGGTGCCTGATTTTTCAGTCATCTTCAATGCCGGCTAGGGCTACGTTTAGGTTTGCTTAGGCACAGCGAACCCTAAGGGTCCAGTTGCATGTGGGGCTGCGTAAAGGCTCCCCTGGGAACATCAGATGTACCCAGAGCCTTCCTTTGGGGTCACCTTTGGATGGTCCAATGGGGCTTGCAACGCATTTCCTGGGGCCTGATTTTTCAGTCGTCTTCGATGCCGTTTAGGGTTATGTTTAGGGATGCTCTGAAACAGCGAACCCGGAGGGTCCAGTTGCATGTGGGGCTGCGTAAAGGCTCCCCTGGGGAGTTCAATTGTACCCAAAGCCTTCCTTTGGTGACACTTTTGGATGGTCCAAAGGGGCTTGCAACGCGTTTTCTGGGGCCCGGGTTTTCAGTCTTCTCCCATGCCGGCTAGGGTTATGTTTAGGGTTGCTCAGAAAAATCGAACCCGGAGGGTCCAGTTGCATGTGGGGCTGCGTAAAGGCTCCCCTGGGGAGTTCACTTGTACCCAAAGCCTTCCTTTGGGGGCACATTTGGATGGGCGAAAAGGCCTCGGAACGCATTTCCTGGGGCCTGATTTTTCAGTCGTCTTCGATGCCGGCTTGTGCTATGTTTAGGGATGCTCGGAAACAGCGAACCCGGAGGGTCCAGTTGCATGTGGGGCTGCGTAAAGGCTCCCCTGGGGAGTTCACTTCTACCCAAAGCCTTCCTTTGGTGACACTTTTGGATGGTCCAAAGGGGCTTGCAACGCATTTTCTGTGGCCCGGGTTTTCAGTCTTCTCCCATGCCGGATAGAGATATATTTAGGGTTGCTCTGAAACAGCGAACCCGAAGGTTCCAGTTGCATGTGGGGCTGCGTAAAGGCTCCCCTGGGGAGTTCTCTTGTACCCAAAGCCTTCCTTTGGGGGCACCATTGGATGGTCCAATGGGGCTTGCAACGCATTTCCTGGGGCCTGATTTTTCAGTCGTCTTCCATGCCGGTTAGGGCTATGTTTAGGGATGCTCAGAAACAGCGAACGCGGAGGGTCCAGTGTCATGTGGGGCTGCGTAAAGGCTCCCCTGGGGAGTTCACTTCTACCCAAAGCCTTCCTTTGGGGGCACTTTTGGATGGGCGAAAAGGGCTCGCAACGCATTTCCTGGGGCCTGATTTTTCACTCGTCTCCGATGACGGCTAGGGCTATGTTTGGGGATGCTCGGAAACAGCGAACCCGGAGGGTCCAGTTGCATGTGGGGCTGCATAAAGGCTCCCCTGGGGAGTTCACTTGTACCCAAAGCCTTCCTTTGGGGGCACATTTGGATGGGCGAAAAGGCCTCGGAACGCATTTCCTGGGGCCTGATTTTTCACTCGTCTCCGATGACGGCTAGGGCTACGTTTAGGTTTGCTCATGAACAGCGAACCCGGAGGGTCCGGTTGCATGTGGGGCTGCGTAAAGGCTCCCCTGGGGAGTTCTCTTGTACCCAAAGCCTTCCTTTGGTGACACTTTTGGATGGTCCAAAGGGGATTGCAACGCGTTTTCTGGGGCCCGGGTTTTCAGTCTTCTCCCATGCCGGCTAGGGATATATTAAGGGTTGCTCGGAAAAATCGAACCCGTAGGGTCCAGTTGCATGTGGCGCTGCGTAAAGACTCCCCTGGGGAGTTCTCTTGTACCCAAAGCCTTCCTTTGGGGGCACTTTTAGATGGGTGAAAAGGGCTCGCAACGCATTTCCTGGGGCCTGATTTTTCAGTCGTCTCCTATGACGGCTAGGGCTACGTTTAGGTTTGCTCAGGAACAGCGAACCAGGAGGGTCCAGTTGCATGTGGGGCTGCGTAAAGGCTCCCCTGGGGAGTTCTCTTGTACCCAAAGCCTTCCTTTGGGGGCACTTTTGGATGGGCGAAAAGGGCTCGCAACGCATTTCCTGGGGCCTGATTTTTCAGTCGTCTTCGATGCCGGCTTGTGCTATGTTTAGGGATGCTCGGAAACAGCGAACCCGGAGGGTCCAGTTGCATGTGGGGCTGCGTAAAGGCTCCCCTGGGGAGTTCTCTTGTACCCAAAGCCTTCCTTTGGGGGCACTTTAGGATGGTCCAAAGGGGCTTGCAACGCGTTTTCTGGGGCCCGGGTTTTCAGTCTTCTCCCATGCCGGCTAGGGATATATTTAGGGTTGTTCGAAAAATCGAACCTGGACGGTCCAGTTGCATGTGGGGCTGCGTAAAGGCTCCCCTGGGGAGTTCACTTGTATCCAAAGCCTTCCTTTGGGGGCACTTTTGGATGGTCCAAAGGGGCTTGCAACGCATTTCCTGGGGCCTGATTTTTCACTCGTCTCCGATGACGGCTAGGGCTATGTTTAGGGATGCTCGGAAACAGCGAATCCGCAGGGTCCAGTTGCATGTGGGGCTGCATAAAGGCTCCCCTGGGGAGTTCACTTGTACCCAAAGCCTTCCTTTGGGGGCACTTTTGGATGGGCGAAAAGGGCTCGCAACGCATTTCCTGGGGCCTGATTTTTCAGTCGTCTTCGATGCCGGCTAGGGCTATGTTTAGGGTTGCTCGGAAAAATCGAACCCGGAGGGTCCAGTTGCATGTGGGGCTGCGTAAAGGCTCCCCTGGGGAGTTCACTTGTACCCAAAGCCTTCCTTTGGGGGCACATTTGGATGGGCGAAAAGGCCTCGGAACGCATTTCCTGGGGCCTGATTTTTCAGTCGTCTCCGATGACGGCTAGGGCTACGTTTAGGTTTGCTCAGGAACAGCGAACCCGGAGGGTCCAGTTGCATGTGGGGCTGCGTAAAGGCTCCCCTGGGAACTTCAGATGTACCCAAAACCTTCCTTTGGTGACACTTTTGGATGGTCCAAAGGGGCTTGCAACGCATTTCCTGGGGCCTGATTTTTCAGTCGTCTCCGATGACGGCTAGGGCTACGTTTAGGTTTGCTCAGGAACAGCGAACCCGGAGGGTCCAGTTGCATGTGGGGCTGCGTAAAGGCTCCCCTGGGAACTTCAGATGTACCCAAAACCTTCCTTTGGTGACACTTTTGGATGGTCCAAAGGGGCTTGCAACGCGTTTTCTGGGGCCCGGGTTTTCAGTCTTCTCCCATGCCGGCTAGGGTTATGTTTACGGTTGCTCGGAAAAATCGAACCCGGAGGGTCCAGTTGCATGTGGGGCTGCGTAAAGGCTCCCCTGGGGAGTTCACTTGTACCCAAAGCTTTCCTTTGGGGGCAGATTTGGATGGGCGAAAAGGCCTCGGAACGCATTTCCTGGGGCCTGATTTTTCACTCGTCTCCGATGACGGCTAGGGCTACGTTTAGGTTTGCTCATAAACAGCGAACCCGGAGGGTCCGGTTGCATGTGGGGCTGCGTAAAGGCTCCCCTGGGGAGTTCTCTTGTACCCAAAGCCTTCCTTTGGTGACACTTTTGGATGGTCTAAAGGGGCTTGCAACGCGTATTCTGGGGCCCGGGTTTTCAGTCTTCTCCCATGCCGGCTAGGGATATATTAAGGGTTGCTAGGAAAAATCGAACCCGAAGGGTCCAGTTGCATGTGGGGCTGCGTAAAGGCTCCCCTGGGGAGTTCACTTGTACCCAAAGCCTTCCTTTGGGGACACTTTTGGATGGTCCAAAGGGGCTCGCAACACATTTCCTGGGGCCTGATTTTTCAGTCGTCTTCAATGCCGGCTAGGTCTATGTTTAGGGATGCTCAGAAACAGCGAAACCGGTGGGTCCAGTTGCATGTGGGGCTGCGTAAAGGCTCCCCTGGGGAGTTCACTTGTACCCAAAGCCTTCCTTTGGTGACACTTTTGGATGGTCCAAAGGGGCTTGCAACGCGTTTTCTGGGGCCCGGGTTTTCAGTCTTCTCCCATGCCGGCTAGGGTTATGTTTAGGGTTGCTCAGAAAAATCGAACCCGGTGGGTCCAGTTGCATGTGGGGCTGCGTAAAGGCTCCCCTGGGGAGTTCACTTGTACCCAAAGCCTTCCTTTGGTGACACTTTTGGATGGTCCAAAGGGGCTCGCAACGCATTTCCTGGGGCCTGATTTTTCACTCGTCTCCGATGACGGCTAGGGCTATGTTTAGGGATGCTCGGAAACAGCGAACCCGGAGGGTCCAGTTGCATGTGGGGCTGCATAAAGGCTCCCCTGGGGAGTTCACTTGTACCCAAAGCCTTCCTTTGGGGGCACATTTGGATGGGCGAAAAGGCCTCGGAACGCATTTCCTGGGGCCTGATTTTTCACTCGTCTCCGATGACGGCTAGGGCTACGTTTAGGTTTGCTCATGAACAGCGAACCCGGAGGGTCCGGTTGCATGTGGGGCTGCGTAAAGGCTCCCCTGGGGAGTTCTCTTGTACCCAAAGCCTTCCTTTGGTGACACTTTTGGATGGTCCAAAGGGGCTTGCAACGCGTTTTCTGGGGCCCGGGTTTTCAGTCTTCTCCCATGCCGGCTAGGGATATATTAAGGGTTGCTCGGAAAAATCGAACCCGTAGGGTCCAGTTGCATGTGGCGCTGCGTAAAGACTCCCCTGGGGAGTTCTCTTGTTCCCAAAGCCTTCCTTTGGGGGCACTTTTAGATGGGCGAAAAGGGCTCGCAACGCATTTCCTGGGGCCTGATTTTTCAGTCGTCTCCTATGACGGCTAGGGCTACGTTTAGGTTTGCTCAGGAACAGCGAACCAGGAGGGTCCAGTTGCATGTGGGGCTGCGTAAAGGCTCCCCTGGGGAGTTCTCTTGTACCCAAAGCCTTCCTTTGGGGGCACTTTTGGATGGGCGAAAAGGGCTCGCAACGCATTTCCTGGGGCCTGATTTTTCAGTCGTCTTCGATGCCGGCTTGTGCTATGTTTAGGGATGCTCGGAAACAGCGAACGCGGAGGGTCCAGTTGCATGTGGGGCTGCGTAAAGGCTCCCCTGGGGAGTTCACTTGTACCCAAAGCCTTCCTTTGGGGACACTTTTGGATGGTCCAAAGGGGCTCGCAACACATTTCCTGGGGCCTGATTTTTCAGTCGTCTTCAATGCCGGCTAGGTCTATGTTTAGGGATGCTCAGAAACAGCGAAACCGGTGGGTCCAGTTGCATGTGGGGCTGCGTAAAGGCTCCCCTGGGGAGTTCACTTGTACCCAAAGCCTTCCTTTGGTGACACTTTTGGATGGTCCAAAGGGGCTTGCAACGCGTTTTCTGGGGCCCGGGTTTTCAGTCTTCTCCCATGCCGGCTAGGGTTATGTTTAGGGTTGCTCAGAAAAATCGAACCCGGTGGGTCCAGTTGCATGTGGGGCTGCGTAAAGGCTCCCCTGGGGAGTTCACTTGTACCCAAAGCCTTCCTTTGGTGACACTTTTGGATGGTCCAAAGGGGCTCGCAACGCATTTCCTGGGGCCTGATTTTTCACTCGTCTCCGATGACGGCTAGGGCTATGTTTAGGGATGCTCGGAAACAGCGAACCCGGAGGGTCCAGTTGCATGTGGGGCTGCATAAAGGCTCCCCTGGGGAGTTCACTTGTACCCAAAGCCTTCCTTTGGGGGCACATTTGGATGGGCGAAAAGGCCTCGGAACGCATTTCCTGGGGCCTGATTTTTCACTCGTCTCCGATGACGGCTAGGGCTACGTTTAGGTTTGCTCATGAACAGCGAACCCGGAGGGTCCGGTTGCATGTGGGGCTGCGTAAAGGCTCCCCTGGGGAGTTCTCTTGTACCCAAAGCCTTCCTTTGGTGACACTTTTGGATGGTCCAAAGGGGCTTGCAACGCGTTTTCTGGGGCCCGGGTTTTCAGTCTTCTCCCATGCCGGCTAGGGATATATTAAGGGTTGCTCGGAAAAATCGAACCCGTAGGGTCCAGTTGCATGTGGCGCTGCGTAAAGACTCCCCTGGGGAGTTCTCTTGTTCCCAAAGCCTTCCTTTGGGGGCACTTTTAGATGGGCGAAAAGGGCTCGCAACGCATTTCCTGGGGCCTGATTTTTCAGTCGTCTCCTATGACGGCTAGGTCTATGTTTAGGGATGCTCAGAAACAGCGAAACCGGTGGGTCCAGTTGCATGTGGGGCTGCGTAAAGGCTCCCCTGGGGAGTTCACTTGTACCCAAAGCCTTCCTTTGGTGACACTTTTGGATGGTCCAAAGGGGCTTGCAACGCGTTTTCTGGGGCCCGGGTTTTCAGTCTTCTCCCATGCCGGCTAGGGTTATGTTTAGGGTTGCTCAGAAAAATCGAACCCGGAGGGTCCAGTTGCATGTGGGGCTGCGTAAAGGCTCCCCTGGGGAGTTCACTTGTACCCAAAGCCTTCCTTTGGGGGCACATTTGGATGGGCGAAAAGGCCTCGAAACGCATTTCCTGGGGCCTTATTTTTCACTCGTCTCCGATGACGGCTAGGGCTATGTTTAGGTTTGCTCAGGAACAGCGAACGCGGAGGGTCCAGTTGCATGTGGGGCTGCGTAAAGGCTCCCCTGGGGAGTTCACTTGTATCCAAAGCCTTCCTTTGCAGGCACTTTTGGATGGTACAAAGGGGCTCGCAACGCATTTCCTGGGGCCTGATTTTTCAGTCGTCTCCGATGATGGCTAGGGCTACGTTTAGGTTTGCTCAGGAACAGCGATCCCGGAGGGTCCAGTTGCATGTGGGGCTGCGTAAAGGCTCCCCTGGGGAGTTCACTTGTACCCAAAGCCTTCCTTTGGTGACACTTTTGGATGGTCCAAACGGGCTTGCAACGCATTTTCTGTGGCCCGGGTTTTCAGTCTTCTCTCATGCCGGCTAGGGATATATTTAGGGTTGCTCTGAAACAGCGAACCCGGAGGGTCCAGTTGCATATGGGGCTGCGTAAAGGCTCCCCTGGGGAGTTCACTTGTACCCAAAGCCTTCCTTTGGGGGCACATTTGGATGGGCGAAAAGGCCTCGGAACGCATTTCCTGGGGCCTGATTTTTCAGTCGTCTCCGATGACGGCTAGGGCTATGTTTAGGGATGCTCAGAAACAGCGAACGCGGAGGGTCCAGTTGCATGTGGGGCTGCGTAAAGGCTCCCCTGGGGAGTTCACTTGTACCCAAAGCCTTCCTTTGGTGACACTTTTGGATGGTCCAAAGGGGCTTGCAACGCATTTTCTGGGGCCCGGGTTTTCAGTCTTCTCCCATGCCGGCTAGGGTTATGTTTACGGTTGCTCGGAAAAATCGAACCCGGAGGGTCCAGTTGCATGTGGGGCTGCGTAAAGGCTCCCCTGGGGAGTTCACTTGTACCCAAAGCTTTCCTTTGGGGGCAGATTTGGATGGGCGAAAAGGCCTCGGAACGCATTTCCTGGGGCCTGATTTTTCACTCGTCTCCGATGACGGCTAGGGCTACGTTTAGGTTTGCTCATAAACAGCGAACCCGGAGGGTCCGGTTGCATGTGGGGCTGCGTAAAGGCTCCCCTGGGGAGTTCTCTTGTACCCAAAGCCTTCCTTTGGTGACACTTTTGGATGGTCTAAAGGGGCTTGCAACGCGTATTCTGGGGCCCGGGTTTTCAGTCTTCTCCCATGCCGGCTAGGGATATATTAAGGGTTGCTAGGAAAAATCGAACCCGAAGGGTCCAGTTGCATGTGGGGCTGCGTAAAGGCTCCCCTGGGGAGTTCACTTGTACCCAAAGCCTTCCTTTGGGGACACTTTTGGATGGTCCAAAGGGGCTCGCAACACATTTCCTGGGGCCTGATTTTTCAGTCGTCTTCAATGCCGGCTAGGTCTATGTTTAGGGATGCTCAGAAACAGCGAAACCGGTGGGTCCAGTTGCATGTGGGGCTGCGTAAAGGCTCCCCTGGGGAGTTCACTTGTACCCAAAGCCTTCCTTTGGTGACACTTTTGGATGGTCCAAAGGGGCTTGCAACGCGTTTTCTGGGGCCCGGGTTTTCAGTCTTCTCCCATGCCGGCTAGGGTTATGTTTAGGGTTGCTCAGAAAAATCGAACCCGGTGGGTCCAGTTGCATGTGGGGCTGCGTAAAGGCTCCCCTGGGGAGTTCACTTGTACCCAAAGCCTTCCTTTGGTGACACTTTTGGATGGTCCAAAGGGGCTTGCAACGCGTTTTCTGGGGCCCGGGTTTTCAGTCTTCTCCCATGCCGGCTAGGGATATATTAAGGGTTGTTCGAAAAATCGAACCTGGACGGTCCAGTTGCATGTGGGGCTGCATAAAGGCTCCCCTGGGGAGTTCACTTGTATCCAAAGCCTTCCTTTGGGGGCACTTTTGGATGGTCCAAAGGGGCTCGCAACGCATTTCCTGGGGCCTGATTTTTCACTCGTCTCCGATGACGGCTAGGGCTATGTTTAGGGATGCTCGGAAACAGCGAACCCGGAGGGTCCAGTTGCATGTGGGGCTGCATAAAGGCTCCCCTGGGGAGTTCACTTGTACCCAAAGCCTTCCTTTGGGGGCACATTTGGATGGGCGAAAAGGCCTCGGAACGCATTTCCTGGGGCCTGATTTTTCACTCGTCTCCGATGACGGCTAGGGCTACGTTTAGGTTTGCTCATGAACAGCGAACCCGGAGGGTCCGGTTGCATGTGGGGCTGCGTAAAGGCTCCCCTGGGGAGTTCTCTTGTACCCAAAGCCTTCCTTTGGTGACACTTTTGGATGGTCCAAAGGGGCTTGCAACGCGTTTTCTGGGGCCCGGGTTTTCAGTCTTCTCCCATGCCGGCTAGGGATATATTAAGGGTTGCTCGGAAAAATCGAACCCGTAGGGTCCAGTTGCATGTGGCGCTGCGTAAAGACTCCCCTGGGGAGTTCTCTTGTTCCCAAAGCCTTCCTTTGGGGGCACTTTTAGATGGGCGAAAAGGGCTCGCAACGCATTTCCTGGGGCCTGATTTTTCAGTCGTCTCCTATGACGGCTAGGGCTACGTTTAGGTTTGCTCAGGAACAGCGAACCAGGAGGGTCCAGTTGCATGTGGGGCTGCGTAAAGGCTCCCCTGGGGAGTTCTCTTGTACCCAAAGCCTTCCTTTGGGGGCACTTTTGGATGGGCGAAAAGGGCTCGCAACGCATTTCCTGGGGCCTGATTTTTCAGTCGTCTTCAATGCCGGCTAGGTCTATGTTTAGGGATGCTCAGAAACAGCGAAACCGGTGGGTCCAGTTGCATGTGGGGCTGCGTAAAGGCTCCCCTGGGGAGTTCACTTGTACCCAAAGCCTTCCTTTGGTGACACTTTTGGATGGTCCAAAGGGGCTTGCAACGCGTTTTCTGGGGCCCGGGTTTTCAGTCTTCTCCCATGCCGGCTAGGGATATATTTAGGGTTGTTCGAAAAATCGAATCTGGACGGTCCAGTTGCATGTGGGGCTGCGTAAAGGCTCCCCTGGGGAGTTCACTTGTATCCAAAGCCTTCCTTTGGGGGCACTTTTGGATGGTCCAAAGGGGCTCGCAACGCATTTCTTGGGGCCTGATTTTTCAGTCGTCTTCGATGCCGGCTTGTGCTATGTTTAGGGATGCTAGGAAACAGCGAACCCGGAGGGTCCAGTTGCATGTGGGGCTGCGTAAAGGCTCCCCTGGGGAGTTCACTTGTACCCAAAGCCTTCCTTTGGGGGCACTTTTGGATGGGCGAAAAGGGCTCGCAATGCATTTCCTGGGGCCTGATTTTTCAGTCGTCTTTGATGCCGGCTAGGGCTATGTTTAGGGTTGCTCAGAAAAATCGAACCCGGAGGGTCCAGTTGCATGTGGGGCTGCGTAAAGGCTCCCCTGGGGAGTTCACTTGTACCCAAAGCCTTCCTTTGGGGGCACATTTGGATGGGCGAAAAGGCCTCGGAACGCATTTCCTGGGGCCTGATTTTTCACTCGTCTCCGATGACGGCTAGGGCTACGTTTAGGTTTGCTCAGGAACAGCGAACCCGGAGGGTCCAGTTGCATGTGGGGCTGCGTAAAGGCTCCCCTGGGAACTTCAGATGTACCCAAAACCTTCCTTTGGTGACACTTTTGGATGGTCCAATGGGGCTTGCAACGCATTTCCTGGGGCCTGATTTTTCAGTCGTCTCCGATGACGGCTAGGGCTACGTTTAGGTTTGCTCAGGAACAGCGAACCCGGAGGGTCCAGTTGCATGTGGGGCTGCGTAAAGGCTCCCCTGGGAACTTCAGATGTACCCAAAACCTTCCTTTGGTGACACTTTTGGATGGTCCAAAGGGGCTTGCAACGCGTTTTCTGTGGCCCGGGTTTTCAGTCTTCTCCCATGCCGGCTAGGGATATATTTAGGGTTGTTCGAAAAATCGAACCTGGACGGTCCAGTTGCATGTGGGGCTGCGTAAAGGCTCCCCTGGGGAGTTCACTTGTATCCAAAGCCTTCCTTTGGGGGCACTTTTGGATGGTCCAAAGGGGCTCGCAACACATTTCTTGGGGCCTGATTTTTCAGTCGTCTTCGATGCCGGCTTGTGCTATGTTTAGGGATGCTAGGAAACAGCGAACCCGGAGGGTCCAGTTGCATGTGGGGCTGCGTAAAGGCTCCCCTGGGGAGTTCACTTGTACCCAAAGCCTTCCTTTGGGGGCACTTTTGGATGGGCGAAAAGGGCTCGCAATGCATTTCCTGGGGCCTGATTTTTCAGTCGTCTTTGATGCCGGCTAGGGCTATGTTTAGGGTTGCTCAGAAAAATCGAACCCGGAGGGTCCAGTTGCATGTGGGGCTGCGTAAAGGCTCCCCTGGGGAGTTCACTTGTACCCAAAGCCTTCCTTTGGGGGCACATTTGGATGGGCGAAAAGGCCTCGGAACGCATTTCCTGGGGCCTGATTTTTCACTCGTCTCCGATGACGGCTAGGGCTACGTTTAGGTTTGCTCAGGAACAGCGAACCCGGAGGGTCCAGTTGCATGTGGGGCTGCGTAAAGGCTCCCCTGGGAACTTCAGATGTACCCAAAACCTTCCTTTGGTGACACTTTTGGATGGTCCAATGGGGCTTGCAACGCATTTCCTGGGGCCTGATTTTTCAGTCGTCTCCGATGACGGCTAGGGCTACGTTTAGGTTTGCTCAGGAACAGCGAACCCGGAGGGTCCAGTTGCATGTGGGGCTGCGTAAAGGCTCCCCTGGGAACTTCAGATGTACCCAAAACCTTCCTTTGGTGACACTTTTGGATGGTCCAAAGGGGCTTGCAACGCGTTTTCTGTGGCCCGGGTTTTCAGTCTTCTCCCATGCCGGCTAGGGATATGTTTACGGTTGCTCGGAAAAATCGAACCCGGAGGGTCCAGTTGCATGTGGGGCTGCGTAAAGGCTCCCCTGGGGAGTTCACTTGTACCCAAAGCTTTCCTTTGGGGGCAGATTTGGATGGGCGAAAAGGCCTCGGAACGCATTTCCTGGGGCGTGATTTTTCACTCGTCTCCGATGACGGCTAGGGCTACGTTTAGGTTTGCTCATAAACAGCGAACCCGGAGGGTCCGGTTGCATGTGGGGCTGCGTAAAGGCTCCCCTGGGGAGTTCTCTTGTACCCAAAGCCTTCCTTTGGTGACACTTTTGGATGGTCTAAAGGGGCTTGCAACGCGTATTCTGGGGCCCGGGTTTTCAGTCTTCTCCCATGCCGGCTAGGGATATATTAAGGGTTGCTAGGAAAAATCGAACCCGAAGGGTCCAGTTGCATGTGGGGCTGCGTAAAGGCTCCCCTGGGGAGTTCTCTTGTACCCAAAGCCTTCCTTTGGGGACACTTTTGGATGGTCCAAAGGGGCTCGCAACACATTTCCTGGGGCCTGATTTTTCAGTCGTCTTCAATGCCGGCTAGGTCTATGTTTAGGGATGCTCAGAAACAGCGAAACCGGTGGGTCCAGTTGCATGTGGGGCTGCGTAAAGGCTCCCCTGGGGAGTTCACTTGTACCCAAAGCCTTCCTTTGGTGACACTTTTGGATGGTCCAAAGGGGCTTGCAACGCGTTTTCTGGGGCCCGGGTTTTCAGTCTTCTCCCATGCCGGCTAGGGTTATGTTTAGGGTTGCTCAGAAAAATCGAACCCGGAGGGTCCAGTTGCATGTGGGGCTGCGTAAAGGCTCCCCTGGGGAGTTCACTTGTACCCAAAGCCTTCCTTTGGGGGCACATTTGGATGGGCGAAAAGGCCTCGAAACGCATTTCCTGGGGCCTGATTTTTCACTCGTCTCCGATGACGGCTAGGGCTATGTTTAGGTTTGCTCAGGAACAGCGAACGCGGAGGGTCCAGTTGCATGTGGGGCTGCGTAAAGGCTCCCCTGGGGAGTTCACTTGTATCCAAAGCCTTCCTTTGCAGGCACTTTTGGATGGTACAAAGGGGCTCGCAACGCATTTCCTGCGGCCTGATTTTTCAGTCGTCTCCGATGATGGCTAGGGCTACGTTTAGGTTTGCTCAGGAACAGCGATCCCGGAGGGTCCAGTTGCATGTGGGGCTGCGTAAAGGCTCCCCTGGGGAGTTCACTTGTACCCAAAGCCTTCCTTTGGTGACACTTTTGGATGGTCCAAACGGGCTTGCAACGCATTTTCTGTGGCCCGGGTTTTCAGTCTTCTCCCATGCCGGCTAGGGATATATTTAGGGTTGCTCTGAAACAGCGAACCCGGAGGGTCCAGTTGCATATGGGGCTGCGTAAAGGCTCCCCTGGGGAGTTCACTTGTACCCAAAGCCTTCCTTTGGGGGCACATTTGGATGGGCGAAAAGGCCTCGGAACGCATTTCCTGGGGCCTGATTTTTCAGTCGTCTCCGATGACGGCTAGGGCTATGTTTAGGGATGCTCAGAAACAGCGAACGCGGAGGGTCCAGTTGCATGTGGGGCTGCGTAAAGGCTCCCCTGGGGAGTTCACTTGTACCCAAAGCCTTCCTTTGGTGACACTTTTGGATGGTCCAAAGGGGCTTGCAACGCGTTTTCTGGGGCCCGGGTTTTCAGTCTTCTCCCATGCCGGCTAGGGTTATGTTTACGGTTGCTCAGAAAAATCGAACCCGGAGGGTCCAGTTGCATGTGGGGCTGCGTAAAGGCTCCCCTGGGGAGTTCACTTGTACCCAAAGCTTTCCTTTGGGGGCACATTTGGATGGGCGAAAAGGCCTCGGAACGCATTTCCTGGGGCCTGATTTTTCACTCGTCTCTGATGACGGCTAGGGCTACGTTTAGGTTTGCTCAGGAACAGCGAACCCGGAGGGTCCGGTTCCATGTGGGGCTGCGTAAAGGCTCCCCTGGGGAGTTCTCTTGTACCCAAAGCCTTCCTTTGGTGACACTTTTGGGTGGTCTAAAGGGGCTTGCAACGCGTATTCTGGGGCCCGGGTTTTCAGTCTTCTCCCATGCCGGCTAGGGATATATTAAGGGTTGCTAGGAAAAATCGAACCCGAAGGGTCCAGTTGCATGTGGGGCTGCGTAAAGGCTCCCCTGGGGAGTTCTCTTGTATCCAAAGCCTTCCTTTGGGGGCACTTTTGGATGGGCGAAAAGGGCTCGCAACGCATTTCCTGGGGCCTGATTTTTCACTCGTCTCCGATGACGGCTAGGGCTACGTTTAGGTTTGCTCAGGAACAGCGAACGCGGAGGGTCCAGTTGCATGTGGGGCTGCGTAAAGGCTCCCCTGGGGAGTTCACTTGTACCCAAAGCCTTCCTTTGGTGACACTTTTGGATGGTCTAAAGGGGCTTGCAACGCATTTTCTGGGGCCCGGGTTTTCAGTCTTCTCCCATGCCGGCTAGTGATATATTTAGGGTTGCTCTGAAACAGCGAACCAGGAGGGTCCAGTTGCATGTGGGGCTGCGTAAAGGCTCCCCTGGGGAGTTCACTTGTACCCAAAGCCTTCCTTTGCGGGCACTTTTGGATGGGCGAAAAGGGCTCGCAACGCATTTCCTGGGGCCTGATTTTTCAGTCGTCTCCGATGACGGCTAGGGCTATGTTTAGGGATGCTCAGAAACAGCGAACCCGGAGGGTCCAGTTGCATGTGGGGCTGCGTAAAGGCTCCCCTGGGGAGTTCTCTTGTACCCAAAGCCTTCCTTTGGGGGCACTTTTGGATGGGCGAAAAGGGCTCGCAACGCATTTCCTGGGGCCTGATTTTTCAGTCTTCTCCCATGCCGGCTAGGGATATATTTAGGGTTGTTCGAAAAATCCAACCCGGACGGTCCAGTTGCATGTGGGGCTGCGTAAAGGCTCCCCTGGGGAGTTCACTTGTATCCAAAGCCTTCCATTGGTGGCACTTTTGGATAGTCCAATGGGGCTTGCATCGCATTTTCTGGGGCCCGGGTTTTCAGTCTTCTCCCATGCCGGCTAGGGTTATGTTTAGGGTTGCTCGGAAAAATCGAACCCGGAGGATCCAGTTGCATGTGGGGCTGCGTAAAGGCTCCCCTGGGGAGTTCACTTGTACACAAAGCCTTCCTTTAGGGGCACATTTGGATGGGCGAAAAGGCCTCGGAACGCATTTCCTGGGGCCTAATTTTTCACTCGTCTCCGATGACGGCTAGGGCTACGTTTAGGTTTGCTCATAAACAGCGAACCCGGAGGGTCCGGTTGCATGTGGGGCTGCGTAAAGGCTCCCCTGGGGAGTTCTCTTGTACACAAAGCCTTCCTTTGGTGACACTTTTGGATGGTCTAAAGGGGCTTGCAACGCGTATTCTGGGGCCCGGGTTTTCAGTCTTCTCCCATGCCGGCTAGGGATATATTAAGGGTTGCTAGGAAAAATCGAACCCGAAGGGTCCAGTTGTATGTGGGGCTGCGTAAAGGCTCCCCTGGGGAGTTCTCTTGTATCCAAAGCCTTCCTTTGGGGGCACTTTTGGATGGGCGAAAAGGGCTCGCAACGCATTTCCTGGGGCCTGATTTTTCAGTCGTCTCCGATGACGGCTAGGGCTACGTTTAGGTTTGCTCAGGAACAGCGAACGCGGAGGGTCCAGTTGCATGTGGGGCTGCGTAAAGGCTCCCCTGGGGAGTTCACTTGTACCCAAAGCCTTCCTTTGGTGACACTTTTGGATGGTCCAAAGGGGCTTGCAACGCATTTTCTGGGGCCCGGGTTTTCAGTCTTCTCCCATGCCGGCTAGTGATATATTTAGGGTTGCTCTGAAACAGCGAACCCGGAGGGTCCAGTTGCATGTGGGGCTGCGTAAAGGCTCCCCTGGGGAGTTCACTTGTACCCAAAGCCTTCCTTTGCGGGCACTTTTGGATGGGCGAAAAGGGCTCGCAACGCATTTCCTGGGGCCTGATTTTTCAGTCGTCTCCGATGACGGCTAGGGCTATGTTTAGGGATGCTCAGAAACAGCGAACCCGGAGGGTCCAGTTGCATGTGGGGCTGCGTAAAGGCTCCCCTGGGGAGTTCTCTTGTACCCAAAGCCTTCCTTTGGGGGCACTTTTGGATGGGCGAAAAGGGCTCGCAACGCATTTCCTGGGGCCTGATTTTTCAGTCTTCTCCCATGCCGGCTAGGGATATATTTAGGGTTGTTCGAAAAATCCAACCCGGACGGTCCAGTTGCATGTGGGGCTGCGTAAAGGCTCCCCTGGGGAGTTCACTTGTATCCAAAGCCTTCCTTTGGTGGCACTTTTGGATAGTCCAATGGGGCTTGCATCGCATTTTCTGGGGCCCGGGTTTTCAGTCTTCTCCCATGCCGGCTAGGGTTATGTTTAGGGTTGCTCGGAAAAATCGAACCCGGAGGATCCAGTTGCATGTGGGGCTGCGTAAAGGCTCCCCTGGGGAGTTCACTTGTACACAAAGCCTTCCTTTAGGGGCACATTTGGATGGGCGAAAAGGCCTCGGAACGCATTTCCTGGGGCCTAATTTTTCACTCGTCTCCGATGACGGCTAGGGCTACGTTTAGGTTTGCTCAGGAACAGCGAACCCGGAGGGTCCAGTTGCATGTGGGGCTGCGTAAAGGCTCCCCTGGGGAGTTCACTTGTATCCAAAGCCTTCCTTTGCAGGCACTTTTGGATGGTACAAAGGGGCTCGCAACGCATTTCCTGGGGCCTGATTTTTCAGTCGTCTCCGATGATGGCTAGGGCTACGTTTAGGTTTGCTCATGAACAGCGATCCCGGAGGTTCCAGTTGCATGTGGGGCTGCGTAAAGGCTCCCCTGGGGAGTTCACTTGTACCCAAAGCCTTCCTTTGGTGACACTTTTGGATGGTCCAAAGGGGCTTGCAACGCATTTTCTGTGGCCCGGGCTTTCAGTCTTCTCCCATGCCGGCTAGTGATATATTTAGGGTTGCTCTGAAACAGCGAACCCGGAGGGTCCAGTTGCATATGGGGCTGCGTAAAGGCTCCCCTGGGGAGTTCACTTGTACCCAAAGCCTTCCTTTGGGGGCACATTTGGATGGGCGAAAAGGCCTCGGAACACATTTCCTGGGGCCTGATTTTTCAGTCGTCTCCGATGACGGCTAGGGCTATGTTTAGGGATGCTCAGAAACAGCGAACGCGGAGGGTCCAGTTGCATGTGGGGCTGCGTAAAGGCTCCCCTGGGGAGTTCACTTGTACCCAAAGCCTTCCTTTGGGGGCACATTTGGATGGGCGAAAAGGCCTCGGAACGCATTTCCTGGGGCCTGATTTTTCAGTCGTCTCCGATGACGGCTAGGGCTACGTTTAGGTTTGCTCAGGAACAGCGAACGCGGAGGGTCCAGTTGCATGTGGGGCTGCGTAAAGGCTCCCCTGGGGAGTTCACTTGTATCCAAAGCCTTCCTTTGCAGGCACTTTTGGATGGTACAAAGGGGCTCGCAACGCATTTCCTGGGGCCTGATTTTTCAGTCGTCTCCGATGATGGCTAGGGCTACGTTTAGGTTTGCTCATGAACAGCGATCCCGGAGGTTCCAGTTGCATGTGGGGCTGCGTAAAGGCTCCCCTGGGGAGTTCACTTGTACCCAAAGCCTTCCTTTGGTGACACTTTTGGATGGTCCAAAGGGGCTTGCAACGCATTTTCTGTGGCCCGGGCTTTCAGTCTTCTCCCATGCCGGCTAGTGATATATTTAGGGTTGCTCTGAAACAGCGAACCCGGAGGGTCCAGTTGCATATGGGGCTGTGTAAAGGCTCCCCTGGGGAGTTCACTTGTACCCAAAGCCTTCCTTTGGGGGCACATTTGGATGGGCGAAAAGGCCTCGGAACGCATTTCCTGGGGCCTGATTTTTCAGTCGTCTCCGATGACGGCTAGGGCTATGTTTAGGGATGCTCAGAAACAGCGAACGCGGAGGGTCCAGTTGCATGTGGGGCTGCGTAAAGGCTCCCCTGGGGAGTTCACTTGTACCCAAAGCCTTCCTTTGGTGACACTTTTGGATGGTCCAAAGGGGCTTGCAACGCGTTTTCTGGGGCCCGGGTTTTCAGTCTTCTCCCATGCCGGCTAGGGTTATGTTTACGGTTGCTCGGAAAAATCGAACCCGGAGGGTCCAGTTGCATGTGGGGCTGCGTAAAGGCTCCCCTGGGGAGTTCTCTTGTATCCAAAGCCTTCCTTTGGGGGCACTTTTGGATGGGCGAAAAGGGCTCGCAACGCATTTCCTGGGGCCTGATTTTTCAGTCGTCTCCGATGACGGCTAGGGCTACGTTTAGGTTTGCTCAGGAACAGCGAACGCGGAGGGTCCAGTTGCATGTGGGGCTGCGTAAAGGCTCCCCTAGGGAGTTCACTTGTATCCAAAGCCTTCCTTTGGGGGCACTTTTGGATGGTACAAAGGGGCTCGCAATGCATTTCCTGGGGCCTGATTTTTCAGTCGTCTCCGATGATGGCTAGGGCTACGTTTAGGTTTGCTCAGGAACAGCGATCCCGGAGGTTCCAGTTGCATGTGGGGCTGCGTAAAGGCTCCCCTGGGGAGATCACTTGTACCCAAAGCCTTCCTTTGGTGACACTTCTGGATGGTCCAAAGGGGCTTGCAACGCATTTCCTGGGGCCTGATTTTTCAGTCGTCTCCGATGACCGCTATGGATATGTTTAGGGATGCTCAGAAACAGTGAACCCGCAGGGTCCAGTTGCATGTGGGGCTGCGCAAAGGCTCCCCTGGGGAGTTCACTTGTACCCAAAGCCTTCCTTTGGTGACACTTTTGGATGGTCCAAAGGGGCTTGCAACGCGTTCTCTGGGGCCCGGGTTTTCAGTCTTCTCCCATGCCGGCTAGGGATTTATTTAGGGTTGCTCGGAAAAATCGAACCCGGAGGGTCCAGTTGCATGTGGGGCTGCGTAAAGGCTCCCCTGGGGAGTTCACTTGTACCCAAAGCCTTCCTTTGGTGACACTTTTGGATGGTCCAAAGGGGCTTGCAACGCATTTTCTGTGGCCCGGGTTTTCAGTCTTCTCCCATGCCGGCTAGGGTTATGTTTAGGGTTGCTCGGAAAAATCGAACCCGGAGGGTCCAGTTGCATGTGGGGCTGCGTAAAGGCTCCCCTGGGGAGTTCACTTGTACCCAAAGCCTTCCTTTGGGGACACATTTGGATGGGCAAAAAGGCCTCGGAACGCATTTCCTGGGGCCTGATTTTTCACTCGTCTCCGATGACGGCTAGGGCTACGTTTAGGTTTGCTCAGGAACAGCGAACGCGGAGGGTCCAGTTGCATGTGGGGCTGCGTAAAGGCTCCCCTAGGGAGTTCACTTGTATCCAAAGCCTTCCTTTGGGGGCACTTTTGGATGGTACAAAGGGGCTCGCAACGCATTTCCTGGGGCCTGATTTTTCAGTCGTCTCCGATGATGGCTAGGGCTACGTTTAGGTTTGCTCAGGAACAGCGATCCCGGAGGTTCCAGTTGCATGTGGGGCTGCGTAAAGGCTCCCCTGGGGAGTTCACTTGTACCCAAAGCCTTCCTTTGGTGACACTTTTGGATGGTCCAAAGGGGCTTGCAACGCATTTTCTGTGGCCCGGGTTTTCAGTCTTCTCCCATGCCGGCTAGTGATATATTTAGGGTTGCTCTGAAACAGCGAACCCGGAGGGTCCAGTTGCATATGGGGCTGCGTAAAGGCTCCCCTGGGGAGTTCACTTGTACCCAAAGCCTTCCTTTGCGGGCACATTTGGATGGGCGAAAAGGGCTCGCAACGCATTTCCTGGGGCCTGATGTTTCAGTCGTCTCCGATGACGGCTAGGGCTATGTTTAGGGATGCTCAGAAACAGCAAACCCGGAGGGTCCAGTTGCATGTGGGGCTGCGTAAAGGCTCCCCTGGGGAGTTCTCTTGTACCCAAAGCCTTCCTTTGGGGGCACTTTTGGATGGGCGAAAAGAGCTCGCAACGCATTTCCTGGGGCCTGATTTTTCAGTCTTCTCCCATGCCGGCTAGGGATATATTTAGGGTTGTTCGAAAAATCCAACCCGGACGGTCCAGTTGCATGTGGGGCTGCGTAAAGGCTCCCCTGGGGAGTTCACTTGTATCCAAAGCCTTCCTTTGGGGGCACTTTTGGATAGTCCAATGGGGCTTGCATCGCATTTTCTGGGGCCCGGGTTTTCAGTCTTCTCCCATGCCGGCTAGGGCTATGTTTAGGGTTGCTCGGAAAAATCGAACCCGGAGGATCCAGTTGCATGTGGGGCTGCGTAAAGGCTCCCCTGGGGAGTTCACTTGTACCCAAAGCCTTCCTTTAGGGGCACATTTGGATGGGCGAAAAGGCCTCGGAACGCATTTCCTGGGGCCTGATTTTTCACTCGTCTCCGATGACGGCTAGGGCTACGTTTAGGTTTGCTCAGGAACAGCGATCCCGGAGGGTCCAGTTGCATGTGGGGCTGCGTATAGGCTCCCCTGGGAACTTCAGATGTACCCAAAGCCTTCCTTTGGGGGCACTTTTGGATGGGCGAAAAGGGCTCGCAACGCATTTCCTGGGGCCTGATTTTTCAGATGTCTTCGATGCCGGCTAGGGCTATGTTTACAGATGCTCAGAAACAGCGAACCCGAAGGTTCCAGTTGCATATATGGCTGAGGAAAGGCTCCCCGGGGGAGTTCTCTTGTACCCAAAGTCTTCCTTTGATGAGACTTTTGGATGGTCCAAAGTGGCTTGCAACGCGTTTTCTGGGGCCCGGGTTTTCAGTCTTCTCCCATGCCGGCTAGGGTTATGTTTAGGGTTGCTCAGAAAAATCGAACCCGAAGGGTCCAGTTGCATGTGGGGCTGCGTAAAGGCTCCCCTGGGGAGATCACTTGTACCCAAAGCCTTCCTTTGGTGACACTTCTGGATGGTCCAAAGGGGCTTGCAACACATTTCCTGGGGCCTGATTTTTCAGTCGTCTCCGATGACCGCTATGGATATGTTCAGGGATGCTCAGAAACAGTGAACCCGCAGGGTCCAGTTGCATGTGGGGCTGCGCAAAGGCTCCCCTGGGGAGTTCACTTGTACCCAAAGCCTTCCTTTGGTGACACTTTTGGATGGTCCAAAGGGGCTTGCAACGCGTTCTCTGGGGCCCGGGTTTTCAGTCTTCTCCCATGCCGGCTAGGGATATATTTAGGGTTGCTCGGAAAAATCGAACCCGGAGGGTCCAGTTGCATGTGGGGCTGCGTAAAGGCTCCCCTGGGGAGTTCACTTGTACCCAAAGCCTTCCTTTGGTGACACTTTTGGATGGTCCAAAGGGGCTTGCAACGCATTTTCTGTGGCCCGGGTTTTCAGTCTTCTCCCATGCCGGCTAGGGTTATGTTTAGGGTTGCTCGGAAAAATCGAACCCGGAGGGTCCAGTTGCATGTGGGGCTGCGTAAAGGCTCCCCTGGGGAGTTCACTTGTACCCAAAGCCTTCCTTTGGGGACACATTTGGATGGGCAAAAAGGCCTCGGAACGCATTTCCTGGGGCCTGATTTTTCACTCGTCTCCGATGACGGCTAGGGCTACGTTTAGGTTGGCTCAGTAACAGCAAACCCGGAGGGTCCAGTTGCATGTGGGCCTGCGTAAAGGCTCCCCTGGGAACTTCAGATGTACCCAAAGCCTTCCTTTGGGGGCACTTTTGGATGGTCCAATGGGGCTTGCAACGCATTTCCTGGGGCCTGATTTTTCAGTCTTCTCCCATGCCGGTTAGGGCTATGTTTAGGGATGCTCTGAAACAGCGAACCCGGAGGGTCCAGTTGCATGTGGGGCTGCGTAAAGGCTCCCCTGGGGAGTTCTCTTTTACCGAAAGCCTTCCTTTGGTGACACTCTTGGATGTTCCAAAGGGGCTTGCAACGCGTTTTCTGGGGCCCGGGTTTTCAGTCTTCTCCCATGCCGGCTAGGGATATATTTAGGGTTGCTCGGAAAAATCGAACCCGGACGGTCCAGTTGCATGTGGGGCTGCGTAAAGGCTCCCCTGGGGAGTTCTCTTGTACCCAAAGCCTTCCTTTGGGGACACTTTTGGATGGTCCAAAGGGGCTCGCAACACATTTCCTGGGGCCTGATTTTTCATTCGTCTTCGATGCCGGCTAGGGCTATGTTTAGGGATGCTCGGAAACAGCGAACCCGGAGGGTCCAGTTGCATATGGGGCTGCGTAAAGGCTCCCCTGGGAACTTCAGATGTACCCAAAGCCTTCCTTTTGGGGGCACTTTTGGATGGGCGAAAAGGGCTCGCAACGCATTTCCTGGGGCCTGATTTTTCAGTCGTCTTCGATGCCGGCTAGGGCTATGTTTAGGGATGCTTGGAAACAGCGAACTCGGAGGGTCCAGTTGCATATGGGGCTGCGTAAAGGCTCCCCTGGGGAGATCACTTGTACCCAAAGCCTTCCTTTGGGGGCACTTTTGGATGGTCCAATGGGGCTTGCAACGCATTTCCTGGGGCCTGATTTTTCAGTCGTCTCCGGTGAAGACTAGGGCTACGTTTAGGTTTGCTCAGGAACAGCGAACCCGGAGGGTCCAGTTGCATGTGGGGCTGCGTAAAGGCTCCCCTGGGGAGTTCTCTTGTATCCAAAGCCTTCCTTTGGTGACACTTTTGGATGATCCAAAGGGGCTTGCAACGCGTTTTCTGGGGCACTGTTTTCAGTCTTCTCCCATGCCGGCTAGGGATATATTTAGGGTTGTTCGAAAAATCGAACCCGGACGGTCCAGTTGCATGTGGGGCTGCATAAAGGCTCCCCTGGGGAGTTCTCTTGTACCCAAAGCCTTCCTTTGGTGACAGTTTTGGATGGTCCAAAGAGGCTCGCAACGCATTTCCTGGGGCCTGATTTTTCACACGTCTCCAATGATGGCTAGGGCTACGTTTAGGTTTGCTCAGGAACAGCGAACTCGGAGGGTCCTGTTACATGTGAGGCAGCGTAAAGGCTCCCCTGGGGAGTTCACTTGTACCCAAAGCCTTCCTTTGGGGGCACTTTTGGATGGGTGAAAAGGGCTCGCAACGCATTTCCTGGGGCCTGATTTTTCAGTCGTCTACGATCCCGGCTTGTGCTATGTTTAGGGATGCTCGGAAACAGCGAACCTGGATGGTCCAGTTGCATGTGAGGCTGCGTAAAGGGTCCCCTGGGGAGTTCACTTGTACCCAAAGCCTTCCTTTGGGGGCACTTTTGGATGGGTGAAAAGGGCTCGCAACGCATTTCCTGGGGCCTGATTTTTCAGTCGTCTCCCATGCCGGCTTGTGCTATGTTTAGGGATGCTCGGAAACAGCGAACCCGGAGGGTCCAGTTGCATGTGGGGCTGCGTAAAGGCTCCCCTGGGGAGTTCACTTGTACCCAAAGCCTTCTTTTGGTGACACTTTTGGATGGTCCAAAGGGGCTTGCAACACATTTCCTGGGGCCTGATTTTTCAGTCGTCGTCGATGACGGCTAGGGATATGTTTAGGGATGCTCAGGAACAGCGATCCCGAACGGTCCAGTTGCATGTGGGGCTGCGTAAAGGCTCCCCTGGGAAGTTCTCTTGTACCCAAAGTTTTCATTTGGGGGCACATTTGGATGGGCGAAAAGGGCTCGGAACGCATTTCCTGGGGCCTGATTTTTCACTCGTCTCCGATGACGGCTAGGGCTACGTTTAGGTTTGCTCAGGAACAGCGAACCCGGAGGGTCCAGTTGCATGTGGGGCTGCGTAAAGGCTCCCCTGGGGAGTTCTCTTGTACCCAAAGCCTTCCTTTCGTGACACTTTTGGATGCTCCAAAGGGGCTTGCAACGCGTTTTCTGGGGCCCGGGTTTTCAATCTTCTCCCATGCCGGCTAGGGATATATTTAGGGTTGCTCGGAAAAATCGAACCCGAAGGGTCCAGTTGCATGTGGCGCTGCGTAAAGGCTCCCCTGGGGAGTTCACTTGTACCCAAAGCCTTCCTTTGGGGGCACTTTTGGATGGGCGAAAAGGGCTCGCAACGCATTTCCTGGGGCCTGATTTTTCACTCGTCTCCGATGACGGCTAGGGCTACGTTTAGGTTTGCTCAGGAATAGCGAACCCGGAGGGTCCAGTTGCATGTGGGGCTGCGTAAATGCTCCCCTGGGGAGATCACTTGTACCCAAAGCCTTCCTTTGGGGGCACTTTTGGATGGTCCAAAGGGGCTTGCAACGCATTTCCTGGGGCCTGATTTTTCAGTCGTCTCCGATGACGGCTAGGGCTACGTTTAGGTTTGCTCATGAACAGCGAACCCGGAGGGTCCAGTTGCATGTGGGGCTGCGTAAAGGCTCCCCTGGGGAGATCACTTGTACCCAAAGCCTTCCTTTGGTGACACTTTTGGATGGTCCAAAGGGGCTTGCAACGCGTTTTCTGGGGCCCGGGTTTTCAGTCTTCTCCCATGCCGGCTAGGGATATATTTAGGGTTGCTCGGAAAAATCGAACCCGAAGGGTCCAGTTGCATGTGGGGCTGCGTAAAGGCTCCACTGGGGAGATCACTTGTACCCAAAGCCTTCCTTTGGGGGCACTTTTGGATGGTCCAAAGGGGCTCGCAACACATTTCCTGGGGCCTGATTTTTCATTCGTCTTCAATGCCGGCTAGGGCTATGTTTAGGGATGCTCTGAAACAGCGAACCCGGAGGGTCCAGTTGCATGTGGGGCTGCGTAAAGGCTCCCCTGGGGAGTTCACTTGTACCCAAAGCCTTCCTTTGGTGACACTTTTGGATGGTCCAAAGTGGCTTGCAACGCGTTTTCTGGGGCCCGGGTTTTCAGTCTTCTCCCAAGCCGGCTAGGGATATATTTAGGGTTGTTCGAATAATCGAACCCGGAGGGTCCAGTTGCATGTGGGGCTGCGCAAAGGCTCCCCTGGGGAGTTCACTTGTATCCAAAGCCTTCCTTTGGTGACAGTTTTGGATGGGCGAAAAGGGCTCGCAACGCATTTCCTGGGGCCTGATTTTTCACTCGTCTCCGATGACGGCTAGGGCTACGTTTAGGTTTGCTCAGGAATAGCGAACTCGGAGGGTCCAGTTGCATATGGGGCTGCGTAAAGGCTCCCCTGGGAACTTCAGATGAACCCAAAGCTTTCCTTTGGGGGCACTTTTGGATGGTCCAAGGGGGCTTGCAACGCATTTCCAGGGGCCTGATTTTTCAGTCGTCTCCGATGACGGCCAGGGCTACGTTTAGGTTTGCTCAGGAACAGCGAACCCAGAGGGTCCAGTTGCATGTGGGGCTGCGTAAAGGCTCCCCTGGGGAGTTCACTTTTACCCAAAGCCTTCTTTTGGTGACACTTTTGAATGGTCCAAAATGGCTCGCAAGGCATTTCCTGGGGCCTGATTTTTCACTCGTCTTCGATGACGACTAGGTCTACATTTAGGTTTGCTCAGGAACAGCGATCCCGGAGGGTCCAGTTGCATGTGGGGCTGCGTAAAGGCTCCCCTGGGTAGTTCTCTTGTACCCAAAGCCTTCCTTTGGGGGCACTTTTGGATGGTCCAAAGGGGCTTGCAACGCATTTCCTGGGGCCTAATTTTTCACTCGTCTCCGATGACGGCTAGGGCTATGTTTAGGGATGCTCGGAAACAGCGAACCCGGAGGGTCCAGTTGCATGTGGGCCTGCGTAAAGGCTCCCCTGGGGAGTTCACTTGTACCCAAAGCCTTCTTTTGGTGACACTTTTGGATGGTCCAAAGGGGCTCGGAACGCATTTCCTGGGGCCTGATTTTTCAGTCGTCTCCGATGACGGCTAGGGCTACGTTTAGGTTTGCTCCGGAGCAGCGATCCCGGAGGGTCCAGTTGCATGTGGGGCTGCGTAAAGGCTCCCCTGGGGAGTTCTCTTGTACCCAAAGCCTTCCTTTGGGGACACTTTTGGATGGTCCAAAGGGGCTTGCAACGCGTTTTCTGGGGCCCGGGTTTTCAGTCTTCTCCCATGCCGGCTAGGGATATATTTAGGGTTGTTTGAAAAATCAAACCTGGACGGTCCAGTTGCATGTGGGGCTGCGTAAAGGCTCCCCTGGGGAGTTCACTTGTATCCAAAGCCTTCCTTTGGTGACACTTCTGGATGGTCCAAAGCGGCTCGGAACGCATTTCCTGGGGCCTGATTTTTCAGTCGTCTCTGATGACTGCTAGGGCTATGTTTAGGGATGCTCAAAAACAGTAAACTCGGAGGGTCCAGTTGCATATGGGGCTGCGTAAAGGCTCCCCTGGGGAGTTCACTTGTACCCAAAGCCTTCCTTTGGGGGCACTTTTGGATGGTCCAAAGGGGCTTGCAACGCATTTCCTGGGGCCTGATTTTTCAGTCTTCTCCGATGACGGCCAGGGCTACGTTTAGGTTTGCTCAGGAACAGCGAACCCGGAGGGTCCAGTTGCATGTGGGGCTGCGTAAAGGCTCCCCTGGGGAGTTCTCTTGTACCCAAAGCCTTCCTTTGGGCACACTTTTGGATGGTCCAAAGGGGTTCGCAACGCATTTCCTGGGGCCTGATTTTTCACTCGTCTCCGATGATGGCTAGGGCTACGTTTAGGTTTGCTCAGGAACAGCGATCCCGGAAGGTCCAGTTACATGTGGGGCTGCGTAAAGGCTCCCCTGGGGAGTTCACTTGTACCCAAAGCCTTCCTTTGGGGGCACTTTTGGAGGGGTGAAAAGGGCTCACAACGCATTTCTTGGGGCCTGATTTTTCAGTCGTCTTCGATGCCGGCTTGTGCTATGTTTAGGGATGCTCGGAAACAGCGAACCCGGAGGGTCCAGTTGCATGTGGGGCTGCGTAAAGGCTCCCCTGGGGAGTTCACTTCTACCCAAAGCCTTCCTTTGGGGGCACTTTTGGATGGGCGAAAAGGGCTCGCAACGCATTTCCTGGGGCCTGATTTTTCAGTCGTCTTCGATGTCAGCTAGGGCTATGTTTAGGGATGCTTAGAAAGAGCGAACGCGGAGGGTCCAGTTGCATGTGGGGCTGCGTAAAGGCTCCCCTGGGGAGTTCACTTGTACCCAAAGACTTCCTTTGGTGACACTTTTGGATGGTCCAAAGGGGCTTGCAACGCGTTTTCTGGAGCCCGGGTTTTCAGTCTTCTCCCATACCGGCTAGGGTTATATTTAGGGTTGCTCGGAAAAATCGAACCCGGAGGGTCCAGTTGCATGTGGGGCTGCGTAAAGGCTCCCCTGGGGAGATCACTTGTACCCAAAGCCTTCCTTTGGAGGAACTTTTGGATAGTCCAAAGGGGCTCGCAACACATTTCCTGGGGCCTGATTTTTCATTCGTCTTCGATGCCGGCTAGTGTTATGTTTAGGGATGCTCAGAAACAGCGAAACCGGAGGGTCCAGTTGCATGTGGGGCTGCGTAAAGGCTCCCCTGGGGAGTTCACTTGTACCCAAAGCCTTCCTTTGGTGACACTTTTGGATTGTCCAAAGGGGCTTGCAACGCGTTTTCTGGGGCCCGGGTTTTCAGTCTTCTCCCATGCCGGTTAGGGATATATTTAGCGTTGTTCGAAAATTCGAACCCGGAGGGTCCAGATGCATGTGGGGCTGCGTAAAGGCTCCCCTGGGGAGATCACTTGTACCCAAAGCCTTCCTCTGGTGACACTTCTGGATGGTCCAAAGGGGGCTCGGAACGCATTTCCTGGGGCCTGATTTTTCAGTCGTCTCCAATGACTGCTAGGGATATGTTTAGGGATGCTCGGAAACAGCGAACTCGGAGGGTCCAGTTGCATATGGGGCTGCGTAAAGGCTCCCCTGGGAACTTCAGATGTACCCAAAGCCTTCCTTTGGGGGCACTTTTGGATGGGCGAAAAGGGCTCGCAACGCATTTCCTGGGGCCTGATTTTTCACTCTTCTCCGATGCCAGCTAGGGCTATGTTTAGGGATGCTTAGAAAGAGCGAACGCGGAGGGTCCAGTTGCATGTGGGGCTGCGTAAAGGCTCCCCTGGGGAGTTCACTTGTATCCAAAGCCTTCCTTTGGGGGCACGTTTGGATGGTCCAATGGGGCTTGCAACGCATTTCCTGGGGCCTTATTTTTCAGTCGTCTCCGATGACGGCTAGGGCTACGTTTAGGGATGCTCAGAAACAGCGAAACCGGAGGGTCCAGTTGCATATGGGGCTGCGCAAAGGCTCCCCTGGGAACTTCAGATGTACCCAAAGCCTTCCTTTGGGGGCACTTTTGGATGGTCCAAAGGGGCTCGCAACGCATTTCCTGGGGCCTGATTTTTCAGTCGTCTTCGATGCCGGCTGGGGTTATGTTTAGGGATGCTCAGAAACAGCGAAACCGGAGGGTCCAGTTGCATGTGGGGCTGCGTAAAGGCTCCCCTGGGCAGTTCACTTGTACCCAAAGCCTTCCTTTGGTGACACTTTTGGATGGTCCAAAGGGGCTTGCAACGCGTTTTCTGGAGCCCGGGTTTTCAGTCTTCTCCCATGCCGGCTAGGGATATATTTAGGGTTGCTCGGAAAAATCGAACCCGGAGGGTCCAGTTGCATGTGGGGCTGCGTATAGGCTCCCCTGGGGAGTTCTCTTGTACCCAAAGCCTTCCTTTGGGGGCACTTTTGGATGGTCCAATGGGGCTTGCAACGCATTTCCTGGGGCCTGATTTTTCACTCGTCTCCGATGACGGCTAGGGCTATGTTTAGGGATGCTCGGAAACAGCGAAACCGGAAGGTCCAGTTGCATGTCGGGCTGCGTAAAGGCTCCCCTGGGGAGTTCACTTGTACCCAAAGCCTTCCTTTGGTGACACTTTTGGATTGTCCAAAGGGGCTTGAAACGCGTTTTCTGGGGCCCGGGTTTTCAGTCTTCTCCCATGCCGGCTAGGGATATATTTAGGGTTGTTTGAAAAATCAAACCTGGACGGTCCAGTTGCATGTGGGGCTGCGTATAGGCTCCCCTGGGGAGTTCTCTTGTACCCAAAGCCGTCCTTTGGGCGCACTTTTGGATGGTCCAATGGGGCTCGCAAAGCATTTCCTGGGGCCTGATTTTTCACTCGTCTCCGATGATGGCTAGGGCTACGTTTAGGTTTGCTCAGGAACAGCGATCCCGGAAGGTCCAGTTGCATGTGGGGCTGCGTAAAGGCTCCCCTGGGGAGTTCTCTTGTACCCAAAGCCTTCCTTTGGGGGCACTTTTGGACGGGTGAAATGGGCTCACAACGCATTTCTTGGGGCCTGATTTTTCAGTCGTCTTCGATGCCGGCTTGTGCTATGTTTAGGGATGCTCAGAAACAGCGAACCCGGAGGGTCCAGTTGCATGTGGGGCTGCGTAAAGGCTCCCCTGGGGAGTTCACTTGTACCCAAAGACTTCCTTTGGGGGCACTTTTGGATGGGCGAAAAGGGCTCGCAACGCATTTCCTGGGGCCTGATTTTTCACTCGTCTCCGATGCCAGCTAGGGCTATGTTTAGGGATGCTTAGAAAGAGCGAACGCGGAGGGTCCAGTTGCATGTGGGGCTGCGTAAAGGCTCCCCTGGGGAGTTCACTTGTATCCAAAGCCTTCCTTTGGGGGCACTTTTGGATGGTCCAAAGGGGCTCGCAACGCATTTCCTGGGGCCTGATTTTTCACTCGTCTCCGATGATGGCTAGGGCTACGTTTAGGTTTGCTCAGGAAGAGCGATCCCGGAAGGTCCAGTTGCATGTGGGGCTGCGTAAAGGCTCCCCTGGGGAGTTCACTTGTATCCAAAGCCTTCCTTTGGTGACACTTCTGGATGGTCCAAAGCGGCTCGGAACGCATTTCCTGGGGCCTGATTTTTCAGTCGTCTCTGAAGACTGCTAGGGGTATGTTTAGGGATGCTCGGAAACAGCGAACTCGGAGGGTCCAGTTGCATATGGGGCTGCGTATAGGCTCCCCTGGGGAGTTCACTTGTACCCAAAGCCTTCCTTTGGTGACACTTTTGGATGGTCCAAAGGGGCTTGCAACGCATTTCCTGGGGCCTGATTTTTCAGTCTTCTCCGATGACGGCCAGGGCTACGTTTAGGTTTGCTCAGGAACAGCGAACCCAGAGGGTCCAGTTGCATGTGGGGCTGCGTAAAGGCTCCCCTGGGGAGTTCACTTGTACCCAAAGCCTTCTTTTGGTGACACTTTTGGATGGTCCAAAATGGCTCGCAAAGCATTTCCTGGGGCCTGATTTTTCACTCGTCTGCGATGACGACTAGGTCTACGTTTAGGTTTGCTCAGGAACAGCGATCCCGGAGGGTCCAGTTGCATGTGGGGCTGCGTAAAGGCTCCCCTGGGTAGTTCTCTTGTACCAAAAGCCTTCCTTTCGTGACACTTTTGGATGCTCCAAAGGGGCTTGCAACGCATTTCCTGGGGCCTGATTTTTCACTCGTCTCCGATGACGGCTAGGGCTATGTTTAGGGATGCTCGGAAACAGCGAACCCGGAGGGTCCAGTTGCATGTGGGCATGCGTAAAGGCTCCCCTGGGGAGTTCACTTGTACCCAAAGCCTTCTTTTGGTGAAACTTTTGGATGGTTCAAAGGGGCTCGGAACGCATTTCCTGGGGCCTGATTTTTCAGTCGTCTCCGATGACGGCTAGGGCTACGTTTAGGTTTGCTCCGGAGCAGCGATCCCGGAGGGTCCAGTTGCATGTGGGGCTGCGTAAAGGCTCCCCTGGGGAGTTCTCTCGTACCCAAAGCCTTCCTTTGGGGGCACTTTTGGATGGACCAATGGGGCTTGCAACGCATTTCTGGGGCCTGATTTTTCAGTCGTCTTCGATGCCGTCTAGGGCTATGTTTAGGGATGCTCAGAAACAGCGAAACCGGAGGGTCCAGTTGCATGTGGGGCTGCGTAAAGGCTCCCCTGGGGAGTTCACTTGTACCCAAAGCCTTCCTTTGGTGACACTTTTGGATGGTCCAAAGGGGCTTGCAACGCGTTTTCTGGGGCCCGGGTTTTCAGTCTTCTCCCATGCCGGCTAGGGATATATTTAGGGTTGTTTGAAAAATCAAACCTGGACGGTCCAGTTGCATGTGGGGCTGCGTAAAGGCTCCCCTGGGGAGTTCACTTGTATCCAAAGACTTCCTTTGGTGACACTTCTGGATGGTCCAAAGGGGCTTGCAACGCATTTCCTGGGGCCTGATTTTTCAGTCGTCTCTGATGACTGCTAGGGCTATGTTTAGGGATGCTCGGAAACAGCGAACTCGGAGGGTCCAGTTGCATATGGGGCTGCGTAAAGGCTCCCCTGGGGAGTTCACTTGTACCCAAAGCCTTCCTTTGGTGACACTTTTGGATGGTCCAAAGGGGCTTGCAACGCATTTCCTGGGGCCTGATTTTTCAGTCTTCTCCGATGACGGCCAGGGCTACGTTTAGGTTTGCTCAGGAACAGCGAACCCGGAGGGTCCAGTTGCATGTGGGGCTGCGTAAAGGCTCCCCTGGGGAGTTCTCTTGTACCCAAAGCCTTCCTTTGGGCGCACTTTTGGATGGTCCAAAGGGGCTCGCAACGCATTACCTGGGGCCTGATTTTTCACTCGTCTCCGATGACGGCTAGGGCTACGTTTAGGTTTGCTCAGGAACAGCGATCCCGGAAGGTCCAGTTGCATGTGGGGCTGCGTAAAGGCTCCCCTGGGGAGTTCACTTGTACCCAAAGCCTTCCTTTGGGGGCACTTTTGGAGGGGTGAAAAGGGCTCACAACGCATTTCTTGGGGCCTGATTTTTCAGTCGTCTTCGATGCCGGCTTGTGCTATGTTTAGGGATTATCGGAAACAGCGAACCCGGAGGGTCCAGTTGCATGTGGGGCTGCGTAAAGGCTCCCCTGGGGAGTTCACTTGTACCCAAAGCCTTCCTTTGGGGGCACTTTTGGATGGGCGAAAAGGGCTCGCAACGCATTTCCTGGGGCCTGATTTTTCAGTCGTCTTCGATGTCACCTAGGGCTATGTTTAGGGATGCTTAGAAAGAGCGAACGCGGAGGGTCCAGTTGCATGTGGGCCTGCGTAAAGGCTCCCCTGGGGAGTTCACTTGTATCCAAAGCCTTCCTTTGGTGACACTTTTGGATGGTCCAAAGGGGCTCGCAACGCATTTCCTGGGGCCTGATTTTTCACTCGTCTCCGATGACGGCTAGGGCTACGTTTAGGTTTGCTCAGAAACAGCGAAACCGGACGGTCCAGTTGCATGTGGGGCTGCGTGAAGGCTCCCCTGGGAACTTCAGATGTACCCAAAGCCTTCCTTTGGGGGCACTTTTGAATGGGCGAAAAGGGCTCGCAACGCATTTCCTGGGGCCTGATTTTTCACTCGTCTCCGATGACGGCTAGGGCTACGTTTAGGTTTGCTCAGGAACAGCGAACCCGGAGGGTCCAGTTGCATGTGGGCCTGCGTAAAGGCTCCCCTGGGGAGTTCACTTGTACCCAAAGCCTTCCTTTGGTGACACTTTTGGATGGTCCAAAGGGGCTTGCAACGCGTTTTCTGGAGCCCGGGTTTTCAGTCTTCTCCCATGCTGGGTAGGGTTATATTTAGGGTTGCTCGGAAAAATCGAACGCGGAGGGTCCAGTTGCATGTGGGGCTGCGTAAAGGCTCCCCTGGGGAGATCACTTGTACCCAAAGCCTTCCTTTGGGGAACTTTTGGATGGTCCAAAGGGGCTCGCAACACATTTCCTGGGGCCTGATTTTTCATTCGTCTTCGATGCCGGCTAGTGTTATGTTTAGGGATGCTCAGAAACAGCGAAACCGGAGGGTCCAGTTGCATGTGGGGCTGCGTAAAGGCTCCCCTGGGGAGTTCACTTGTACCCAAAGCCTTCCTTTGGTGACACTTTTGGATGGTCCAAAGGGGCTCGCAACGCATTTCCTGGGGCCTGATTTTTCACTCGTCTCCGATGACGGCTAGGGCTACGTTTAGGTTTGCTCAGAAACAGCGAAACCGGACGGTCCAGTTGCATGTGGGGCTGCGTGAAGGCTCCCCTGGGAACTTCAGATGTACCCAAAGCCTTCCTTTGGGGGCACTTTTGAATGGGCGAAAAGGACTCGCAACGCATTTCCTGGGGCCTGATTTTTCACTCGTCTCCGATGACGGCTAGGGCTACGTTTAGGTTTGCTCAGGAACAGCGAACCCGGAGGGTCCAGTTGCATGTGGGCCTGCGTAAAGGCTCCCCTGGGGAGTTCACTTGTACCCAAAGCCTTCCTTTGGTGACACTTTTGGATGGTCCAAAGGGGCTTGCAACGCGTTTTCTGGAGCCCGGGTTTTCAGTCTTCTCCCATGCCGGCTAGGGTTATATTTAGGGTTGCTCGGAAAAATCGAACGCGGAGGGTCCAGTTGCATGTGGGGCTGCGTAAAGGCTCCCCTGGGGAGATCACTTGTACCCAAAGCCTTCCTTTGGGGAACTTTTGGATGGTCCAAAGGGGCTCGCAACACATTTCCTGGGGCCTGATTTTTCATTCGTCTTCGATGCCGGCTAGTGTTATGTTTAGGGATGCTCAGAAACAGCGAAACCGGAGGGTCCAGTTGCATGTGGGGCTGCGTAAAGGCTCCCCTGGGGAGTTCACTTGTACCCAAAGCCTTCCTTTGGTGACACTTTTGGATTGTCCAAAGGGGCTTGCAACGCGTTTTCTGGGTCACGGGTTTTCAGTCTTCTCCCATGCCGGTTAGGGATATATTTAGGGTTGTTCGAAAATTCGAACCCGGACGGTCCAGTTGCATGTGGGGCTGCGTAAAGGCTCCCCTGGGGAGATCACTTGTACCCAAAGCCTTCCTTTGGTGACACTTCTGGATGGTCCAAAGGGGGCTCGGAACGCATTTCCTGGGGCCTGATTTTTCAGTCGTCTCCGATGACTGCTAGGGATATGTTTAGGGATGCTCGGAAACAGCGAACCCGGAGGGTCCAGTTGCATATGGGGCTGCGTAAAGGCTCACCTGGGAACTTCAGATGTACCCAAAGCCTTCCTTTGGGGGCACTTTTGGATGGGCGAAAAGGGCTCACAACGCATTTCTTGGGGCCTGATTTTTCAGTCGTCTTCGATGCCGGCTTGTGCTATGTTTAGGGATGCTCGGAAACAGCGAACCCGGAAGGTCCAGTTGCATGTGGGGCTGCGTAAAGGCTCCCCTGGGGAGTTCACTTGTACCCAAAGCCTTCCTTTGGGGGCACTTTTGGACGGGTGAAAAGGGCTCACAACGCATTTCTTGGGGCCTGATTTTTCAGTCGTCTTCGATGCCGGCTTGTGCTATGTTTAGGGATGCTCGGAAACAGCGAACCCGGAGGGTCCAGTTGCATGTGGGGCTGCGTAAAGGCTCCCCTGGGGAGTTCACTTCTACCCAAAGCCTTCCTTTGGGGGCACTTTTGGATGGGCGGAAAGGGCTCGCAACGCATTTCCTGGGGCCTGATTTTTCACTCGTCTCCGATGACGGCTAGGGCTACGTTTAGGTTTGCTCAGGAACAGCGAACCCGGAGGGTCCAGTTGCATGTGGGGCTGCGTAAAGGCTCCCCTGGGGAGTTCACTTGTACCCAAAGCCTTCTTTTGGTGACACTTTTGGATGGTCCAAAATGGCTCGCAAGGCATTTCCTGGGGCCTGATTTTTCACTCGTCTGCGATGACGACTAGGTCTACGTTTAGGTTTGCTCAGGAACAGCGAACCCGGCGGGTCCAGTTGCATGTGGGGCTGCGTAAAGGCTCCCCTGGGTAGTTCTCTTGTACCCAAAGCCTTCCTTTGGGGGCACTTCTGGATGGTCCAAAGCGGCTCGGAACGCATTTCCTGGGGCCTGATTTTTCAGTCGTCTCTGATGACTGCTAGGGCTATGTTTAGGGATGCTCGGAAACAGCGAACTCAAAGGGTCCAGTTGCATATGGGGCTGCGTAAAGGCTCCCCTGGGGAGTTCTCTTGTACCCAAAGCCTTCCTTTGGGCGCACTTTTGGATGGTCCAAATGGGCTCGCAACGCATTTCCTGGGGCCTGATTTTTCACTCGTCTCCGATGATGGCTAGGGCCACGTTTAGGTTTGCTCAGGAACAGCGATCCCGTAAGGTCCAGTTGCATGTGGGGCTGCGTAAAGGCTCCCCTGGGGAGTTCACTTGTATCCAAAGCCTTCCTTTGGTGACAGTTTTGGATGGTCCAAAGGGGCTTGCAACGCGTTTTCTGGAGCCCGGGTTTTCAGTCTTCTCCCATGCCGGCTAGGGATATATTTAGGGTTGCTCGGAAAAATGGAACCCGGAGGGTCCAGTTGCATGTGGGGCTGCGTAAAGGCTCCCCTGGGGAGATCACTTGTACCCAAAGCCTTCCTTTGGGGGCACATTTGGATGGGTGAAAAGGGCTCGTAAAGCATTTCCTGGGGCCTGATTTTTCAGTCGTCATCGATGCCGGCTAGGGCTATGTTTCGGGATGCTTGGAAACAGCGAACCCGGAGGGTCCAGTTGCATGTGGGGCTGCGTAAAGGCTCCCCTGGGGAGTTCACTTGTACCCAAAGTCTTTCTTTGGGGGCACTTTTGGATGGGCGAAAAGGGCTCGCAACGCATTCCCTGGGGCCTGATTTTTCAGTCGTCTCCGATGACGGCTAGGGCTATGTTTAGGGATGCTCGGAAACAGCGAACCCGGAGGGTCCAGTTGCATGTGGGGCTGCGTAAAGGCTCCCCTGGGGAGTTCTCTTGTACCCAAAGCCTTCTTTTGGTGACACTTTTGGATGGTCCAAAGGGGCTTGCAACGCGTTTTCTGGGGCCCGGGTTTTCAGTCTTCTCCCATGACGCCTAGGGATATATTTAGGATTGCTCGGAAAAATCGAACCCGGAGGGTCCAGTTGCATGTGGGGCTGCGTAAAGGCTCCCCTGGGGAGTTCTCTTGTACCCAAAGCCTTCTTTTGGTGACACTTTTGGATGGTCCAAAGGGGCTTGCAACGCGTTTTCTGGGGCCCGGGTTTTCAGTCTTCTCCCATGACGGCTAGGGTTATGTTTAGGGTTGCTCGGAAAAATCGAACCCGGAGGGTCCAGTTGCATGTGGGGCTGCGTAAAGGCTCCCCTGGGGAGATCACTTGTACCCAAAGCCTTCCTTTGGGGGCACTTTTGGATGTTCCAAAGGGGCTTGCAACGCATTTTCTGGGGCCTGATTTTTCAGTCGTCTCCGATGACGGCTAGGGCTACGTTTAGGTTTGCTCATGAACAGCGAACCCGGAGGGTCCAGTTGCATGTGGGGCTGCGTAAAGGCTCCCCTGGGGAGTTCACTTGTACCCAAAGCCTTCCTTTGGTGACAGTTTTGGATGGTCCAAAGGGGCTCGCAACACATTTCCTGGGACCCGGGTTTTCAGTCTTCTCCCATGCCGGCTAGGGATATATTTAGGGTTGCTCGGAAAAATCGAACCCGAAGGGTCCAGTTGCATGTGGGGCTGCGTAAAGGCTCCCCTGGGGAGTTCTCTTGTACCCAAAGCCTTCCTTTGGGGGCACTTTTGGATGGTCCAAAGCGGCTCGCAACACATTTCCTGGGGCCTGATTTTTCATTCGTCTTCAATGCCGGCTAGGGCTATGTTTAGGGATGCTCAGAAACAGCGAACCCGGAGGGTCCAGTTGCATGTGGGGCTGCGTAAAGGCTCCCCTGGGGAGTTCACTTGTACCCAAAGCCTTCCTTTGGGGGCACTTTTGGATGGTCCAAAGTGGCTTGCAACGCGTTTTCTGGGGCCCGGGTTTTCAGTCTTCTCCCATGCTGTTTAGGGATATATTTAGGGTTGTTCGAAAAATCGAACCCGGAGGGTCCAGTTGCATGTGGGGCTGCGTAAAGGCTCCCCTGGGGAGTTCTCTTGTATCCAAAGCCTTCCTTTGGTGACAGTTTTGGATGGGCGAAAAGGCCTCGGAACGCATTTCCTGGGGCCTGATTTTTCACTCGTCTCCGATGACGGCTAGGGCTACGTTTAGGTTTGCTCAGGAATAGCGAACTCGGAGGGTCCAGTTGCATATGGGGCTGCGTAAAGGCTCCCCTGGGAACTTCAGATGAACCCAAAGCCTTCCTTTGGGGGCACTTTTGGATGGTCCAAGGGGGCTTGCAACGCATTTCCTGGGGCCTGATTTTTCAGTCGTCTCCGATGACGGCTAGGGCTACGTTTAGGTTTGCTCAGGAACAGCGAACCCAGAGGGTCCAGTTGCATGTGGGGCTGCGTAAAGGCTCCCTTAGGGAGTTCACTTGTACCCAAAGCCTTCTTTTGGTGACACTTTTGGATGGTCCAAAATGGCTCGCAAAGCATTTCCTGGGGCCTGATTTTTAACTCGTCTGCGATGACGACTAGGTCTACGTTTAGGTTTGCTCAGGAACAGCGATCCCGGAGGGTCCAGTTTCATGTGGGGCTGCGTAAAGGCTCCCCTGGGGAGTTCTCTTGTACCCAAAGCCTTCCTTTCGTGACACTTTTGGATGGTCCAAAGGGGCTTGCAACGCATTTTCTGTGGCACGGGTTTTCAGTTTTCTCCCATGCTGGCTAGGGATATATTTAGGGTTGCTCGGAAACAGCGAACCCGGAGGGTCCAGTTGCATATGAGGCTGCGTAAAGGCTCCCCTGGGAACTTCAGATGTACCCAAAGCCTTCCTTTGGGGGCACTTTTGGATGGTCCAATGGGGCTTGCAACGCATTTCCTGGGGCCTGATTTTTCAGTCGTCTTCGATGCTGGCTAGTGCTATGTTTAAGGATGCTCGGAAAAATCGAACCCGGAGGGTCCAGTTGCATGTGGGGCTGCGTAAAGGCTCCCCTGGGGAGATCACTTGTACCCAAAGCCTTCCTTTGGGGGCACTTTTGGATGGTCCAAAGGGGCTTGCAACGCATTTCCTGGGGCCTGATTTTTCAGTCGTCTCCGATAAAGGCCAGGGCTACGTTTAGGTTTGCTCAGGAACAGCGAACCCGGAGGGTCCAGTTGCATGTGGGGCTGCGTAAAGGCTCCCCTGGGGAGTTCTCTTGTACCCAAAGCCTTCTTTTGGTGACACTTTTGGATGGTCCAAAGGGGCTTGCAACGCGTTTTCTGGGGCCCGGGTTTTCAGTCTTCTCCCATGCCGGCTAGGGATATATTTAGGGTTGCTCGGAAAAATCGAACCCGAAGGGTCCAGTTGCACGTGGGGCTGCGTAAAGGCTCCCCTGGGGAGATCACTTGTACCCAAAGCCTTCCTTTGGGGGCACTTTTGGATGGTCCAAAGGGGCTCGCAACACATTTCCTGGGGCCTGATTTTTCATTCGTCTTCAATGCCGGCTAGGGCTATGTTTAGGGATGCTCAGAAACAGCGAACCCGGAGGGTCCAGTTGCATGTGGGGCTGCGTAAAGGCTCCCCTGGGGAGTTCACTTGTACCCAAAGCCTTCCTTTGGTGACACTTTTGGATGGTCCAAAGTGGCTTGCAACGCGTTTTCTGGGGCCCGGGTTTTCAGTCTTCTCCCATGCCGGCTAGGGATATATTTAGGGTTGTTCGAAAAATCGAACCCGGAGGGTCCAGTTGCATGTGGGGCTGCGTAAAGGCTCCCCTGGGGAGTTCACTTGTATCCAAAGCCTTCCTTTGGTGACAGTTTTGGATGGGCGAAAAGGCCTCGGAACGCATTTCCTGGGGCCTGATTTTTCACTCGTCTCCGATGACGGCTAGGGCTACGTTTAGGTTTGCTCAGGAATAGCGAACTCAGAGGGTCCAGTTGCATATGGGGCTGCGTAAAGGCTCCCCTGGGAACTTCAGATGAACCCAAAGCCTTCCTTTGGGGGCACTTTTGGATGGTCCAAAGGGGCTTGCAACGCATTTCCAGGGGCCTGATTTTTCAGTCGTCTCCGATGACGGCCAGGGCTACGTTTAGGTTTGCTCAGGAACAGCGATCCCGGAGGGTCCAGTTTCATGTGGGGCTGCGTAAAGGCTCCCCTGGGGAGTTCTCTTGTACCCAAAGCCTTCCTTTCGTGACACTTTTGGATGGTCCAAAGGGGCTTGCAACGAATTTTCTGTGGCACGGGTTTTCAGATTTCTCCCATGCCGGCTAGGGATATATTTAGGGTTGCTCTGAAACAGCGAACCCGGAGGGTCCAGTTGCATATGAGGCTGCGTAAAGGCTCCCCTGGGAACTTCAGATGTACGCAAAGCCTTCCTTTGGGGGCACTTTTGGATGGTCCAATGGGGCTTGCAACGCATTTCCTGGGGCCTGATTTTTCATTCGTCTTCGATGCTGGCTAGTGCTATGTTTAGGGATGCTCGGAAAAATCGAACCCGGAGGGTCCAGTTGCATGTGGGGCTGCGTAAAGGCTCCCCTGGGGAGATCACTTTTACCCAAAGCCTTCCTTTGGGGGCACTTTTGGATGGTCCAAAGGGGCTTGCAACGCATTTCCTGGGGCCTGATTTTTCAGTCGTCTCCGATGCTGGCTAGGGCTATGTTTAGGGATGCTCTGAAACAACGAACCCGGAGGGTCCAGTTGCATGTGGGGCTGCGTAAAGGCTCCCCTGGGGAGTTCACTTGTACCCAAAGCCTTCCCTTGGTGACACTTTTGGATGGTCCAAAGGGGCTTGCAACGCGTTTTCTGGGGCCCGGGTTTTCAGTCTTCTCCCATGCCGGCTAGGGATATATTTAGGGTTGCTCGGAAAAATCGAACCCGAAGGGTCCAGTTGCATGTGGGGCTGCGTAAAGGCTCCCCTGGGGAGTTCTCTTGTACCCAAAGCCTTCCTTTGGGGGCACTTTTGGATGGTCCAAAGGGGCTTGCAACACATTTCCTGGGGCCTGATTTTTCATTCGTCTTCGATGCCGGCTAGGGCTATGTTTAGGGATGCTCAGAAACAGCGAACCCGGAGGGTCCAGTTGCATGTGGGGCTGCGTAAAGGCTCCCCTGGGGAGTTCTCTTGTATCCAAAGCCTTCCTTTGGAGACACTTTTGGATGGGCGAAAAGGCCTCGGAACGCATTTCCTGGGGCCTGATTTTTCACTCATCTCCGATGACGGCTAGGGCTACATTTAGGTTTGCTCAGGAACAGCGAACTCAGAGGGTCCAGTTGCATATGGGGCTGCGTAAAGGCTAACCTGGGAACTTCAGATGAACCCAAAGCCTTCCTTTGGGGGCACTTTTGGATGGTCCAATGGGGCTTGCAACGCATTTCCTGGGGCCTGATTTTTCAGTCGTCTTCGATGCTGGCTAGGGCTATGTTTAGGGATGCTCTGAAACAACGAACCCGGAGGGTCCAGTTGCATGTGGGGCTGCGTAAAGGCTCCCCTGGGGAGTTCACTTGTACCCAAAGCCTTCCTTTGGTGACAGGTTTGGATGGTCCAAAGGGGCTTGCAACGCGTTTTCTGGGGCCCGGGTTTTCAGTCTTCTCCCATGCCGGCTAGGGTTATGTTTAGGGTTGCTCGGAAAAATCGAACCCGGAGGGTCCAGTTGCATGTGGGGCTGCGTAAAGGCTCCCCTGGGGAGTTCACTTGT
This sequence comes from Anas acuta, assembly GCF_963932015.1. Taxonomy (NCBI): domain Eukaryota; kingdom Metazoa; phylum Chordata; class Aves; order Anseriformes; family Anatidae; genus Anas; species Anas acuta. Next base: position 99,240 of record NC_088999.1, read on the forward strand.
ACCCAAAGACTTCCTTTGGGGGCACATTTGGATGGGTGAAAAGGCCTCGGAACGCATTTCCTGGGGCCTGATGTTTCACTCGTCTCCGATGCCAGCTAGGGCTACGTTTAGGTTTGCTCAGGAACAGCGAACCCGGAGGGTCCAGTTGCATGTGGGGCTGCGTAAAGGCTCCCCTGGGGAGATCACTTGTACCCAAAGCCTTCCTTTGGGGGCACTTTTGGATGGTCCAAAGGGGCTTGCAACGCATTTCCTGGGGCCTGATTTTTCAGTCGTCTCCGATGACGGCCAGGGCTACGTTTAGGTTTGCTCAGGAACAGCGAACCCGGAGGGTCCAGTTGCATGTGGGGCTGCGTAAAGGCTCCCCTGGGGAGTTCTCTTGTACCCAAAGCCTTCCTTTGGTGACACTTTTGGATGGTCCAAAGGGGCTTGCAACGCGTTTTCTGGGGCCAGGGTTTTCAGTCTTCTCCCATGCTGGGTAGGGATATATTTAGGGTTGTTCGAAAAATCGAACCCGGAGGGTCCAGTTGCATGTGGGGCTGCGTAAAGGCTCCCCTGGGGAGTTCTCTTGTACCCAAAGCCTTCCTTTGGTGACACTTTTGGATGGTCCAAAGGGGCTTGCAACGCATTTTCTGTGGCCCGGGTTTTCAGTCTTCTCCCATGCCGGCTAGGGATATATTTAGGGTTGCTCTGAAACAGCGAACCCGGAGGGTCCAGTTGCATATGAGGCTGCGTAAAGGCTCCCCTGGGAAATTCAGATGTACCCAAAGCCTTCCTTTGGAGGCACTTTTGGATGGTCCAATGGGGCTTGCAACGCATTTCCTGGGGCCTGATTTTTCAGTCGTCTTCGATGCTGGCTAGGGCTATGTTTAGGGATGCTCTGAAACAACGAACCCGGAGGGTCCAGTTGCATGTGGGGCTGCGTAAAGGCTCCCCTGGGGAGTTCACTTGTACCCAAAGCCTTCCTTTGGTGACACTTTTGGATGGTCCAAAGGGGCTTGCAACGCGTTTTCTGGGGCCCGGGTTTTCAGTCTTCTCCCATGCCGGCTAGGGTTATGTTTAGAGTTGCTCGGAAAAATCGAACCCGGAGGGTCCAGTTGCATGTGGGGCTGCGTAAAGGCTCCCCTGGGGAGTTCACTTGTACCCAAAGACTTCCTTTGGGGGCACATTTGGATGGGCGAAAAGGCCTCGGAACGCATTTCCTGGGACCTGATATTTCACTCGTCTCCGATGCCGGCTAGGGCTACGTTTAGGTTTGCTCAGGAACAGCGAACCCGGAGGGTCCAGTTGCATGTGGGGCTGCGTAAAGGCTCCCCTGGGGAGATCACTTGTACCCAAAGCCTTCCTTTGGGGGCACTTTTGGATGGTCCAAAGGGGCTTGCAACGCATTTCCTGGGGCCTGATTTTTCAGTCGTCTCCGATGACGGCTAGGGCTACGTTTAGGTTTGCTCATGAACAGCGAACCCGGAGGGTCCAGTTGCATGTGGGGCTGCGTAAAGGCTCCCCTGGGGAGTTCTCTTGTACCCAAAGCCTTCCTTTGGTGACACTTTTGGATGATCCAAAGGGGCTTGCAACGCGTTTTCTGGGGCCCGGGTTTTCAGTCTTCTCCCATGCCGGCTAGGGATATATTTAGGGTTGCTCGGAAAAATCGAACCCGAAGGGTCCAGTTAAATGTGGGGCTGCATAAAGGCTCCCCTGGGGAGTTCTCTTGTACCCAAAGCCTTCCTTTGGGGGCACTTTTGGATGGTCCAAAGGGGCTTGCAACACATTTCCTGGGGCCTGATTTTTCATTCGTCTTCGATGCCGGCTAGAACTATGTTTAGGGATGCTCAGAAACAGCGAACCCGGAGGGTCCAGTTGCATGTGGGGCTGCGTAAAGGCTCCCCTGGGGAGTTCTCTTGTATCCAAAGCCTTCCTTTGGAGACACTTTTGGATGGGCGAAAAGGCCTCGGAACGCATTTCCTGGGGCCTGATTTTTCACTCGTCTCCGATGACGTCTAGGGCTACGTTAAGGTTTGCTCAGGAATAGCGAACTCGGAGGGTCCAGTTGCATATGGGGCTGCGTAAAGGCTCCTCTGGGAACTTCAGATGAACCCAAAGCCTTCCTTTGGGGGCACTTTTGGATGGTCCAAGGGGGCTTGCAATGCATTTCCAGGGGCCTGATTTTTCAGTCGTCTCCGATGACGGCCAGGGCTACGTTTAGGTTTGCTCAGGAACAGCGAACCCAGAGGGTCCAGTTGCATGTGGGGCTGCGTAAAGGCTCCCCTGGGGAGTTCACTTGTACCCAAAGCCTTCTTTTGGTGACACTTTTGGATGGTCCAAAATGGCTCGCAAGGCATTTCCTGGGGCCTGATTTTTCACTCGTCTGCGATGACGACTAGGTCTACGTTTAGGTTTGCTCAGGAACAGCGATCCCGGAGGGTCCAGTTGCATGTGGGGCTGCGTAAAGGCACCCTGGGGAGTTCTCTTGTACCCAAAGCCTTCCTTTCGTGACACTTCTGGATGGTCCAAAGGGGCTTGCAACGCATTTTCTGTGGCCCGGGTTTTCAGTCTTCTCCCATGCCGGCTAGGGATATATTTAGGGTTGCTCTGAAACAGCGAACCCGGAGGGTCCAGTTGCATATGAGGCTGCGTAAAGGCTCCCCTGGGAACTTCAGATGTACGCAAAGCCTTCCTTTGGGGGCACTTTTGGATGGTCCAATGGGGCTTGCAACGCATTTCCTGGGGCCTGATTTTTCAGTCGTCTTCGATGCTGGCTAGTGCTATGTTTAGGGATGCTCGGAAAAATCGAACCCGGAGGGTCCAGTTGCATGTGGGGCTGCGTAAAGGCTCCCCTGGGGAGATCACTTGTACCCAAAGCCTTCCTTTGGGGGCACTTTTGGATGGTCCAAAGGGGCTTGCAACGCATTTCCTGGGGCCTGATTTTTCAGTCGTCTCCGATGACGGCTAGGGCTACGTTTAGGTTTGCTCATGAACAGCGAACCCGGAGGGTCCAGTTGCATGTGGGGCTGCGTAAAGGCTCCCCTGGGGAGTTCTCTTGTACCCAAAGCCTTCCTTTGGTGACACTTTTGGATGGTCCAAAGGGGCTTACAACGCGTTTTCTGGGGCCCGGATTTTCAGTCTTCTCCCATGCTGGGTAGGGATATATTTCGGGTTGTTCGAAAAATCGAACCCGGAGGGTCCAGTTGCATGTGGGGCTGCGTAAAGGCTCCCCTGGGGAGTTCTCTTGTATCCAAAGCCTTCCTTTGGTGACAGTTTTGGATGGGCGAAAAGGCCTCGGAACGCATTTCCTGGGGCCTGATTTTTCACTCGTCTCCGATGACGTCTAGGGCTACATTAAGGTTTGCTCAGGAATAGCGAACTCGGAGGGTCCAGTTGCATATGGGGCTGCGTAAAGGCTCCCCTGGGAACTTCAGATGAACCCAAAGCCTTCCTTTGGGGGCACTTTTGGATGGTCCAAAGGGGCTTGCAACGCATTTCCTGGGGCCTGATTTTTCAGTCGTCTCCGATGACGGCCAGGGCTACGTTTAGGTTTGCTCAGGAACAGCGAACCCAGAGGGTCCAGTTGCATGTGGGGCTGCGTAAAGGCTCCCCTGGGGAGTTCACTTGTACCCAAAGCCTTCTTTTGGTGACACTTTTGGATGGTCCAAAATGGCTCGCAAGGCATTTCCTGGGGCCTGATTTTTCACTCGTCTGCGATGACGACTAGGTCTACGTTTAGGTTTGCTCAGGAACAGCGATCCCGGAGGGTCCAGTTGCATGTGGGGCTGCGTAAAGGCTCCCCTGGGGAGTTCACTTGTACCCAAAGCCTTCCTTTGGTGACAGTTTTGGATGGTCCAAAGGGGCTTGCAACGCGTTTTCTGCGGCCCGGGTTTTCAGTCTTCTCCCATGCCGGCTAGGGATATATTTAGGGTTGCTCGGAAAAATCGAACCCGAAGGGTCCAGTTGCATGTGGGGCTGCATAAAGGCTCCCCTGGGGAGTTCTCTTGTACCCAAAGCCTTCCTTTGGGGGCACTTTTGGATGGTCCAAAGGGGCTTGCAACACATTTCCTGGGGCCTGATTTTTCATTCGTCTTCGATGCCGGCTAGGGCTATGTTTAGGGATGCTCAGAAACAGCGAACCCGGAGGGTCCAGTTGCATGTGGGGCTGCGTAAAGGCTCCCCTGGGGAGTTCTCTTGTACCCAAAGCCTTCCTTTGGTGACACTTTTGGATGGTCCAAAGGTGCTTACAACGCGTTTTCTGGGGCCAGGGTTTTCAGTCTTCTCCCATGCTGGGTAGGGATATATTTAGGGTTGTTCGAAAAATCGAACCCGGAGGGTCCAGTTGCATGTGGGGCTGCGTAAAGGCTCCCCTGGGGAGTTCTCTTGTATCCAAAGCCTTCCTTTGGAGACACTTTTGGATGGGCGAAAAGGCCTCGGAACGCATTTCCTGGGGCCTGATTTTTCACTCGTCTCCGATGACGTCTAGGGCTACGTTTAGGTTTGCTCAGGAACAGCGAACTCGGAGGGTCCAGTTGCATATGGGGCTGCGTAAAGGCTCCCCTGGGAACTTCAGATGAACCCAAAGCCTTCCTTTGGGGGCACTTTTGTATGGTCCAAAGGGGCTTGCAATGCATTTCCAGGGGCCTGATTTTTCAGTCGTCTCCGATGACGGCCAGGGCTACGTTTAGGTTTGCTCAGGAACAGCGAACCCGGAGGGTCCAGTTGCATGTGGGGCTGCGTAAAGGCTCCCCTGGGGAGTTCTCTTGTACCCAAAGCCTTCCTTTGGTGACAGTTTTGGATGGTCCAAAGGGGCTTGCAACGCATTTTCTGTGGCCCGGGTTTTCAGTCTTCTCCCATGCCGGCTAGGGATATATTTAGGGTTGCTCTGAAACAGCGAACCCGGAGGGTCCAGTTGCATATGAGGCTGCGTAAAGGCTCCCCTGGGAACTTCAGATGTACCCAAAGCCTTCCTTTGGGGGCACTTTTGGATGGTCCAATGGGGCTTGCAACGCATTTCCTGGGGCCTGATTTTTCAGTCGTCTTCGATGCTGGCTAGGGCTATGTTTAGGGATGCTCTGAAACAACGAACCCGGAGGGTCCAGTTGCATGTGGGGCTGCGTAAAGGCTCCCCTGGGGAGTTCACTTGTACCCAAAGCCTTCCTTTGGTGACACTTTTGGATGGTCCAAAGGGGCTTGCAACGCGTTTTCTGGGGCCCGGGTTTTCAGTCTTCTCCCATGCCGGCTAGGGTTATGTTTAGGGTTGCTCGGAAAAATCGAACCCGGAGGGTCCACTTGCATGTGGGGCTGCGTAAAGGCTCCCCTGGGGAGTTCACTTGTACCCAAAGACTTCCTTTGGGGGCACATTTGGATGGGCGAAAAGGCCTCGGAACGCATTTCCTGGGACCTGATATTTCACTCGTCTCCGATGACGGCTAGGGCTACGTTTAGGTTTGCTCAGGAACAGCGAACCCGGAGGGTCCAGTTGCATGTGGGGCTGCGTAAAGGCTCCCCTGGGGAGATCACTTGTACCCAAAGCCTTCCTTTGGGGGCACTTTTGGATGGTCCAAAGGGGCTTGCAACACATTTCCTGGGGCCTGATTTTTCAGTCGTCTCCGATGACGGCTAGGGCTACGTTTAGGTTTGCTCATGAACAGCGAACCCGGAGGGTCCAGTTGCATGTGGGGCTGCGTAAAGGCTCCCCTGGGGAGTTCTCTTGTACCCAAAGCCTTCCTTTGGTGACACTTTTGGATGATCCAAAGGGGCTTGCAACGCGTTTTCTGGGGCCCGGGTTTTCAGTCTTCTCCTATGCCGGCTAGGGATATATTTAGGGTTGCTCGGAAAAATCGAACCCGAAGGGTCCAGTTAAATGTGGGGCTGCATAAAGGCTCCCCTGGGGAGTTCTCTTGTACCCAAAGCCTTCCTTTGGGGGCACTTTTGGATGGTCCAAAGGGGCTTGCAACACATTTCCTGGGGCCTGATTTTTCATTCGTCTTCGATGCCGGCTAGAACTATGTTTAGGGATGCTCAGAAACAGCGAACCCGGAGGGTCCAGTTGCATGTGGGGCTGCGTAAAGGCTCCCCTGGGGAGTTCACTTGTACCCAAAGCCTTCCTTTGGTGACACTTTTGGATGGTCCAAAGGGGCTTGCAACGCGTTTTCTGGGGCAAGGGTTTTCAGTCTTCTCCCATGCTGGGTAGGGATATATTTAGGGTTGTTCGAAAAATCGAACCCGGAGGGTCCAGTTGCATGTGGGGCTGTGTAAAGGCTCCCCTGGGGAGTTCTCTTGTATCCAAAGCCTTCCTTTGGAGACACTTTTGGATGGGCGAAAAGGCCTCGGAACGCATTTCCTGGGGCCTGATTTTTCACTCGTCTCCGATGACGTCTAGGGCTACGTTAAGGTTTGCTCAGGAATAGCGAACTCGGAGGGTCCAGTTGCATGTGGGGCTGCGTAAAGGCTCCCCTGGGGAGTTCACTTGTACCCAAAGCCTTCCTTTGGTGACACTTTTGGATGGTCCAAAGGGGCTTGCAACGCATTTTCTGGGGCCAGGGTTTTCAGTCTTCTCCCATGCTGGGTAGGGATATATTTAGGGTTGTTCGAAAAATCGAACCCGGAGGGTCCAGTTGCATGTGGGGCTGCGTAAAGGCTCCCCTGCGGAGTTCTCTTGTATCCAAAGCCTTCCTTTGGGGGCACTTTTGGATGGGCGAAAAGGCCTCGGAACGCATTTCCTGGGGCCTGATTTTTCACTCGTCTCCGATGACGTCTAGGGCTACGTTAAGGTTTGCTCAGGAATAGCGAACTCGGAGGGTCCAGTTGCATATGGGGCTGCATAAAGGCTCCTCTGGGAACTTCAGATGAACCCAAAGCCTTCCTTTGGGGGCACTTTTGGATGGTCCAAGGGGGCTTGCAATGCATTTCCAGGGGCCTGATTTTTCAGTCGTCTCCGATGACGGCCAGGGCTACGTTTAGGTTTGCTCATGAACAGCGAACCCGGAGGGTCCAGTTGCATGTGGGGCTGCGTAAAGGCTCCCCTGGGGAGTTCACTTGTACCCAAAGCCTTCTTTTGGTGACACTTTTGGATGGTCCAAAATGGCTCGCAAGGCATTTCCTGGGGCCTGATTTTTCACTCGTCTGCGATGACGACTAGGTCTACGTTTAGGTTTGCTCAGGAACAGCGATCCCGGAGGGTCCAGTTGCATGTGGGGCTGCGTAAAGGCACCCTGGGGAGTTCTCTTGTACCCAAAGCCTTCCTTTCGTGACACTTCTGGATGGTCCAAAGGGGCTTGCAACGCATTTTCTGTGGCCCGGGTTTTCAGTCTTCTCCCATGCCGGCTAGGGATATATTTAGGGTTGCTCTGAAACAGCGAACCCGGAGGGTCCAGTTGCATATGAGGCTGCGTAAAGGCTCCCCTGGGAACTTCAGATGTACCCAAAGCCTTCCTTTGGGGGCACTTTTGGATGGTCCAATGGGGCTTGCAACGCATTTCCTGGGGCCTGATTTTTCAGTCGTCTTCGATGCTGGCTAGTGCTATGTTTAGGGATGCTCGGAAAAATCGAACCCGGAGGGTCCATATGCATGTGGGGCTGCGTAAAGGCTCCCCTGGGGAGATCACTTGTACCCAAAGCCTTCTTTTGGTGACACTTTTGGATGGTCCAAAATGGCTCGCAAGGCATTTCCTGGGGCCTGATTTTTCAGTCGTCTCCGATGAAACCTAGGGCTACGTTTAGGTTTGCTCATGAACAGCGAACCCGGAGGGTCCAGTTGCATGTGGGGCTGCGTAAAGGCACCCTGGGGAGTTCTCTTGTACCCAAAGCCTTCCTTTGGTGACACTTTTGGATGGTCCAAAGGGGCTTGCAACGCGTTTTCTGGGGCCCGGGTTTTCAGTCTTCTCCCATGCCGGCTAGGGATATATTTAGGGTTGCTCGGAAAAATCGAACCCGAAGGGTCCAGTTGCATGTGGGGCTGCGTAAAGGCTCCCCTGGGGAGTTCTCTTGTACCCAAAGCCTTCCTTTGGGGGCACTTTTGGATGGTCCAATGGGGCTTGCAACACATTTCCTGGGGCCTGATTTTTCATTCGTCTTCAATGCCGGCTAGGGCTATGTTTAGGGATGCTCAGAAACAGCGAACCCGGAGGGTCCAGTTGCATGTGGGGCTGCGTAAAGGCTCCCCTGGGGAGTTCACTTGTACCCAAAGCCTTCCTTTGGTGACACTTTTGGATGGTCCAAAGGGGCTTACAACGCGTTTTCTGGGGCCCGGGTTTTCAGTCTTCTCCCATGCTGGGTAGGGATATATTTCGGGTTGTTCGAAAAATCGAACCCGGAGGGTCCAGTTGCATGTGGGGCTGCGTAAAGGCTCCCCTGGGGAGTTCTCTTGTATCCAAAGCCTTCCTTTGGAGACACTTTTGGATGGGCGAAAAGGCCTCGGAACGCATTTCCTGGGGCCTGATTTTTCACTCGTCTCCGATGACGTCTAGGGCTACGTTAAGGTTTGCTCAGGAATAGCGAACTCGGAGGGTCCAGTTGCATATGGGGCTGCGTAAAGGCTCCCCTGGGAACTTCAGATGAACCCAAAGCCTTCCTTTGGGGGCACTTTTGGATGGTCCAAAGGGGCTTGCAACGCATTTCCAGGGGCCTGATTTTTCAGTCGTCTCCGATGACGGCCAGGGCTACGTTTAGGTTTGCTCAGGAACAGCGAACCCAGAGGGTCCAGTTGCATGTGGGGCTGCGTAAAGGCTCCCCTGGGGAGTTCACTTGTACCCAAAGCCTTCTTTTGGTGACACTTTTGGATGGTCCAAAATGGCTCGCAAGGCATTTCATGGGGCCTGATTTTTCACTCGTCTGCGATGACGACTAGGTCTACGTTTAGGTTTGCTCAGGAACAGCGATCCCGGAGGGTCCAGTTGCATGTGGGGCTGCGTAAAGGCTCCCCTGGGGAGTTCTCTTGTACCCAAAGCCTTCCTTTCGTGACACTTTTGGATGGTCCAAAGGGGCTTGCAACGCATTTTCTGTGGCCCGGGTTTTCAGTCTTCTCCCATGCCGGCTAGGGATATATTTAGGGTTGCTCTGAAACAGCGAACCCGGAGGGTCCAGTTGCATATGAGGCTGCGTAAAGGCTCCCCTGGGAACTTCAGATGTACGCAAAGCCTTCCTTTGGGGGCACTTTTGGATGGTCCAATGGGGCTTGCAACGCATTTCCTGGGGCCTGATTTTTCAGTCGTCTTCGATGCTGGCTAGTGCTATGTTTAGGGATGCTCGGAAAAATCGAACCCGGAGGGTCCAGTTGCATGTGGGGCTGCGTAAAGGCTCCCCTGGGGAGATCACTTGTACCCAAAGCCTTCCTTTGGGGGCACTTTTGGATGGTCCAAAGGGGCTTGCAACGCATTTCCTGGGGCCTGATTTTTCAGTCGTCTCCGATGACGGCTAGGGCTACGTTTAGGTTTGCTCATGAACAGCGAACCCGGAGGGTCCAGTTGCATGTGGGGCTGCGTAAAGGCTCCCCTGGGGAGTTCTCTTGTACCCAAAGCCTTCCTTTGGTGACACTTTTGGATGGTCCAAAGGGGCTTGCAACGCGTTTTCTGGGGCCCGGGTTTTCAGTCTTCTCCCATGCCGGCTAGGGATATATTTAGGGTTGCTCGGAAAAATCGAACCCGAAGGGTCCAGTTGCATGTGGGGCTGCGTAAAGGCTCCCCTGGGGAGTTCTCTTGTACCCAAAGCCTTCCTTTGGGGGCACTTTTGGATGGTCCAAAGGGGCTTGCAACACATTTCCTGGGGCCTGATTTTTCATTCGTCTTCGATGCTGGCTAGGGCTATGTTTAGGGATGCTCAGAAACAGCGAACCCGGAGGGTCCAGTTGCATGTGGGGCTGCGTAAAGGCTCCCCTGGGGAGTTCACTTGTACCCAAAGCCTTCCTTTGGTGACACTTTTGGATGGTCCAAAGGGGCTTACAACGCGTTTTCTGGGGCCAGGGTTTTCAGTCTTCTCCCATGCTGGGTAGGGATATATTTAGGGTTGTTCGAAAAATCGAACCCGGAGGGTCCAGTTGCATGTGGGGCTGCATAAAGGCTCCCCTGGGGAGTTCTCTTGTATCCAAAGCCTTCCTTTGGAGACACTTTTGGATGGTCCAAAGGGGCTTGCAACACATTTCCTGGGGCCTGATTTTTCACTCGTCTCCGATGACGGCTAGGGCTACGTTTAGGTTTGCTCAGGAACAGCGAACTCGGAGGGTCCAGTTGCATATGGGGCTGCGTAAAGGCTCCCCTGGGAACTTCAGATGAACCCAAAGCCTTCCTTTGGGGGCACTTTTGGATGGTCCAAAGGGGCTTGCAACGCATTTCCTGGGGCCTGATTTTTCAGTCGTCTCCGATGACGGCCAGGGCTACGTTTAGGTTTGCTCAGGAACAGCGAACCCGGAGGGTCCAGTTGCATGTGGGGCTGCGTAAAGGCTCCCCTGGGGAGTTCTCTTGTACCCAAAGCCTTCCTTTGGTGACACTTTTGGATGGTCCAAAGGGGCTTGCAACGCATTTTCTGGGGCCCGGGTTTTCAGTCTTCTCCCATGCCGGCTAGGGATATATTTAGGGTTGCTCTGAAACAGCGAACCCGGAGGGTCCAGTTGCATATGAGGCTGCGTAAAGGCTCCCCTGGGAACTTCAGATGTACCCAAAGCCTTCCTTTGGGGGCACTTTTGGATGGTCCAATGGGGCTTGCAACGCATTTCCTGGCGCCTGATTTTTCAGTCGTCTTCGATGCTGGCTAGGGCTATGTTTAGGGATGCTCTGAAACAACGAACCCGGAGGGTCCAGTTGCATGTGGGGCTGCGTAAAGGCTCCCCTGGGGAGTTCACTTGTACCCAAAGCCTTCCTTTGGTGACACTTTTGGATGGTCCAAAGGGGCTTGCAACGCGTTTTCTGGGGCCCGGGTTTTCAGTCTTCTCCCATGCCGGCTAGGGTTATGTTTAGGGTTGCTCGGAAAAATCGAACCCGGAGGGTCCACTTGCATGTGGGGCTGCGTAAAGGCTCCCCTGGGGAGTTCACTTGTACCCAAAGACTTCCTTTGGGGGCACATTTGGATGGGCGAAAAGGCCTCGGAACGCATTTCCTGGGACCTGATATTTCACTCGTCTCCGATGCCGGCTAGGGCTACGTTTAGGTTTGCTCAGGAACAGCGAACCCGGAGGGTCCAGTTGCATGTGGGGCTGCGTAAAGGCTCCCCTGGGGAGATCACTTGTACCCAAAGCCTTCCTTTGGGGGCACTTTTGGATGGTCCAAAGGGGCTTGCAACGCATTTCCTGGGGCCTGATTTTTCAGTCGTCTCCGATGACGGCTAGGGCTACGTTTAGGTTTGCTCATGAACAGCGAACCCGGAGGGTCCAGTTGCATGTGGGGCTGCGTAAAGGCTCCCCTGGGGAGTTCACTTGTACCCAAAGCCTTCCTTTGGTGACAGTTTTGGATGATCCAAAGGGGCTTGCAACGCGTTTTCTGGGGCCCGGGTTTTCAGTCTTCTCCCATGCCGGCTAGGGATATATTTAGGGTTGCTCGGAAAAATCGAACCCGAAGGGTCCAGTTAAATGTGGGGCTGCATAAAGGCTCCCCTGGGGAGTTCTCTTGTACCCAAAGCCTTCCTTTGGGGGCACCTTTGGATGGTCCAAAGGGGCTTGCAACACATTTCCTGGGGCCTGATTTTTCATTCGTCTTCGATGCCGGCTAGGGCTATGTTTAGGTTTGCTCAGGAACAGCGAACCCGGAGGGTCCAGTTGCATGTGGGGCTGCGTAAAGGCTCCCCTGGGGAGTTCTCTAGTATCCAAAGCCTTCCTTTGGAGATACTTTTGGATGGGCGAAAAGTCCTCGGAACGCATTTCCTGGGGCCTGATTTTTCACTCATCTCCGATGACGGCTAGGGCTACATTTAGGTTTGCTCAGGAACAGCGAACTCAGAGGGTCCAGTTGCATATGGGGCTGCGTAAAGGCTAACCTGGGAACTTCAGATGAACCCAAAGCCTTCCTTTGGGGGCACTTTTGGATGGTCCAAAGGGGCTTGCAACGCATTTCCTGGCGCCTGATTTTTCAGTCGTCTTCGATGCTGGCTAGGGCTATGTTTAGGGATGCTCTGAAACAACGAACCCGGAGGGTCCAGTTGCATGTGGGGCTGCGTAAAGGCTCCCCTGGGGAGTTCACTTGTACCCAAAGCCTTCCTTTGGTGACACTTTTGGATGGTCCAAAGGGGCTTGCAACGCGTTTTCTGGGGCCCGGGTTTTCAGTCTTCTCCCATGCCGGCTAGGGTTATGTTTAGGGTTGCTCGGAAAAATCGAACCCGGAGGGTCCACTTGCATGTGGGGCTGCGTAAAGGCTCCCCTGGGGAGTTCACTTGTACCCAAAGACTTCCTTTGGGGGCACATTTGGATGGGCGAAAAGGCCTCGGAACGCATTTCCTGGGACCTGATATTTCACTCGTCTCCGATGCCGGCTAGGGCTACGTTTAGGTTTGCTCAGGAACAGCGAACCCGGAGGGTCCAGTTGCATGTGGGGCTGCGTAAAGGCTCCCCTGGGGAGATCACTTGTACCCAAAGCCTTCCTTTGGGGGCACTTTTGGATGGTCCAAAGGGGCTTGCAACGCATTTCCTGGGGCCTGATTTTTCAGTCGTCTCCGATGACGGCTAGGGCTACGTTTAGGTTTGCTCATGAACAGCGAACCCGGAGGGTCCAGTTGCATGTGGGGCTGCGTAAAGGCTCCCCTGGGGAGTTCACTTGTACCCAAAGCCTTCCTTTGGTGACAGTTTTGGATGATCCAAAGGGGCTTGCAACGCGTTTTCTGGGGCCCGGGTTTTCAGTCTTCTCCCATGCCGGCTAGGGATATATTTAGGGTTGCTCGGAAAAATCGAACCCGAAGGGTCCAGTTAAATGTGGGGCTGCATAAAGGCTCCCCTGGGGAGTTCTCTTGTACCCAAAGCCTTCCTTTGGGGGCACCTTTGGATGGTCCAAAGGGGCTTGCAACACATTTCCTGGGGCCTGATTTTTCATTCGTCTTCGATGCCGGCTAGGGCTATGTTTAGGTTTGCTCAGGAACAGCGAACCCGGAGGGTCCAGTTGCATGTGGGGCTGCGTAAAGGCTCCCCTGGGGAGTTCTCTAGTATCCAAAGCCTTCCTTTGGAGATACTTTTGGATGGGCGAAAAGTCCTCGGAACGCATTTCCTGGGGCCTGATTTTTCACTCATCTCCGATGACGGCTAGGGCTACATTTAGGTTTGCTCAGGAACAGCGAACTCAGAGGGTCCAGTTGCATATGGGGCTGCGTAAAGGCTAACCTGGGAACTTCAGATGAACCCAAAGCCTTCCTTTGGGGGCACTTTTGGATGGTCCAAAGGGGCTTGCAACGCATTTCCAGGGGCCTGATTTTTCAGTCGTCTTCGATGACGGCTAGGGCTATGTTTAGGGATGCTCTGAAACAACGAACCCGGAGGGTCCAGTTGCATGTGGGGCTGCGTAAAGGCTCCCCTGGGGAGTTCACTTGTACCCAAAGCCTTCCTTTGGTGACAGTTTTGGATGATCCAAAGGGGCTTGCAACGCGTTTTCTGGGGCCCGGGTTTTCAGTCTTCTCCCATGCCGGCTAGGCTTATGTTTAGGGTTGCTCGGAAAAATCGAACCCGGAGGGTCCAGTTGCATGTGGGGCTGCGTAAAGGCTCCCCTGGGGAGTTCACTTGTACCCAAAGACTTCCTTTGGGGGCACATTTGGATGGGTGAAAAGGCCTCGGAACGCATTTCCTAGGGCCTGATGTTTCACTCGTCTCCGATGCCAGCTAGGGCTACGTTTAGGTTTGCTCAGGAACAGCGAACCCGGAGGGTCCAGTTGCATGTGGGGCTGCGTAAAGGCTCCCCTGGGGAGATCACTTGTACCCAAAGCCTTCCTTTGGGGGCACTTTTGGATGGTCCAAAGGGGCTTGCAACGCATTTCCTGGGGCCTGATTTTTCAGTCGTCTCCGATGACGGCTAGGGCTACGTTTAGGTTTGCTCATGAACAGCGAACCCGGAGGGTCCAGTTGCATGTGGGGCTGCGTAAAGGCTCCCCTGGGGAGTTCTCTTGTACCCAAAGCCTTCCTTTGGTGACACTTTTGGATGGTCCAAAGGGGCTTGCAACGTGTTTTCTGCGGCCCGGGTTTTCAGTCTTCTCCCATGCCGGCTAGGGATATATTTAGGGTTGCTCGGAAAAATCGAACCCGAAGGGGCCAGTTGCATGTGGGGCTGCGTAAAGGCTCCCCTGGGGAGTTCTCTTGTACCCAAAGCCTTCCTTTGGGGGCACTTTTGGATGGTCCAAAGGGGCTTGCAACACATTTCCTGGGGCCTGATTTTTCATTCGTCTTCGATGCCGGCTAGAACTATGTTTAGGGATGCTCAGAAACAGCGAACCCGGAGGGTCCAGTTGCATGTGGGGCTGCGTAAAGGCTCCCCTGGGGAGTTCAGTTGTACCCAAAGCCTTCCTTTGGTGACACTTTTGGATGGTCCAAAGGGGCTTACAACGCGTTTTCTGGGGCCAGGGTTTTCAGTCTTCTCCCATGCTGGGTAGGGATATATTTAGGGTTGTTCGAAAAATCGAACCCGGAGGGTCCAGTTGCATGTGGGGCTGCGTAAAGGCTCCCCTGGGGAGTACTCTTGTATCCAAAGCCTTCCTTTGGAGACACTTTTGGATGGGCGAAAAGGCCTCGGAACGCATTTCCTGGGGCCTGATTTTTCACTCGTCTCCGATGACGGCTAGGGCTACGTTTAGGTTTGCTCAGGAACAGCGAACTCGGAGGGTCCAGTTGCATATGGGGCTGCGTAAAGGCTCCCCTGGGAACTTCAGATGAACCCAAAGCCTTCCTTTGGGGGCACTTTTGGATGGTCCAAAGGGGCTTGCAACGCATTTCCAGGGGCCTGATTTTTCAGTCGTCTCCGATGACGGCCAGGGCTACGTTTAGGTTTGCTCAGGAACAGCGAACCCGGAGGGTCCAGTTGCATGTGGGGCTGCGTAAAGGCTCCCCTGGGGAGTTCTCTTGTACCCAAAGCCTTCCTTTCGTGACACTTTTGGATGGTCCAAAGGGGCTTGCAACGCATTTTCTGTGGCCCGGGTTTTCAGTCTTCTCCCATGCCGGCTAGGGATATATTTAGGGTTGCTCTGAAACAGCGAACCCGGAGGGTCCAGTTGCATATGAGGCTGCGTAAAGGCTCCCCTGGGGAGTTCTCTTGTACCCAAAGCCTTCCTTTGGGGGCACTTTTGGATGGTCCAATGGGGCTTGCAACGCATTTCCTGGGGCCTGATTTTTCAGTCGTCTTCGATGCTGGCTAGGGCTATGTTTAGGGATGCTCTGAAACAACGAACCCGGAGGGTCCAGTTGCATGTGGGGCTGCGTAAAGGCTCCCCTGGGGAGTTCACTTGTACCCAAAGCCTTCCTTTGGTGACACTTTTGGATGGTCCAAAGGGGCTTGCAACGCGTTTTCTGGGGCCCGGGTTTTCAGTCTTCTCCCATGCCGGCTAGGCTTATGTTTAGGGTTGCTCGGAAAAATCGAACCCGGAGGGTCCAGTTGCATGTGGGGCTGCGTAAAGGCTCCCCTGGGGAGTTCACTTGTACCCAAAGACTTCCTTTGGGGGCACATTTGGATGGGCGAAAAAGCCTCGGAACGCATTTCCTGGGACCTGATATTTCACTCGTCTCCGATGCCGGCTAGGGCTAAGTTTAGGTTTGCTCAGGAACAGCGAACCCGGAGGGTCCAGTTGCATGTGGGGCTGCGTAAAGGCTCCCCTGGGGAGATCACTTGTACCCAAAGCCTTCCTTTGGTGACAGTTTTGGATGATCCAAAGGGGCTTGCAACGCGTTTTCTGGGGCCCGGGTTTTCAGTCTTCTCCCATGCCGGCTAGGGATATATTTAGGGTTGCTCGGAAAAATCGAACCCGAAGGGTCCAGTTAAATGTGGGGCTGCATAAAGGCTCCCCTGGGGAGTTCTCTTGTACCCAAAGCCTTCCTTTGGGGGCACTTTTGGATGGTCCAAAGGGGCTTGCAACACATTTCCTGGGGCCTGATTTTTCATTCGTCTTCGATGCCGGCTAGAACTATGTTTAGGGATGCTCAGAAACAGCGAACCCGGAGGGTCCAGTTGCATGTGGGGCTGCGTAAAGGCTCCCCTGGGGAGTTCACTTGTACCCAAAGCCTTCCTTTGGTGACACTTTTGGATGGTCCAAAGGGGCTTGCAACGCGTTTTCTGGGGCCAGGGTTTTCAGTCTTCTCCCATGCTGGGTAGGGATATATTTAGGGTTGTTCGAAAAATCGAACCCGGAGGGTCCAGTTGCATGTGGGGCTGCGTAAAGGCTCCCCTGGGGAGTTCTCTTGTATCCAAAGCCTTCCTTTGGAGACACTTTTGGATGGGCGAAAAGGCCTCGGAACGCATTTCCTGGGGCCTGATTTTTCACTCGTCTCCGATGACGTCTAGGGCTACGTTTAGGTTTGCTCAGGAACAGCGAACTCGGAGGGTCCAGTTGCATATGGGGCTGCGTAAAGGCTCCCCTGGGAACTTCAGATGAACCCAAAGCCTTCCTTTGGGGGCACTTTTGGATGGTCCAAAGGGGCTTGCAACGCATTTCCAGGGGCCTGATTTTTCAGTCGTCTCCGATGACGGCCAGGGCTACGTTGAGGTTTGCTCAGGAACAGCGAACCCGGAGGGTCCAGTTGCATGTGGGGCTGCGTAAAGGCTCCCCTGGGGAGATCACTTGTACCCAAAGCCTTCCTTTGGGGGCACTTTTGGATGGTCCAAAGGGGCTTGCAACGCATTTCCTGGGGCCTGATTTTTCAGTCGTCTCCGATGACGGCTAGGGCTACGTTTAGGTTTGCTCATGAACAGCGAACCCGGAGGGTCCAGTTGCATGTGGGGCTGCGTAAAGGCTCCCCTGGGGAGTTCTCTTGTACCCAAAGCCTTCCTTTGGTGACAGTTTTGGATGATCCAAAGGGGCTTACAACGCGTTTTCTGGGGCCCGGGTTTTCAGTCTTCTCCCATGCCGGCTAGGGATATATTTAGGGTTGCTCGGAAAAATCGAACCCGAAGGGTCCAGTTAAATGTGGGGCTGCATAAAGGCTCCCCTGGGGAGTTCTCTTGTACCCAAAGCCTTCCTTTGGGGGCACTTTTGGATGGTCCAAAGGGGCTTGCAACACATTTCCTGGGGCCTGATTTTTCATTCGTCTTCGATGCCGGCTAGGGCTATGTTTAGGTTTGCTCAGGAACAGCGAACCCGGAGGGTCCAGTTGCATGTGGGGCTGCGTAAAGGCTCCCCTGGGGAGTTCTCTAGTATCCAAAGACTTCCTTTGGAGATACTTTTGGATGGGCGAAAAGGCCTCGGAACGCATTTCCTGGGGCCTGATTTTTCACTCATCTCCTATGACGGCTAGGGCTACATTTAGGTTTGCTCAGGAACAGCGAACTCAGAGGGTCCAGTTGCATATGGGGCTGCGTAAAGGCTAACCTGGGAACTTCAGATGAACCCAAAGCCTTCCTTTGGGGGCACTTTTGGATGGTCCAAAGGGGCTTGCAACGCATTTCCTGGGGCCTGATTTTTCAGTCGTCTCCGATGACGGCTAGGGCTACGTTTAGGTTTGCTCATGAACAGCGAACCCGGAGGGTCCAGTTGCATGTGGGGCTGCGTAAAGGCTCCCCTGGGGAGTTCTCTAGTATCCAAAGACTTCCTTTGGAGATACTTTTGGATGGGCGAAAAGGCCTCGGAACGCATTTCCTGGGGCCTGATTTTTCACTCATCTCCTATGACGGCTAGGGCTACATTTAGGTTTGCTCAGGAACAGCGAACTCAGAGGGTCCAGTTGCATATGGGGCTGCGTAAAGGCTAACCTGGGAACTTCAGATGAACCCAAAGCCTTCCTTTGGGGGCACTTTTGGATGGTCCAAAGGGGCTTGCAACGCATTTCCTGGGGCCTGATTTTTCAGTCGTCTCCGATGACGGCTAGGGCTACGTTTAGGTTTGCTCATGAACAGCGAACCCGGAGGGTCCAGTTGCATGTGGGGCTGCGTAAAGGCTCCCCTGGGGAGTTCTCTTGTACCCAAAGCCTTCCTTTGGTGACAGGTTTGGATGGTCCAAAGGGGCTTGCAACGCGTTTTCTGGGGCCCGGGTTTTCAGTCTTCTCCCATGCCGGCTAGGGTTATGTTTAGGGTTGCTCGGAAAAATCGAACCCGGAGGGTCCAGTTGCATGTGGGGCTGCGTAAAGGCTCCCCTGGGGAGTTCACTTGTACCCAAAGACTTCCTCTGGGGGCACATTTGGATGGGTGAAAAGGCCTCGGAACGCATTTCCTAGGGCCTGATGTTTCACTCGTCTCCGATGCCAGCTAGGGCTACGTTTAGGTTTGCTCAGGAACAGCGAACCCGGAGGGTCCAGTTGCATGTGGGGCTGCGTAAAGGCTCCCCTGGGGAGATCACTTGTACCCAAAGCCTTCCTTTGGGGGCACTTTTGGATGGTCCAAAGGGGCTTGCAACGCATTTCCTGGGGCCTGATTTTTCAGTCGTCTCCGATGACGGCTAGGGCTACGTTTAGGTTTGCTCATGAACAGCGAACCCGGAGGGTCCAGTTGCATGTGGGGCTGCGTAAAGGCTCCCCTGGGGAGTTCTCTTGTACCCAAAGCCTTCCTTTGGTGACAGTTTTGGATGGTCCAAAGGGGCTTGCAACGCGTTTTCTGCGGCCCGGGTTTTCAGTCTTCTCCCATGCCGGCTAGGGATATATTTAGGGTTGCTCGGAAAAATCGAACCCGAAGGGTCCAGTTGCATGTGGGGCTGCGTAAAGGCTCCCCTGGGGAGTTCTCTTGTACCCAAAGCCTTCCTTTGGGGGCACTTTTGGATGGTCCAAAGGGGCTTGCAACACATTTCCTGGGGCCTGATTTTTCATTCGTCTTCGATGCCGGCTAGGGCTATGTTTAGGGATGCTCAGAAACAGCGAACCCGGAGGGTCCAGTTGCATGTGGGGCTGCGTAAAGGCTCCCCTGGGGAGTTCACTTGTACCCAAAGCCTTCCTTTGGTGACACTTTTGGATGGTCCAAAGGGGCTTACAACGCGTTTTCTGGGGCCAGGGTTTTCAGTCTTCTCCCATGCTGGGTAGGGATATATTTAGGGTTGTTCGAAAAATCGAACCCGGAGGGTCCAGTTGCATGTGGGGCTGCGTAAAGGCTGTCCTGGGGAGTTCTCTTGTATCCAAAGCCTTCCTTTGGAGACACTTTTGGATGGGCGAAAAGGCCTCGGAACGCATTTCCTGGGGCCTGATTTTTCACTCGTCTCCGATGACGGCAAGGGCTACGTTTAGGTTTGCTCAGGAACAGCGAACTCGGAGGGTCCAGTTGCATATGGGGCTGCGTAAAGGCTCCCCTGGGAACTTCAGATGAACCCAAAGCCTTCCTTTGGGGGCACTTTTGGATGGTCCAAAGGGGCTTGCAACGCATTTCCAGGGGCCTGATTTTTCAGTCGTCTCCGATGACGGCCAGGGCTACGTTTAGGTTTGCTCAGGAACAGCGAACCCGGAGGGTCCAGTTGCATGTGGGGCTGCGTAAAGGCTCCCCTGGGGAGTTCTCTTGTACCCAAAGCCTTCCTTTGGTGACACTTTTGGATGGTCCAAAGGGGCTTGCAACGCATTTTCTGTGGCCCGGGTTTTCAGTCTTCTCCCATGCCGGCTAGGGATATATTTAGGGTTGCTCTGAAACAGCGAACCCGGAGGGTCCAGTTGCATATGAGGCTGCGTAAAGGCTCCCCTGGGAACTTCAGATGTACCCAAAGCCTTCCTTTGGGGGCACTTTTGGATGGTCCAATGGGGCTTGCAACGCATTTCCTGGGGCCTGATTTTTCAGTCGTCTTCGATGCTGGCTAGGGCTATGTTTAGGGATGCTCTGAAACAACGAACCCGGAGGGTCCAGTTGCATGTGGGGCTGCGTAAAGGCTCCCCTGGGGAGTTCACTTGTACCCAAAGCCTTCCTTTGGTGACACTTTTGGATGGTCCAAAGGGGCTTGCAACGCGTTTTCTGGGGCCCGGGTTTTCAGTCTTCTCCCATGCCGGCTAGGGTTATGTTTAGGGTTGCTCGGAAAAATCGAACCCGGAGGGTCCAGTTGCATGTGGGGCTGCGTAAAGGCTCCCCTGGGGAGTTCACTTGTACCCAAAGACTTACTTTGGGGGTACATTTGGATGGGCTAAAAAGCCTCGGAACGCATTTCCTGGGACCTGATATTTCACTCGTCTCCGATGCCGGCTAGGGCTAAGTTTAGGTTTGCTCAGGAACAGCGAACCCGGAGGGTCCAGTTGCATGTGGGGCTGCGTAAAGGCTCCCCTGGGGAGATCACTTGTACCCAAAGCCTTCCTTTGGTGACAGTTTTGGATGATCCAAAGGGGCTTGCAACGCGTTTTCTGGGGCCCGGGTTTTCAGTCTTCTCCCATGCCGGCTAGGGATATATTTAGGGTTGCTCGGAAAAATCGAACCCGAAGGGTCCAGTTAAATGTGGGGCTGCATAAAGGCTCCCCTGGGGAGTTCTCTTGTACCCAAAGCCTTCCTTTGGGGGCACTTTTGGATGGTCCAAAGGGGCTTGCAACACATTTCCTGGGGCCTGATTTTTCATTCGTCTTCGATGCCGGCTAGAACTATGTTTAGGGATGCTCAGAAACAGCGAACCCGGAGGGTCCAGTTGCATGTGGGGCTGCGTAAAGGCTCCCCTGGGGAGTTCACTTGTACCCAAAGCCTTCCTTTGGTGACACTTTTGGATGGTCCAAAGGGGCTTGCAACGCGTTTTCTGGGGCCAGGGTTTTCAGTCTTCTCCCATGCTGGGTAGGGATATATTTAGGGTTGTTCGAAAAATCGAACCCGGAGGGTCCATTTGCATGTGGGGCTGCGTAAAGGCTCCCCTGGGGAGTTCTCTTGTATCCAAAGCCTTCCTTTGGAGACACTTTTGGATGGGCGAAAAGGCCTCGGAACGCATTTCCTGGGGCCTGATTTTTCACTCGTCTCCGATGACGGCTAGGGCTAAGTTTAGGTTTGCTCAGGAACAGCGAACTCGGAGGGTCCAGTAGCATATGGGGCTGCGTAAAGGCTCCCCTGGGAACTTCAGATGAACCCAAAGCCTTCCTTTGGGGGCACTTTTGGATGGTCCAAAGGGGCTTGCAACGCATTTCCAGGGGCCTGATTTTTCAGTCGTCTCCGATGACGGCCAGGGCTACGTTGAGGTTTGCTCAGGAACAGCGAACCCGGAGGGTCCAGTTGCATGTGGGGCTGCGTAAAGGCTCCCCTGGGGAGATCACTTGTACCCAAAGCCTTCCTTTGCGGGCACTTTTGGATGGTCCAAAGGGGCTTGCAACGCGTTTTCTGGGGCCCGGGTTTTCAGTCTTCTCCCATGCCGGCTAGGGTTATGTTTAGGGTTGCTCGGAAAAATCGAACCCGGAGGGTCCAGTAGCATGTGGGGCTGCGTAAAGGCTCCCCTGGGGAGTTCACTTGTACCCAAAGACTTCCTTTGGGGGCACATTTGGATGGGCGAAAAAGCCTCGGAACGCATTTCCTGGGACCTGATATTTCACTCGTCTCCGATGCCGGCTAGGGCTAAGTTTAGGTTTGCTCAGGAACAGCGAACCCGGAGGGTCCAGTTGCATGTGGGGCTGCGTAAAGGCTCCCCTGGGGAGATCACTTGTACCCAAAGCCTTCCTTTGGTGACAGTTTTGGATGGTCCAAAGGGGCTTGCAACACATTTCCTGGGGCCTGATTTTTCATTCGTCTTCGATGCCGGCTAGAACTATGTTTAGGGATGCTCAGAAACAGCGAACCCGGAGGGTCCAGTTGCATGTGGGGCTGCGTAAAGGCTCCCCTGGGGAGTTCACTTGTACCCAAAGCCTTCCTTTGGTGACACTTTTGGATGGTCCAAAGGGGCTTGCAACGCGTTTTCTGGGGCCAGGGTTTTCAGTCTTCTCCCATGCTGGGTAGGGATATATTTAGGGTTGTTCGAAAAATCGAACCCGGAGGGTCCACTTGCATGTGGGGCTGCGTAAAGGCTCCCCTGGGGAGTTCTCTTGTATCCAAAGCCTTCCTTTGGAGACACTTTTGGATGGGCGAAAAGGCCTCGGAACGCATTTCCTGGGGCCTGATTTTTCACTCGTCTCCGATGACGGCTAGGGCTACGTTTAGGTTTGCTCAGGAACAGCGAACTCGGAGGGTCCAGTAGCATATGGGGCTGCGTAAAGGCTCCCCTGGGAACTTCAGATGAACACAAAGCCTTCCTTTGGGGGCACTTTTGGATGGTCCAAAGGGGCTTGCAACGCATTTCCAGGGGCCTGATTTTTCAGTCGTCTCCGATGACGGCCAGGGCTACGTTTAGGTTTGCTCAGGAACAGCGAACCCGGAGGGTCCAGTTGCATGTGGGGCTGCGTAAAGGCTCCCCTGGGGAGTTCACTTGTACCCAAAGCCTTCCTTTGGTGACACTTTTGGATGGTCCAAAGGGGCTTGCAACGCGTTTTCTGGGGCCAGGGTTTTCAGTCTTCTCCCATGCTGGGTAGGGATATATTTAGGGTTGTTCGAAAAATCGAACCCGGAGGGTCCAGTTGCATGTGGGGCTGCGTAAAGGCTCCCCTGGGGAGTTCTCTTGTATCCAAAGCCTTCCTTTGGAGACACTTTTGGATGGGCGAAAAGGCCTCGGAACGCATTTCCTGGGGCCTGATTTTTCACTCGTCTCCGATGACGTCTAGGGCTACGTTAAGGTTTGCTCAGGAATAGCGAACTCGGAGGGTCCAGTTGCATATGGGGCTGCGTAAAGGCTCCTCTGGGAACTTCAGATGAACCCAAAGCCTTCCTTTGGGGGCACTTTTGGATGGTCCAAGGGGGCTTGCAATGCATTTCCAGGGGCCTGATTTTTCAGTCGTCTCCGATGACGGCCAGGGCTACGTTTAGGTTTGCTCAGGAACAGCGAACCCAGAGGGTCCAGTTGCATGTGGGGCTGCGTAAAGGCTCCCCTGGGGAGTTCACTTGTACCCAAAGCCTTCTTTTGGTGACACTTTTGGATGGTCCAAAATGGCTCGCAAGGCATTTCCTGGGGCCTGATTTTTCACTCGTCTGCGATGACGACTAGGTCTACGTTTAGGTTTGCTCAGGAACAGCGATCCCGGAGGGTCCAGTTGCATGTGGGGCTGCGTAAAGGCACCCTGGGGAGTTCTCTTGTACCCAAAGCCTTCCTTTCGTGACACTTTTGGATGGTCCAAAGGGGCTTGCAACGCATTTTCTGTGGCCCGGGTTTTCAGTCTTCTCCCATGCCGGCTAGGGATATATTTAGGGTTGCTCTGAAACAGCGAACCCGGAGGGTCCAGTTGCATATGAGGCTGCGTAAAGGCTCCCCTGGGAACTTCAGATGTACGCAAAGCCTTCCTTTGGGGGCACTTTTGGATGGTCCAATGGGGCTTGCAACGCATTTCCTGGGGCCTGATTTTTCAGTCGTCTTCGATGCTGGCTAGTGCTATGTTTAGGGATGCTCGGAAAAATCGAACCCGGAGGGTCCAGTTGCATGTGGGGCTGCGTAAAGGCTCCCCTGGGGAGATCACTTGTACCCAAAGCCTTCCTTTGGGGGCACTTTTGGATGGTCCAAAATGGCTTGCAACGCATTTCCTGGGGCCTGATTTTTCAGTCGTCTCCGATGACGGCTAGGGCTACGTTTAGGTTTGCTCATGAACAGCGAACCCGGAGGGTCCAGTTGCATGTGGGGCTGCGTAAAGGCTCCCCTGGGGAGTTCTCTTGTACCCAAAGCCTTCCTTTGGTGACACTTTTGGATGGTCCAAAGGGGCTTGCAACGCGTTTTCTGGGGCCCGGGTTTTCAGTCTTCTCCCATGCCGGCTAGGGATATATTTAGGGTTGCTCGGAAAAATCGAACCCGAAGGGTCCAGTTGCATGTGGGGCTGCGTAAAGGCTCCCCTGGGGAGTTCTCTTGTACCCAAAGCCTTCCTTTGGGGGCACTTTTGGATGGTCCAATGGGGCTTGCAACACATTTCCTGGGGCCTGATTTTTCATTCGTCTTCAATGCCGGCTAGGGCTATGTTTAGGGATGCTCAGAAACAGCGAACCCGGAGGGTCCAGTTGCATGTGGGGCTGCGTAAAGGCTCCCCTGGGGAGTTCACTTGTACCCAAAGCCTTCCTTTGGTGACACTTTTGGATGGTCCAAAGGGGCTTACAACGCGTTTTCTGGGGCCCGGGTTTTCAGTCTTCTCCCATGCTGGGTAGGGATATATTTAGGGTTGTTCGAAAAATCGAACCCGGAGGGTCCAGTTGCATGTGGGGCTGCGTAAAGGCTCCCCTGGGGAGTTCTCTTGTATCCAAAGCCTTCCTTTGGTGACAGTTTTGGATGGGCGAAAAGGCCTCGGAACGCATTTCCTGGGGCCTGATTTTTCACTCGTCTCCGATGACGGCTAGGGCTACGTTTAGGTTTGCTCAGGAACAGCGAACTCGGAGGGTCCAGTTGCATATGGGGCTGCGTAAAGGCTCCCCTGGGAACTTCAGATGAACCCAAAGCCTTCCTTTGGGGGCACTTTTGGATGGTCCAAAGGGGCTTGCAACGCATTTCCAGGGGCCTGATTTTTCAGTCGTCTCCGATGACGGCCAGGGCTACGTTTAGGTTTGCTCAGGAACAGCGAACCCGGAGGGTCCAGTTGCATGTGGGGCTGCGTAAAGGCTCCCCTGGGGAGTTCTCTTGTACCCAAAGCCTTCCTTTGGTGACACTTTTGGATGGTCCAAAGGGGCTTGCAACGCATTTTCTGTGGCCCGGGTTTTCAGTCTTCTCCCATGCCGGCTAGGGATATATTTAGGGTTGCTCTGAAACAGCGAACCCGGAGGGTCCAGTTGCATATGAGGCTGCGTAAAGGCTCCCCTGGGAACTTCAGATGTACCCAAAGCCTTCCTTTGGGGGCACTTTTGGATGGTCCAATGGGGCTTGCAACGCATTTCCTGGGGCCTGATTTTTCAGTCGTCTTCGATGCTGGCTAGGGCTATGTTTAGGGATGCTCTGAAACAACGAACCCGGAGGGTCCAGTTGCATGTGGGGCTGCGTAAAGGCTCCCCTGGGGAGTTCACTTGTACCCAAAGCCTTCCTTTGGTGACACTTTTGGATGGTCCAAAGGGGCTTGCAACGCGTTTTCTGGGGCCCGGGTTTTCAGTCTTCTCCCATGCCGGCTAGGGTTATGTTTAGGGTTGCTCGGAAAAATCGAACCCGGAGGGTCCAGTTGCATGTGGGGCTGCGTAAAGGCTCCCCTGGGGAGTTCACTTGTACCCAAAGACTTCCTTTGGGGGCACATTTGGATGGGCGAAAAGGCCTCGGAACGCATTTCCTGGGACCTGATATTTCACTCGTCTCCGATGCCGGCTAGGGCTACGTTTAGGTTTGCTCAGGAACAGCGAACCCGGAGGGTCCAGTTGCATGTGGGGCTGCGTAAAGGCTCCCCTGGGGAGATCACTTGTACCCAAAGCCTTCCTTTGGGGGCACTTTTGGATGGTCCAAAGGGGCTTGCAACGCATTTCCTGGGGCCTGATTTTTCAGTCGTCTCCGATGACGGCTAGGGCTACGTTTAGGTTTGCTCATGAACAGCGAACCCGGAGGGTCCAGTTGCATGTGGGGCTGCGTAAAGGCTCCCCTGGGGAGTTCTCTTGTACCCAAAGCCTTCCTTTGGTGACACTTTTGGATGATCCAAAGGGGCTTGCAACGCGTTTTCTGGGGCCCGGGTTTTCAGTCTTCTCCCATGCCGGCTAGGGATATATTTAGGGTTGCTCGGAAAAATCGAACCCGAAGGGTCCAGTTAAATGTGGGGCTGCATAAAGGCTCCCCTGGGGAGTTCTCTTGTACGCAAAGCCTTCCTTTGGGGGCACTTTTGGATGGTCCAAAGGGGCTTGCAACACATTTCCTGGGGCCTGATTTTTCATTCGTCTTCGATGCCGGCTAGAAATATGTTTAGGGATGCTCAGAAACAGCGAACCCGGAGGGTCCAGTTGCATGTGGGGCTGCGTAAAGGCTCCCCTGGGGAGTTCACTTGTACCCAAAGCCTTCCTTTGGTGACACTTTTGGATGGTCCAAAGGGGCTTGCAACGCGTTTTCTGGGGCCAGGGTTTTCAGTCTTCTCCCATGCTGGGTAGGGATATATTTAGGGTTGTTCGAAAAATCGAACCCGGAGGGTCCAGTTGCATGTGGGGCTGCGTAAAGGCTCCCCTGGGGAGTTCTCTTGTATCCAAAGCCTTCCTTTGGAGACACTTTTGGATGGGCGAAAAGGCCTCGGAACGCATTTCCTGGGGCCTGATTTTTCAGTCGTCTCCGATGACGTCTAGGGCTACGTTTACGTTTGCTCAGGAACAGCGAACCCGGAGGGTCCAGTTGCATGTGGGGCTGCGTAAAGGCTCCCCTGGGGAGTTCACTTGTACCCAAAGCCTTCCTTTGGTGACACTTTTGGATGGTCCAAAGGGGCTTGCAACGCGTTTTCTGGGGCCAGGGTTTTCAGTCTTCTCCCATGCTGGGTAGGGATATATTTAGGGTTGTTCGAAAAATCGAACCCGGAGGGTCCAGTTGCATGTGGGGCTGCGTAAAGGCTCCCCTGGGGAGTTCTCTTGTATCCAAAGCCTTCCTTTGGAGACACTTTTGGATGGGCGAAAAGGCCTCGGAACGCATTTCCTGGGGCCTGATTTTTCACTCGTCTCCGATGACGGCTAGGGCTACGTTAAGGTTTGCTCAGGAATAGCGAACTCGGAGGGTCCAGTTGCATATGGGGCTGCGTAAAGGCTCCTCTGGGAACTTCAGATGAACCCAAAGCCTTCCTTTGGGGGCACTTTTGGATGGTCCAAGGGGGCTTGCAATGCATTTCCAGGGGCCTGATTTTTCAGTCGTCTCCGATGACGGCCAGGGCTACGTTTAGGTTTGCTCAGGAACAGCGAACCCAGAGGGTCCAGTTGCATGTGGGGCTGCGTAAAGGCTCCCCTGGGGAGTTCACTTGTACCCAAAGCCTTCCTTTCGTGACACTTTTGGATGGTCCAAAGGGGCTTGCAACGCATTTTCTGTGGCCCGGGTTTTCAGTCTTCTCCCATGCCGGCTAGGGATATATTTAGGGTTGCTCTGAAACAGCGAACCCGGAGGGTCCAGTTGCATATGAGGCTGCGTAAAGGCTCCCCTGGGAACTTCAGATGTACGCAAAGCCTTCCTTTGGGGGCACTTTTGGATGGTCCAATGGGGCTTGCAACGCATTTCCTGGGGCCTGATTTTTCAGTCGTCTTCGATGCTGGCTAGTGCTATGTTTAGGGATGCTCGGAAAAATCGAACCCGGAGGGTCCAGTTGCATGTGGGGCTGCGTAAAGGCTCCCCTGGGGAGATCACTTGTACCCAAAGCCTTCCTTTGGGGGCACTTTTGGATGGTCCAAAGGGGCTTGCAACGCATTTCCTGGGGCCTGATTTTTCAGTCGTCTCCGATGACGGCTAGGGCTACGTTTAGGTTTGCTCATGAACAGCGAACCCGGAGGGTCCAGTTGCATGTGGGGCTGCGTAAAGGCTCCCCTGGGGAGTTCTCTTGTACCCAAAGCCTTCCTTTGGTGACACTTTTGGATGGTCCAAAGGGGCTTGCAACGCGTTTTCTGGGGCCCGGGTTTTCAGTCTTCTCCCATGCCGGCTAGGGATATATTTAGGGTTGCTCGGAAAAATCGAACCCGAAGGGTCCAGTTGCATGTGGGGCTGCGTAAAGGCTCCCCTGGGGAGTTCTCTTGTACCCAAAGCCTTCCTTTGGGGGCACTTTTGGATGGTCCAATGGGGCTTGCAACACATTTCCTGGGGCCTGATTTTTCATTCGTCTTCAATGCCGGCTAGGGCTATGTTTAGGGATGCTCAGAAACAGCGAACCCGGAGGGTCCAGTTGCATGTGGGGCTGCGTAAAGGCTCCCCTGGGGAGTTCTCTTGTACCCAAAGCCTTCCTTTGGAGACACTTTTGGATGGGCGAAAAGGCCTCAGAACGCATTTCCTGGGGCCTGATTTTTCACTCGTCTCCGATGACGTCTAGTGCTACGTTAAGGTTTGCTCAGGAATAGCGAACTCGGAGGGTCCAGTTGCATATGGGGCTGCGTAAAGGCTCCCCTGGGAACTTCAGATGAACCCAAAGCCTTCCTTTGGGGGCACTTTTGGATGGTCCAAAGGGGCTTGCAACGCATTTCCAGGGGCCTGATTTTTCAGTCGTCTCCGATGACGGCCAGGGCTACGTTTAGGTTTGCTCAGGAACAGCGAACCCAGAGGGTCCAGTTGCATGTGGGGCTGCGTAAAGGCTCCCCTGGGGAGTTCACTTGTACCCAAAGCCTTCTTTTGGTGACACTTTTGGATGGTCCAAAATGGCTCGCAAGGCATTTCCTGGGGCCTGATTTTTCACTCGTCTGTGATGACGACTAGGTCTACGTTTAGGTTTGCTCAGGAACAGCGATCCCGGAGGGTCCAGTTGCATGTGGGGCTGCGTAAAGGCTCCCCTGGGGAGTTCTCTTGTACCCAAAGCCTTCCTTTCGTGACACTTTTGGATGGTCCAAAGGGGCATGCAAGGCATTTTCTGTGGCCCGGGTTTTCAGTCTTCTCCCATGCCGGCTAGGGATATATTTAGGGTTGCTCTGAAACAGCGAACCCGGAGGGTCCAGTTGCATATGAGGCTGCGTAAAGGCTCCCCTGGGAACTTCAGATGTACCCAAAGCCTTCCTTTGGGGGCACTTTTGGATGGTCCAATGGGGCTTGCAACGCATTTCCTGGGGCCTGATTTTTCAGTCGTCTTCGATGCTGGCTAGTGCTATGTTTAGGGATGCTCGGAAAAATCGAACCCGGAGGGTCCAGTTGCATGTGGGGCTGCGTAAAGGCTCCCCTGGGGAGATCACTTGTACCCAAAGCCTTCCTTTGGGGGCACTTTTGGATGGTCCAAAGGGGCTTGCAATGCATTTCCTGGGGCCTGATTTTTCAGTCGTCTCCGATGACGGCTAGGGCTACGTTTAGGTTTGCTCATGAACAGCGAACCCGGAGGGTCCAGTTGCATGTGGGGCTGCGTAAAGGCTCCCCTGGGGAGTTCTCTTGTACCCAAAGCCTTCCTTTGGTGACACTTTTGGATGGTCCAAAGGGGCTTGCAACGCGTTTTCTGGGGCCCGGGTTTTCAGTCTTCTCCCATGCCGGCTAGGGATATATTTAGGGTTGCTCGGAAAAATCGAACCCGAAGGGTCCAGTTGCATGTGGGGCTGCGTAAAGGCTCCCCTGGGGAGTTCTCTTGTACCCAAAGCCTTCCTTTGGGGGCACTTTTGGATGGTCCAAAGGGGCTTGCAACACATTTCCTGGGGCCTGATTTTTCATTCGTCTTCGATGCCGGCTAGGGCTATGTTTAGGGATGCTCAGAAACAGCGAACCCGGAGGGTCCAGTTGCATGTGGGGCTGCGTAAAGGCTCCCCTGGGGAGTTCTCTTGTATCCAAAGCCTTCCTTTGGAGACACTTTTGGATGGGCGAAAAGGCCTCGGAACGCATTTCCTGGGGCCTGATGTTTCACTCATCTCCGATGACGGCTAGGGCTACATTTAGGTTTGCTCAGGAACAGCGAACCCGGAGGGTCCAGTTGCATGTGGGGCTGCGTAAAGGCTCCCCTGGGGAGATCACTTGTACCCAAAGCCTTCCTTTGGGGGCACTTTTGGATGGTCCAAAGGGGCTTGCAACGCATTTCCTGGGGCCTGATTTTTCAGTCGTCTCCGATGACGGCTAGGGCTACGTTTAGGTTTGCTCATGAACAGCGAACCCGGAGGGTCCAGTTGCATGTGGGGCTGCGTAAAGGCTCCCCTGGGGAGTTCTCTTGTACCCAAAGCCTTCCTTTGGTGACACTTTTGGATGGTCCAAAGGGGCTTGCAACGCGTTTTCTGGGGCCCGGGTTTTCAGTCTTCTCCCATGCCGGCTAGGGATATATTTAGGGTTGCTCGGAAAAATCGAACCCGAAGGGTCCAGTTGCATGTGGGGCTGCGTAAAGGCTCCCCTGGGGAGTTCTCTTGTACCCAAAGCCTTCCTTTGGGGGCACTTTTGGATGGTCCAAAGGGGCTTGCAACACATTTCCTGGGGCCTGATTTTTCATTCGTCTTCGATGCCGGCTAGGGCTATGTTTAGGGATGCTCAGAAACAGCGAACCCGGAGGGTCCAGTTGCATGTGGGGCTGCGTAAAGGCTCCCCTGGGGAGTTCTCTTGTATCCAAAGCCTTCCTTTGGAGACACTTTTGGATGGGCGAAAAGGCCTCGGAACGCATTTCCTGGGGCCTGATTTTTCACTCGTCTCCGATGACGGCTAGGGCTACGTTTAGGTTTGCTCAGGAACAGCGAACTCGGAGGGTCCAGTTGCATATGGGGCTGCGTAAAGGCTCCCCTGGGAACTTCAGATGAACCCAAAGCCTTCCTTTGGGGGCACTTTTGGATGGTCCAAAGGGGCTTGCAACGCATTTTCTGTGGCCCGGGTTTTCAGTCTTCTCCCATGCCGGCTAGGGATATATTTAGGGTTGCTCGGAAAAATCGAACCCGAAGGGTCCAGTTGCATGTGGGGCTGCGTAAAGGCTCCCCTGGGAACTTCAGATGTACCCAAAGCCTTCCTTTGGGGGCACTTTTGGATGGTCCAATGGGGCTTGCAACGCATTTCCTGGGGCCTGATTTTTCAGTCGTCTTCGATGCTGGCTAGGGCTATGTTTAGGGATGCTCTGAAACAACGAACCCGGAGGGTCCAGTTGCATGTGGGGCTGCGTAAAGGCTCCCCTGGGGAGTTCTCTTGTACCCAAAGCCTTCCTTTGGGGGCACTTTTGGATGGTCCAAAGGGGCTTGCAACGCGTTTTCTGGGGCCCGGGTTTTCAGTCTTCTCCCATGCCGGCTAGGGTTATGTTTAGGGTTGCTCGGAAAAATCGAACCCGGAGGGTCCAGTTGCATGTGGGGCTGTGTAAAAGCTCCCCTGGGGAGTTCACTTGTACCCAAAGACTTCCTTTGGGGGCACATTTGGATGGGCGAAAAGGCCTCGGAACGCATTTCCTGGGACCTGATATTTCACTCGTCTCCGATGCCGGCTAGGGCTACGTTTAGGTTTGCTCAGGAACAGCGAACCCGGAGGGTCCAGTTGCATGTGGGGCTGCGTAAAGGCTCCCCTGGGGAGATCACTTGTACCCAAAGCCTTCCTTTGGGGGCACTTTTGGATGGTCCAAAGGGGCTTGCAACGCATTTCCTGGGGCCTGATTTTTCAGTCGTCTCCGATGACGGCTAGGGCTACGTTTAGGTTTGCTCATGAACAGCGAACCCGGAGGGTCCAGTTGCATGTGGAGCTGCGTAAAGGCTCCCCTGGGGAGTTCTCTTGTACCCAAAGCCTTCCTTTGGTGACAGTTTTGGATGATCCAAAGGGGCTTGCAACGCGTTTTCTGGGGCCTGGGTTTTCAGTCTTCTCCCATGCCGGCTAGGGATATATTTAGGGTTGCTCGGAAAAATCGAACCCGAAGGGTCCAGTTGCATGTGGGGCTGCATAAAGGCTCCCCTGGGGAGTTCTCTTGTACCCAAAGCCTTCCTTTGGGGGCACTTTTGGATGGTCCAAAGGGGCTTGCAACACATTTCCTGGGGCCTGATTTTTCATTCGTCTTCGATGCCGGCTAGGGCTATGTTTAGGTTTGCTCAGGAACAGCGAACCCGGAGGGTCCAGTTGCATGTGGGGCTGCGTAAAGGCTCCCCTGGGGAGTTCTCTAGTATCCAAAGCCTTCCTTTGGAGACACTTTTGGATGGGCGAAAAGGCCTCGGAACGCATTTCCTGGGGCCTGATTTTTCACTCATCTCCGATGACGGCTAGGGCTACATTTAGGTTTGCTCAGGAACAGCGAACTCAGAGGGTCCAGTTGCATATGGGGCTGCGTAAAGGCTAACCTGGGAACTTCAGATGAACCCAAAGCCTTCCTTTGGGGGCACTTTTGGATGGTCCAAAGGGGCTTGCAACGCATTTCCTGGGGCCTGATTTTTCAGTCGTCTTCGATGCTGGCTAGGGCTATGTTTAGGGATGCTCTGAAACAACGAACCCGGAGGGTCCAGTTGCATGTGGGGCTGCATAAAGGCTCCCCTGGGGAGTTCACTTGTACCCAAAGCCTTCCTTTGGTGACAGGTTTGGATGGTCCAAAGGGGCTTGCAACGCGTTTTCTGGGGCCCGGGTTTTCAGTCTTCTCCCATGCCGGCTAGGGTTATGTTTAGGGTTGCTCGGAAAAATCGAACCCGGAGGGTCCAGTTGCATGTGGGGCTGCGTAAAGGCTCCCCTGGGGAGTTCACTTGTACCCAAAGACTTCCTTTGGGGGCACATTTGGATGGGTGAAAAGGCCTCGGAACGCATTTCCTGGGGCCTGATGTTTCACTCGTCTCCGATGACAGCTAGGGCTACGTTTAGGTTTGCTCAGGAACAGCGAACCCGGAGGGTCCAGTTGCATGTGGGGCTGCGTAAAGGCTCCCCTGGGGAGATCACTTGTACCCAAAGCCTTCCTTTGGGGGCACTTTTGGATGGTCCAAAGGGGCTTGCAACGCATTTCCTGGGGCCTGATTTTTCAGTCGTCTCCGATGACGGCTAGGGCTACGTTTAGGTTTGCTCATGAACAGCGAACCCGGAGGGTCCAGTTGCATGTGGGGCTGCGTAAAGGCTCCCCTGGGGAGTTCTCTTGTACCCAAAGCCTTCCTTTGGTGACAGTTTTGGATGGTCCAAAGGGGCTTGCAACGCGTTTTCTGCGGCCCGGGTTTTCAGTCTTCTCCCATGCCGGCTAGGGATATATTTAGGGTTGCTCGGAAAAATCGAACCCGAAGGGTCCAGTTGCATGTGGGGCTGCGTAAAGGCTCCCCTGGGGAGTTCTCTTGTACCCAAAGCCTTCCTTTGGGGGCACTTTTGGATGGTCCAAAGGGGCTTGCAACACATTTCCTGGGGCCTGATTTTTCATTCGTCTTGGATGCCGGCTAGGGCTATGTTTAGGGATGCTCAGAAACAGCGAACCCGGAGGGTCCAGTTGCATGTGGGGCTGCGTAAAGGCTCCCCTGGGGAGTTCACTTGTACCCAAAGCCTTCCTTTGGTGACACTTTTGGATGGTCCAAAGGGGCTTACAACGCGTTTTCTGCGGCCCGGGTTTTCAGTCTTCTCCCATGCCGGCTAGGGATATATTTAGGGTTGCTCGGAAAAATCGAACCCGGAGGGTCCAGTTGCATGTGGGGCTGCGTAAAGGCTCCCCTGGGAAGTTCTCTTGTATCCAAAGCCTTCCTTTGGAGACACTTTTGGATGGGCGAAAAGGCCTCGGAACGCATTTCCTGGGGCCTGATTTTTCACTCGTCTCCGATGACGGCTAGGGCTACGTTTAGGTTTGCTCAGGAACAGCGAACTCGGAGGGTCCAGTTGCATATGGGGCTGCGTAAAGGCTCCCCTGGGAACTTCAGATGAACCCAAAGCCTTCCTTTGGGGGCACTTTTGGATGGTCCAAAGGGGCTTGCAACGCATTTCCAGGGGCCTGATTTTTCAGTCGTCTCCGATGACGGCCAGGGCTACATTTAGGTTTGCTCAGGAACAGCGAACCCGGAGGGTCCAGTTGCATGTGGGGCTGCGTAAAGGCTCCCCTGGGGAGTTCTCTTGTACCCAAAGCCTTCCTTTGGTGACACTTTTGGATGGTCCAAAGGGGCTTGCAACGCATTTTCTGTGGCCCGGGTTTTCAGTCTTCTCCCATGCCGGCTAGGGATATATTTAGGGTTGCTCTGAAACAGCGAACCCGGAGGGTCCAGTTGCATATGAGGCTGCGTAAAGGCTCCCCTGGGAACTTCAGATGTACCCAAAGCCTTCCTTTGGGGGCACTTTTGGATGGTCCAATGGGGCTTGCAACGCATTTCCTGGGGCCTGATTTTTCAGTCGTCTTCGATGCTGGCTAGGGCTATGTTTAGG
This sequence comes from Anas acuta, assembly GCF_963932015.1. Taxonomy (NCBI): domain Eukaryota; kingdom Metazoa; phylum Chordata; class Aves; order Anseriformes; family Anatidae; genus Anas; species Anas acuta. The sequence goes on from NC_088999.1 coordinate 133,152, forward strand.
GATGCTCTGAAACAACGAACCCGGAGGGTCCAGTTGCATGTGGGGCTGCGTAAAGGCTCCCCTGGGGAGTTCACTTGTACCCAAAGCCTTCCTTTGGTGACACTTTTGGATGGTCCAAAGGGGCTTGCAACGCGTTTTCTGGGGCCCGGGTTTTCAGTCTTCTCCCATGCCGGCTAGGGTTATGTTTAGGGTTGCTCGGAAAAATCGAACCCGGAGGGTCCAGTTGCATGTGGGGCTGCGTAAAGGCTCCCCTGGGGAGTTCACTTGTACCCAAAGACTTCCTTTGGGGGCACATTTGGATGGGCGAAAAAGCCTCGGAACGCATTTCCTGGGACCTGATATTTCACTCGTCTCCGATGCCGGCTAGGGCTACGTTTAGGTTTGCTCAGGAACAGCGAACCCGGAGGGTCCAGTTGCATGTGGGGCTGCGTAAAGGCTCCCCTGGGGAGATCACTTGTACCCAAAGCCTTCCTTTGGTGACAGTTTTGGATGATCCAAAGGGGCTTGCAATGCGTTTTCTGGGGCCCGGGTTTTCAGTCTTCTCCCATGCCGGCTAGGGATATATTTAGGGTTGCTCGGAAAAATCGAACCCGAAGGGTCCAGTTAAATGTGGGGCTGCATAAAGGCTCCCCTGGGGAGTTCTCTTGTACCCAAAGCCTTCCTTTGGGGGCACTTTTGGATGGTCCAAAGGGGCTTACAACGCGTTTTCTGGGGCCAGGGTTTTCAGTCTTCTCCCATGCTGGGTAGGGATATATTTAGGGTTGTTCGAAAAATCGAACCCGGAGGGTCCAGTTGCATGTGGGGCTGCGTAAAGGCTCCCCTGGGGAGTTCACTTGTACCCAAAGCCTTCCTTTGGTGACACTTTTGGATGGTCCAAAGGGGCTTGCAACGCGTTTTCTGGGGCCAGGATTTTCAGTCTTCTCCCATGCTGGGTAGGGATATATTTAGGGTTGTTCGAAAAATCGAACCCGAAGGGTCCAGTTGCATGTGGGGCTGCGTAAAGGCTCCCCTGGGGAGTTCTCTTGTATCCAAAGCCTTCCTTTGGAGACACTTTTGGATGGGCGAAAAGGCCTCGGAACGCATTTCCTGGGGCCTGATTTTTCACTCGTCTCCGATGACGGCTAGGGCTACGTTTAGGTTTGCTCAGGAACAGCGAACTCGGAGGGTCCAGTAGCATATGGGGCTGCGTAAAGGCTCCCCTGGGAACTTCAGATGAACCCAAAGCCTTCCTTTGGGGGCACTTTTGGATGGTCCAAAGGGGCTTGCAACGCATTTCCAGGGGCCTGATTTTTCAGTCGTCTCCGATGACGGCCAGGGCTACGTTTAGGTTTGCTCAGGAACAGCGAACCCGGAGGGTCCAGTTGCATGTGGGGCTGCGTAAAGGCTCCCCTGGGGAGATCACTTGTACCCAAAGCCTTCCTTTGGGGGCACTTTTGGATGGTCCAAAGGGGCTTGCAACGCATTTCCTGGGGCCTGATTTTTCAGTCGTCTCCGATGACGGCTAGGGCTACGTTTAGGTTTGCTCATGAACAGCGAACCCGGAGGGTCCAGTTGCATGTGGGGCTGCGTAAAGGCTCCCCTGGGGAGTTCTCTTGTACCCAAAGCCTTCATTTGGTGACAGTTTTGGATGATCCAAAGGGGCTTGCAACGCGTTTTCTGGGGCCCGGGTTTTCAGTCTTCTCCCATGCCGGCTAGGGATATATTTAGGGTTGCTCGGAAAAATCGAACCCGAAGGGTCCAGTTAAATGTGGGGCTGCATAAAGGCTCCCCTGGGGAGTTCTCTTGTACCCAAAGCCTTCCTTTGGGGGCACTTTTGGATGGTCCAAAGGGGCTTGCAACACATTTCCTGGGGCCTGATTTTTCATTCGTCTTCGATGCCGGCTAGAACTATGTTTAGGGATGCTCAGAAACAGCGAACCCGGAGGGTCCAGTTGCATGTGGGGCTGCGTAAAGGCTCCCCTGGGGAGTTCACTTGTACCCAAAGCCTTCCTTTGGTGACACTTTTGGATGGTCCAAAGGGGCTTGCAACGCGTTTTCTGGGGCCAGGGTTTTCAGTCTTCTCCCATGCTGGGTAGGGATATATTTAGGGTTGTTCGAAAAATCGAACCCGGAGGGTCCAGTTGCATGTGGGGCTGCGTAAAGGCTCCCCTGGGGAGTTCTCTTGTATCCAAAGCCTTCCTTTGGAGACACTTTTGGATGGGCGAAAAGGCCTCGGAACGCATTTCCTGGGGCCTGATTTTTCACTCGTCTCCGATGACGTCTAGGCCTACGTTAAGGTTTGCTCAGGAATAGCGAACTCGGAGGGTCCAGTTGCATATGGGGCTGCGTAAAGGCTCCTCTGGGAACTTCAGATGAACCCAAAGCCTTCCTTTGGGGGCACTTTTGGATGGTCCAAAGGGGCTTGCAATGCATTTCCAGGGGCCTGATTTTTCAGTCGTCTCCGATGACGGCCAGGGCTACGTTTAGGTTTGCTCAGGAACAGCGAACCCGGAGGGTCCAGTTGCATGTGGGGCTGCGTAAAGGCTCCCCTGGGGAGTTCACTTGTACCCAAAGCCTTCTTTTGGTGACACTTTTGGATGGTCCAAAATGGCTCGCAAGGCATTTCCTGGGGCCTGATTTTTCACTCGTCTGCGATGACGACTAGGTCTACGTTTAGGTTTGCTCAGGAACAGCGATCCCGGAGGGTCCAGTTGCATGTGGGGCTGCGTAAAGGCACCCTGGGGAGTTCTCTTGTACCCAAAGCCTTCCTTTCGTGACACTTTTGGATGGTCCAAAGGGGCTTGCAACGCATTTTCTGTGGCCCGGGTTTTCAGTCTTCTCCCATGCCGGCTAGGGATATATTTAGGGTTGCTCTGAAACAGCGAACCCGGAGGGTCCAGTTGCATATGAGGCTGCGTAAAGGCTCCCCTGGGAACTTCAGATGTACGCAAAGCCTTCCTTTGGGGGCACTTTTGGATGGTCCAATGGGGCTTGCAACGCATTTCCTGGGGCCTGATTTTTCAGTCGTCTTCGATGCTGGCTAGTGCTATGTTTAGGGATGCTCGGAAAAATCGAACCCGGAGGGTCCAGTTGCATGTGGGGCTGCGTAAAGGCTCCCCTGGGGAGATCACTTGTACCCAAAGCCTTCCTTTGGGGGCACTTTTGGATGGTCCAAAGGGGCTTGCAACGCATTTCCTGGGGCCTGATTTTTCAGTCGTCTCCGATGACGGCTAGGGCTACGTTTAGGTTTGCTCATGAACAGCGAACCCGGAGGGTCCAGTTGCATGTGGGGCTGCGTAAAGGCTCCCCTGGGGAGTTCTCTTGTACCCAAAGCCTTCCTTTGGTGACACTTTTGGATGGTCCAAAGGGGCTTGCAACGCGTTTTCTGGGGCCCGGGTTTTCAGTCTTCTCCCATGCCGGCTAGGGATATATTTAGGGTTGCTCGGAAAAATCGAACCCGGAGGGTCCAGTTGCATGTGGGGCTGCGTAAAGGCTCCCCTGGGGAGTTCTCTTGTACCCAAAGCCTTCCTTTGGGGGCACTTTTGGATGGTCCAATGGGGCTTGCAACACATTTCCTGGGGTCTGATTTTTCATTCGTCTTCAATGCCGGCTAGGGCTATGTTTAGGGATGCTCATGAACAGCGAACCCGGAGGGTCCAGTTGCATGTGGGGCTGCGTAAAGGCTCCCCTGGGGAGTTCACTTGTACCCAAAGCCTTCCTTTGGTGACACTTTTGGATGGTCCAAAGGGGCTTACAACGCGTTTTCTGGGGCCAGGGTTTTCAGTCTTCTCCCATGCTGGGTAGGGATATATTTAGGGTTGTTCGAAAAATCGAACCCGGAGGGTCCAGTTGCATGTGGGGCTGCGTAAAGGCTCCCCTGGGGAGTTCTCTTGTATCCAAAGCCTTCCTTTGGTGACAGTTTTGGATGGGCGAAAAGGCCTCGGAACGCATTTCCTGGGGCCTGATTTTTCACTCGTCTCCGATGACGGCTAGGGCTACGTTTAGGTTTGCTCAGGAACAGCGAACTCGGAGGGTCCAGTTGCATATGGGGCTGCGTAAAGGCTCCCCTGGGAACTTCAGATGAACCCAAAGCCTTCCTTTGGGGGCACTTTTGGATGGTCCAAAGGGGCTTGCAACGCATTTCCTGGGGCCTGATTTTTCAGTCGTCTCCGATGACGGCCAGGGCTACGTTTAGGTTTGCTCAGGAACAGCGAACCCGGAGGGTCCAGTTGCATGTGGGGCTGCGTAAAGGCTCCCCTGGGGAGTTCTCTTGTACCCAAAGCCTTCCTTTGGTGACACTTTTGGATGGTCCAAAGGGGCTTGCAACGCATTTTCTGTGGCCCGGGTTTTCAGTCTTCTCCCATGCCGGCTAGGGATATATTTAGGGTTGCTCTGAAACAGCGAACCCGGAGGGTCCAGTTGCATATGAGGCTGCGTAAAGGCTCCCCTGGGAACTTCAGATGTACCCAAAGCCTTCCTTTGGGGGCACTTTTGGATGGTCCAATGGGGCTTGCAACGCATTTCCTGGGGCCTGATTTTTCAGTCGTCTTCGATGCTGGCTAGGGCTATGTTTAGGGATGCTCTGAAACAACGAACCCGGAGGGTCCAGTTGCATGTGGGGCTGCGTAAAGGCTCCCCTGGGGAGTTCTCTTGTACCCAAAGCCTTCTTTTGGGGGCACTTTTGGATGGGCGAAAAGGGCTCGCAACGCATTTCCTGGGGCCTGATTTTTCAGTCGTCTTCGATGCCGGCTAGGGCTACGTTTAGGTTTGCTCATGAACAGCGAACCCGGAGGGTCCAGTTGCATGTGGGGCTGCGTAAAGGCTCCCCTGGGGAGTTCTCTTGTACCCAAAGCCTTCCTTTGGTGACACTTTTGGATGATCCAAAGGGGCTTGCAACGCGTTTTCTGGGGCCCGGGTTTTCAGTCTTCTCCCATGCCGGCTAGGGATATATTTAGGGTTGCTCGGAAAAATCGAACCCGAAGGGTCCAGTTAAATGTGGGGCTGCATAAAGGCTCCCCTGGGGAGTTCTCTTGTACCCAAAGCCTTCCTTTGGGGGCACTTTTGGATGGTCCAAAGGGGCTTGCAACACATTTCCTGGGGCCTGATTTTTCAGTCGTCTTCGATGCCGGCTAGAACTATGTTTAGGGATGCTCAGAAACAGCGAACCCGGAGGGTCCAGTTGCATGTGGGGCTGCGTAAAGGCTCCCCTGGGGAGTTCTCTTGTACCCAAAGCCTTCCTTTGGTGACACTTTTGGATGGTCCAAAGGGGCTTGCAACGCGTTTTCTGGGGCCAGGGTTTTCAGTCTTCTCCCATGCTGGGTAGGGATATATTTAGGGTTGTTCGAAAAATCGAACCCGGAGGGTCCAGTTGCATGTGGGGCTGCGTAAAGGCTCCCCTGGGGAGTTCTCTAGTATCCAAAGCCTTCCTTTGGAGACACTTTTCGATGGGCGAAAAGGCCTCGGAACGCATTTCCTGGGGCCTGATTTTTCACTCATCTCCGATGACGGCTAGGGCTACATTTAGGTTTGATCAGGAACAGCGAACTCAGAGGGTCCAGTTGCATATGGGGCTGCGTAAAGGCTAACCTGGGAACTTCAGATGAACCCAAAGCCTTCCTTTGGGGGCACTTTTGGATGGTCCAAAGGGGCTTGCAACGCATTTCCTGGGGCCTGATTTTTCAGTCGTCTTCGATGCTGGCTAGGGCTATGTTTAGGGATGCTCTGAAACAACGAACCCGGAGGGTCCAGTTGCATGTGGGGCTGCGTAAAGGCTCCCCTGGGGAGTTCACTTGTACCCAAAGCCTTCCTTTGGTGACAGGTTTGGATGGTCCAAAGGGGCTTGCAACGCGTTTTCTGGGGCCCGGGTTTTCAGTCTTCTCCCATGCCGGCTAGGGTTATGTTTAGGGTTGCTCGGAAAAATCGAACCCGGAGGGTCCAGTTGCATGTGGGGCTGCGTAAAGGCTCCCCTGGGGAGTTCACTTGTACCCAAAGACTTCCTTTGGGGGCACATTTGGATGGGTGAAAAGGCCTCGGAACGCATTTCCTGGGGCCTGATGTTTCACTCGTCTCCGATGACAGCTAGGGCTACGTTTAGGTTTGCTCAGGAACAGCGAACCCGGAGGGTCCAGTTGCATGTGGGGCTGCGTAAAGGCTCCCCTGGGGAGATCACTTGTACCCAAAGCCTTCCTTTGGGGGCACTTTTGGATGGTCCAAAGGGGCTTGCAACGCATTTCCTGGGGCCTGATTTTTCAGTCGTCTCCGATGACGGCTAGGGCTACGTTTAGGTTTGCTCATGAACAGCGAACCCGGAGGGTCCAGTTGCATGTGGGGCTGCGTAAAGGCTCCCCTGGGGAGTTCACTTGTACCCAAAGCCTTCCTTTGGTGACACTTTTGGATGGTCCAAAGGGGCTTACAACGCGTTTTCTGGGGCCAGGGTTTTCAGTCTTCTCCCATGCTGGGTAGGGATATATTTAGGGTTGTTCGAAAAATCGAACCCGGAGGGTCCAGTTGCATGTGGGGCTGCGTAAAGGCTCCCCTGGGGAGTTCTCTTGTATCCAAAACCTTCCTTTGGAGACACTTTTGGATGGGCGAAAAGGCCTCGGAACGCATTTCCTGGGGCCTGATTTTTCACTCGTCTCCGATGACGGCTAGGGCTACGTTTAGGTTTGCTCAGGAACAGCGAACTCGGAGGGTCCAGTTGCATATGGGGCTGCGTAAAGGCTCCCCTGGGAACTTCAGATGAACCCAAAGCCTTCCTTTGGGGGCACTTTTGGATGGTCCAAAGGGGCTTGCAACACATTTCCTGGGGCCTGATTTTTCAGTCGTCTCCGATGACGGCCAGGGCTACGTTTACGTTTGCTCAGGAACAGCGAACCCGGAGGGTCCAGTTGCATGTGGGGCTGCGTAAAGGCTCCCCTGGGGAGTTCTCTTGTACCCAAAGCCTTCCTTTGGTGACACTTTTGGATGGTCCAAAGGGGCTTGCAACGCATTTTCTGTGGCCCGGGTTTTCAGTCTTCTCCCATGCCGGCTAGGGATATATTTAGGGTTGCTCTGAAACAGCGAACCCGGAGGGTCCAGTTGCATATGAGGCTGCGTAAAGGCTCCCCTGGGAACTTCAGATGTACCCAAAGCCTTCCTTTGGGGGCACTTTTGGATGGTCCAATGGGGCTTGCAACGCATTTCCTGGGGCCTGATTTTTCAGTCGTCTTCGATGCTGGCTAGGGCTATGTTTAGGGATGCTCTGAAACAACGAACCCGGAGGGTCCAGTTGCATGTGGGGCTGCGTAAAGGCTCCCCTGGGGAGTTCTCTTGTACCCAAAGCCTTCTTTTGGGGGCACTTTTGGATGGGCGAAAAGGGCTCGCAACGCATTTCCTGGGGCCTGATTTTTCAGTCGTCTTCGATGCCGGCTAGGGCTACGTTTAGGTTTGCTCATGAACAGCGAACCCGGAGGGTCCAGTTGCATGTGGGGCTGCGTAAAGGCTCCCCTGGGGAGTTCTCTTGTACCCAAAGCCTTCCTTTGGTGACACTTTTGGATGATCCAAAGGGGCTTGCAACGCGTTTTCTGGGGCCCGGGTTTTCAGTCTTCTCCCATGCCGGCTAGGGATATATTTAGGGTTGCTCGGAAAAATCGAACCCGAAGGGTCCAGTTAAATGTGGGGCTGCATAAAGGCTCCCCTGGGGAGTTCTCTTGTACCCAAAGCCTTCCTTTGGGGGCACTTTTGGATGGTCCAAAGGGGCTTGCAACACATTTCCTGGGGCCTGATTTTTCAGTCGTCTTCGATGCCGGCTAGAACTATGTTTAGGGATGCTCAGAAACAGCGAACCCGGAGGGTCCAGTTGCATGTGGGGCTGCGTAAAGGCTCCCCTGGGGAGTTCTCTTGTACCCAAAGCCTTCCTTTGGTGACACTTTTGGATGGTCCAAAGGGGCTTGCAACGCGTTTTCTGGGGCCCGGGTTTTCAGTCTTCTCCCATGCTGGGTAGGGATATATTTAGGGTTGTTCGAAAAATCGAACCCGGAGGGTCCAGTTGCATGTGGGGCTGCGTAAAGGCTCCCCTGGGGAGTTCTCTAGTATCCAAAGCCTTCCTTTGGAGACACTTTTCGATGGGCGAAAAGGCCTCGGAACGCATTTCCTGGGGCCTGATTTTTCACTCATCTCCGATGACGGCTAGGGCTACATTTAGGTTTGATCAGGAACAGCGAACTCAGAGGGTCCAGTTGCATATGGGGCTGCGTAAAGGCTAACCTGGGAACTTCAGATGAACCCAAAGCCTTCCTTTGGGGGCACTTTTGGATGGTCCAAAGGGGCTTGCAACGCATTTCCTGGGGCCTGATTTTTCAGTCGTCTTCGATGCTGGCTAGGGCTATGTTTAGGGATGCTCTGAAACAACGAACCCGGAGGGTCCAGTTGCATGTGGGGCTGCGTAAAGGCTCCCCTGGGGAGTTCACTTGTACCCAAAGCCTTCCTTTGGTGACAGGTTTGGATGGTCCAAAGGGGCTTGCAACGCGTTTTCTGGGGCCCGGGTTTTCAGTCTTCTCCCATGCCGGCTAGGGTTATGTTTAGGGTTGCTCGGAAAAATCGAACCCGGAGGGTCCAGTTGCATGTGGGGCTGCGTAAAGGCTCCCCTGGGGAGTTCACTTCTACCCAAAGACTTCCTTTGGGGGCACATTTGGATGGGTGAAAAGGCCTCGGAACGCATTTCCTGGGGCCTGATGTTTCACTCGTCTCCGATGACAGCTAGGGCTACGTTTAGGTTTGCTCAGGAACAGCGAACCCGGAGGGTCCAGTTGCATGTGGGGCTGCGTAAAGGCTCCCCTGGGGAGATCACTTGTACCCAAAGCCTTCCTTTGGGGGCACTTTTGGATGGTCCAAAGGGGCTTGCAACGCATTTCCTGGGGCCTGATTTTTCAGTCGTCTCCGATGACGGCTAGGGCTACGTTTAGGTTTGCTCATGAACAGCGAACCCGGAGGGTCCAGTTGCATGTGGGGCTGCGTAAAGGCTCCCCTGGGGAGTTCACTTGTACCCAAAGCCTTCCTTTGGTGACACTTTTGGATGGTCCAAAGGGGCTTACAACGCGTTTTCTGGGGCCAGGGTTTTCAGTCTTCTCCCATGCTGGGTAGGGATATATTTAGGGTTGTTCGAAAAATCGAACCCGGAGGGTCCAGTTGCATGTGGGGCTGCGTAAAGGCTCCCCTGGGGAGTTCTCTTGTATCCAAAGCCTTCCTTTGGAGACACTTTTGGATGGGCGAAAAGGCCTCGGAACGCATTTCCTGGGGCCTGATTTTTCACTCGTCTCCGATGACGGCTAGGGCTACGTTTAGGTTTGCTCAGGAACAGCGAACTCGGAGGGTCCAGTTGCATATGGGGCTGCGTAAAGGCTCCCCTGGGAACTTCAGATGAACCCAAAGCCTTCCTTTGGGGGCACTTTTGGATGGTCCAAAGGGGCTTGCAACACATTTCCTGGGGCCTGATTTTTCAGTCGTCTCCGATGACGGCCAGGGCTACGTTTACGTTTGCTCAGGAACAGCGAACCCGGAGGGTCCAGTTGCATGTGGGGCTGCGTAAAGGCTCCCCTGGGGAGTTCTCTTGTACCCAAAGCCTTCCTTTGGTGACACTTTTGGATGGTCCAAAGGGGCTTGCAACGCATTTTCTGTGGCCCGGGTTTTCAGTCTTCTCCCATGCCGGCTAGGGATATATTTAGGGTTGCTCTGAAACAGCGAACCCGGAGGGTCCAGTTGCATATGAGGCTGCGTAAAGGCTCCCCTGGGAACTTCAGATGTACCCAAAGCCTTCCTTTGGGGGCACTTTTGGATGGTCCAATGGGGCTTGCAACGCATTTCCTGGGGCCTGATTTTTCAGTCGTCTTCGATGCTGGCTAGGGCTATGTTTAGGGATGCTCTGAAACAACGAACCCGGAGGGTCCAGTTGCATGTGGGGCTGCGTAAAGGCTCCCCTGGGGAGTTCACTTGTACCCAAAGCCTTCCTTTGGTGACACTTTTGGATGGTCCAAAGGGGCTTGCAACGCGTTTTCTGGGGCCCGGGTTTTCAGTCTTCTCCCATGCCGGCTAGGGTTATGTTTAGGGTTGCTCGGAAAAATCGAACCCGGAGGGTCCAGTTGCATGTGGGGCTGCGTAAAGGCTCCCCTGGGGAGTTCACTTGTACCCAAAGACTTCCTTTGGGGGCACATTTGGATGGGCGAAAAGGCCTCGGAACGCATTTCCTGGGACCTGATATTTCACTCGTCTCCGATGCCGGCTAGGGCTACGTTTAGGTTTGCTCAGGAACAGCGAACCCGGAGGGTCCAGTTGCATGTGGGGCTGCGTAAAGGCTCCCCTGGGGAGATCACTTGTACCCAAAGCCTTCCTTTGGGGGCACTTTTGGATGGTCCAAAGGGGCTTGCAACGCATTTCCTGGGGCCTGATTTTTCAGTCGTCTCCGATGACGGCTAGGGCTACGTTTAGGTTTGCTCATGAACAGCGAACCCGGAGGGTCCAGTTGCATGTGGGGCTGCGTAAAGGCTCCCCTGGGGAGTTCTCTTGTACCCAAAGCCTTCCTTTGGTGACAGTTTTGGATGGTCCAAAGGGGCTTGCAACGCGTTTTCTGCGGCCCGGGTTTTCAGTCTTCTCCCATGCCGGCTAGGGATATATTTAGGGTTGCTCGGAAAAATCGAACCCGAAGGGTCCAGTTAAATGTGGGGCTGCATAAAGGCTCCCCTGGGGAGTTCTCTTGTACCCAAAGCCTTCCTTTGGGGGCACTTTTGGATGGTCCAAAGGGGCTTGCAACACATTTCCTGGGGCCTGATTTTTCATTCGTCTTCGATTCCGGCTAGAACTATGTTTAGGGATGCTCAGAAACAGCGAACCCGGAGGGTCCAGTTGCATGTGGGGCTGCGTAAAGGCTCCCCTGGGGAGTTCACTTGTACCCAAAGCCTTCCTTTGGTGACACTTTTGGATGGTCCAAAGGGGCTTGCAACGCGTTTTCTGGGGCCAGGGTTTTCAGTCTTCTCCCATGCTGGGTAGGGATATATTTAGGGTTGTTCGAAAAATCGAACCCGGAGGGTCCAGTTGCATGTGGGGCTGCGTAAAGGCTCCCCTGGGGAGTTCTCTTGTATCCAAAGCCTTCCTTTGGAGACACTTTTGGATGGGCGAAAAGGCCTCGGAACGCATTTCCTGGGGCCTGATTTTTCACTCGTCTCCGATGACGTCTAGGGCTACGTTAAGGTTTGCTCAGGAACAGCGAACCCGGAGGGTCCAGTTGCATGTGGGGCTGCGTAAAGGCTCCCCTGGGGAGTTCACTTGTACCCAAAGCCTTCCTTTGGTGACACTTTTGGATGGTCCAAAGGGGCTTGCAACGCGTTTTCTGGGGCCAGGGTTTTCAGTCTTCTCCCATGCTGGGTAGGGATATATTTAGGGTTGTTCGAAAAATCGAACCCGGAGGGTCCAGTTGCATGTGGGGCTGCGTAAAGGCTCCCCTGGGGAGTTCTCTTGTATCCAAAGCCTTCCTTTGGAGACACTTTTGGATGGGCGAAAAGGCCTCGGAACGCATTTCCTGGGGCCTGATTTTTCACTCGTCTCCGATGACGGCTAGGGCTACGTTAAGGTTTGCTCAGGAATAGCGAACTCGGAGGGTCCAGTTGCATATGGGGCTGCGTAAAGGCTCCTCTGGGAACTTCAGATGAACCTGAACCCAAAGCCTTCCTTTGGGGGCACTTTTGGATGGTCCAAGGGGGCTTGCAATGCATTTCCAGGGGCCTGATTTTTCAGTCGTCTCCGATGACGGCCAGGGCTACGTTTAGGTTTGCTCAGGAACAGCGAACCCAGAGGGTCCAGTTGCATGTGGGGCTGCGTAAAGGCTCCACTGGGGAGTTCACTTGTACCCAAAGCCTTCTTTTGGTGACACTTTTGGATGGTCCATAATGGCTCGCAAGGCATTTCCTGGGGCCTGATTTTTCACTCGTCTGCGATGACGACTAGGTCTACGTTTAGGTTTGCTCAGGAACAGCGATCCCGGAGGGTCCAGTTGCATGTGGGGCTGCGTAAAGGCACCCTGGGGAGTTCTCTTGTACCCAAAGCCTTCCTTTCGTGACACTTTTGGATGGTCCAAAGGGGCTTGCAACGCATTTTCTGGGGCCCGGGTTTTCAGTCTTCTCCCATGCCGGCTAGGGATATATTTAGGGTTGCTCTGAAACAGCGAACCCGGAGGGTCCAGTTGCATATGAGGCTGCGTAAAGGCTCCCCTGGGAACTTCAGATGTACGCAAAGCCTTCCTTTGGGGGCACTTTTGGATGGTCCAATGGGGCTTGCAACGCATTTCCTGGGGCCTGATTTTTCAGTCGTCTTCGATGCTGGCTAGTGTTATGTTTAGGGATGCTCGGAAAAATCGAACCCGGAGGGTCCAGTTGCATGTGGGGCTGCGTAAAGGCTCCCCTGGGGAGTTCACTTGTACCCAATGACTTCCTTTGGGGGCACATTTGGATGGGCGAAAAGGCCTCGGAACGCATTTCCTGGGACCTGATATTTCACTCGTCTCCGATGCCGGCTAGGGCTACGTTTAGGTTTGCTCAGGAACAGCGAACCCGGAGGGTCCAGTTGCATGTGGGGCTGCGTAAAGGCTCCCCTGGGGAGATCACTTGTACCCAAAGCCTTCCTTTGGGGGCACTTTTGGATGGTCCAAAGGGGCTTGCAACGCATTTCCTGGGGCCTGATTTTTCAGTCGTCTCCGATGACGGCTAGGGCTACGTTTAGGTTTGCTCATGAACAGCGAACCCGGAGGGTCCAGTTGCATGTGGGGCTGCGTAAAGGCTCCCCTGGGGAGTTCTCTTGTACCCAAAGCCTTCCTTTGGTGACAGTTTTGGATGATCCAAAGGGGCTTGCAACGCGTTTTCTGGGGCCCGGGTTTTCAGTCTTCTCCCATGCTGGCTAGGGATATATTTAGGGTTGCTCGGAAAAATCGAACCCGAAGGGTCCAGTTAAATGTGGGGCTGCATAAAGGCTCCCCTGGGGAGTTCTCTTGTACCCAAAGCCTTCCTTTGGGGGCACTTTTGGATGGTCCAAAGGGGCTTGCAACACATTTCCTGGGGCCTGATTTTTCATTCGTCTTCGATGCCGGCTAGGGCTATGTTTAGGTTTGCTCAGGAACAGCGAACCCGGAGGGTCCAGTTGCATGTGGGGCTGCGTAAAGGCTCCCCTGGGGAGTTCTCTAGTATCCAAAGCCTTCCTTTGGAGACACTTTTGGATGGGCGGAAAGGCCTCGGAACGCATTTCCTGGGGCCTGATTTTTCACTCATCTCCGATGACGGCTAGGGCTACATTTAGGTTTGCTCAGGAACAGCTAACTCAGAGGGTCCAGTTGCATATGGGGCTGCGTAAAGGCTAACCTGGGAACTTCAGATGAACCCAAAGCCTTCCTTTGGGGGCACTTTTGGATGGTCCAAAGGGGCTTGCAACGCATTTCCTGGGGCCTGATTTTTCAGTCGTCTTCGATGCTGGCTAGGGCTATGTTTAGGGATGCTCTGAAACAACGAACCCGGAGGGTCCAGTTGCATGTGGGGCTGCGTAAAGGCTCCCCTGGGGAGTTCACTTGTACCCAAAGCCTTCCTTTGGTGACAGGTTTGGATGGTCCAAAGGGGCTTGCAACGCGTTTTCTGGGGCCCGGGTTTTCAGTCTTCTCCCATGCCGGCTAGGGTTATGTTTAGGGTTGCTCGGAAAAATCGAACCCGGAGGGTCCAGTTGCATGTGGGGCTGCGTAAAGGCTCCCCTGGGGAGTTCACTTGTACCCAAAGACTTCCTTTGGGGGCACATTTGGATGGGTGAAAAGGCCTCGGAACGCATTTCCTGGGGCCTGATGTTTCACTCGTCTCCGATGCCAGCTAGGGCTACGTTTAGGTTTGCTCAGGAACAGCGAACCCGGAGGGTCCAGTTGCATGTGGGGCTGCGTAAAGGCTCCCCTGGGGAGATCACTTGTACCCAAAGCCTTCCTTTGGGGGCACTTTTGGATGGTCCAAAGGGGCTTGCAACGCATTTCCTGGGGCCTGATTTTTCAGTCGTCTCCGATGACGGCTAGGGCTACGTTTAGGTTTGCTCAGGAACAGCGAACCCGGAGGGTCCAGTTGCATGTGGGGCTGCGTAAAGGCTCCCCTGGGGAGTTCTCTTGTACCCAAAGCCTTCCTTTGGTGACACTTTTGGATGGTCCAAAGGGGCTTGCAACGCGTTTTCTGCGGCCCGGGTTTTCAGTCTTCTCCCATGCCGGCTAGGGATATATTTAGGGTTGCTCGGAAAAATCGAACCCGAAGGGTCCAGTTGCATGTGGGGCTGCGTAAAGGCTCCCCTGGGGAGTTCTCTTGTACCCAAAGCCTTCCTTTGGGGGCACTTTTGGATGGTCCAAAGGGGCTTGCAACACATTTCCTGGGGCCTGATTTTTCATTCGTCTTCGATGCCGGCTAGGGCTATGTTTAGGGATGCTCAGAAACAGCGAACCCGGAGGGTCCAGTTGCATGTGGGGCTGCGTAAAGGCTCCCCTGGGGAGTTCACTTGTACCCAAAGCCTTCCTTTGGTGACACTTTTGGATGGTCCAAAGGGGCTTACAACGCGTTTTCTGGGGCCAGGGTTTTCAGTCTTCTCCCATGCTGGGTAGGGATATATTTAGGGTTGTTCGAAAAATCGAACCCGGAGGGTCCAGTTGCATGTGGGGCTGCGTAAAGGCTCCCCTGGGGAGTTCTCTTGTATCCAAAGCCTTCCTTTGGAGACACTTTTGGATGGGCGAAAAGGCCTCGGAACGCATTTCCTGGGGCCTGATTTTTCACTCGTCTCCGATGACGGCTAGGGCTACGTTTAGGTTTGCTCAGGAACAGCGAACTCGGAGGGTCCAGTTGCATATGGGGCTGCGTAAAGGCTCCCCTGGGAACTTCAGATGAACCCAAAGCCTTCCTTTGGGGGCACTTTTGGATGGTCCAAAGGGGCTTGCAACGCATTTCCAGGGGCCTGATTTTTCAGTCGTCTCCGATGACGGCCAGGGCTACGTTTAAGTTTGCTCAGGAACAGCGAACCCGGAGGGTCCAGTTGCATGTGGGGCTGCGTAAAGGCTCCCCTGGGGAGTTCTCTTGTACCCAAAGCCTTCCTTTGGTGACACTTTTGGATGGTCCAAAGGGGCTTGCAACGCATTTTCTGTGGCCCGGGTTTTCAGTCTTCTCCCATGCCGGCTAGGGATATATTTAGGGTTGCTCTGAAACAGCGAACCCGGAGGGTCCAGTTGCATATGAGGCTGCGTAAAGGCTCCCCTGGGAACTTCAGATGTACCCAAAGCCTTCCTTTGGGGGCACTTTTGGATGGTCCAATGGGGCTTGCAACGCATTTCCTGGGGCCTGATTTTTCAGTCGTCTTCGATGCTGGCTAGGGCTATGTTTAGGGATGCTCTGAAACAACGAACCCGGAGGGTCCAGTTGCATGTGGGGCTGCGTAAAGGCTCCCCTGGGGAGTTCACTTGTACCCAAAGCCTTCCTTTGGTGACACTTTTGGATGGTCCAAAGGGGCTTGCAACGCGTTTTCTGGGGCCCGGGTTTTCAGTCTTCTCCCATGCCGGCTAGGGTTATGTTTAGGGTTGCTCGGAAAAATCGAACCCGGAGGGTCCAGTTGCATGTGGGGCTGCGTAAAGGCTCCCCTGGGGAGTTCTCTTGTATCCAAAGCCTTCCTTTGGAGACACTTTTGGATGGGCGAAAAGGCCTCGGAACGCATTTCCTGGGGCCTGATTTTTCACTCGTCTCCGATGACGGCTAGGGCTACGTTTAGGTTTGCTCAGGAACAGCGAACTCGGAGGGTCCAGTTGCATATGGGGCTGCGTAAAGGCTCCCCTGGGAACTTCAGATGAACCCAAAGCCTTCCTTTGGGGGCACTTTTGGATGGTCCAAAGGGGCTTGCAACGCATTTCCAGGGGCCTGATTTTTCAGTCGTCTGCGATGACGGCCAGGGCTACGTTTAGGTTTGCTCAGGAACAGCGAACCCGGAGGGTCCAGTTGCATGTGGGGCTGCGTAAAGGCTCCCCTGGGGAGTTCTCTTGTACCCAAAGCCTTCCTTTGGTGACACTTTTGGATGGTCCAAAGGGGCTTGCAACGCATTTTCTGTGGCCCGGGTTTTCAGTCTTCTCCCATGCCGGCTAGGGCTACGTTTAGGTTTGCTCAGGAACAGCGAACCCGGAGGGTCCAGTTGCATGTGGGGCTGCGTAAAGGCTCCCCTGGGGAGATCACTTGTACCCAAAGCCTTCCTTTGGGGGCACTTTTGGATGGTCCAAAGGGGCTTGCAACGCATTTCCAGGGGCCTGATTTTTCAGTCGTCTCCGATGACGGCTAGGGCTACGTTTAGGTTTGCTCATGAACAGCGAACCCGGAGGGTCCAGTTGCATGTGGGGCTGCGTAAAGGCTCCCCTGGGGAGTTCTCTTGTACCCAAAGCCTTCCTTTGGTGACAGTTTTGGATGGTCCAAAGGGGCTTGCAACGCGTTTTCTGGGGCCCGGGTTTTCAGTCTTCTCCCATGCCGGCTAGGGATATATTTAGGGTTGCTCGGAAAAATCGAACCCGAAGGGTCCAGTTGCATGTGGGGCTGCGTAAAGGCTCCCCTGGGGAGTTCTCTTGTATCCAAAGCCTTCCTTTGGAGACACTTTTGGATGGGCGAAAAGGCCTCGGAACGCATTTCCTGGGGCCTGATTTTTCACTCGTCTCCGATGACGGCTAGGGCTACGTTTAGGTTTGCTCTGAAACAACGAACCCGGAGGGTCCAGTTGCATGTGGGGCTGCGTAAAGGCTCCCCTGGGGAGTTCACTTGTACCCAAAGCCTTCCTTTGGTGACACTTTTGGATGGTCCAAAGGCGCTTGCAACGCGTTTTCTGGGGCCAGGGTTTTCAGTCTTCTCCCATGCTGGGTAGGAATATATTTAGGGTTGTTCGAAAAATCGAACCCGGATTGTCCAGTTGCATGTGGGGCTGCGTAAAGGCTCCCCTGGGGAGTTCTCTTGTACCCAAAGCCTTCCTTTGGTGACACTTTTGGATGGTCCAAAGGGGCTTGCAACGCATTTTCTGTGGCCCGGGTTTTCAGTCTTCTCCCATGCCGGCTAGGGATATATTTAGGGTTGCTCTGAATCAGCGAACCCGGAGGGTCCAGTTGCATATGAGGCTGCGTAAAGGCTCCCCTGGGAACTTCAGATGTACCCAAAGCCTTCCTTTGGGGGCACTTTTGGATGGTCCAATGGGGCTTGCAACGCATTTCCTGGGGCCTGATTTTTCAGTCGTCTTCGATGCTGGCTAGGGCTATGTTTAGGGATGCTCTGAAACAACGAACCCGGAGGGTCCAGTTGCATGTGGGGCTGCGTAAAGGCTCCCCTGGGGAGTTCACTTGTACCCAAAGACTTCCTTTGGGGGCACATTTGGATGGGTGAAAAGGCCTCGGAACGCATTTCCTGGGGCCTGATGTTTCACTCGTCTCCGATGCCAGCTAGGGCTACGTTTAGGTTTGCTCAGGAACAGCGAACCCGGAGGGTCCAGTTGCATGTGGGGCTGCGTAAAGGCTCCCCTGGGGAGATCACTTGTACCCAAAGCCTTTTTTGGGGGGCACTTTTGGATGGTCCAAAGGGGCTTGCAACGCATTTCCTGGGGCCTGATTTTTCAGTCGTCTCCGATGACGGCTAGGGCTACGTTTAGGTTTGCTCATGAACAGCGAACCCGGAGGGTCCAGTTGCATGTGGGGCTGCGTAAAGGCTCCCCTGGGGAGTTCTCTTGTACCCAAAGCCTTCCTTTGGTGACAGTTTTGGATGGTCCAAAGGGGCTTGCAACGCGTTTTCTGGGGCCCGGGTTTTCAGTCTTCTCCCATGCCGGCTAGGGATATATTTAGGGTTGCTCGGAAAAATCGAACCCGAAGGGTCCAGTTGCATGTGGGGCTGCGTAAAGGCAACCCTGGGGAGTTCTCTTGTACCCAAAGCCTTCCTTTGGGGGCACTTTTGGATGGTCCAAAGGGGCTTGCAACACATTTCCTGGGGCCTGATTTTTCATTCGTCTTCGATGCTGGCTAGGGCTATGTTTAGGGATGCTCTGAAACAACGAACCCGGAGGGTCCAGTTGCATGTGGGGCTGCGTAAAGGCTCCCCTGGGGAGTTCACTTGTACCCAAAGCCTTCCTTTGGTGACACTTTTGGATGGTCCAAAGGCGCTTGCAACGCGTTTTCTGGGGCCAGGGTTTTCAGTCTTCTCCCATGCTGGGTAGGAATATATTTAGGGTTGTTCGAAAAATCGAACCCGGATTGTCCAGTTGCATGTGGGGCTGCATAAAGGCTCCCCTGGGGAGTTCTCTTGTACCCAAAGCCTTCCTTTGGTGACACTTTTGGATGGTCCAAAGGGGCTTGCAACGCATTTTCTGTGGCCCGGGTTTTCAGTCTTCTCCCATTCCGGCTAGGGATATATTTAGGGTTGCTCTGAATCAGCGAACCCGGAGGGTCCAGTTGCATATGAGGCTGCGTAAAGGCTCCCCTGGGAACTTCAGATGTACCCAAAGCCTTCCTTTGGGGGCACTTTTGAATGGTCCAATGGGGCTTGCAACGCATTTCCTGGGGCCTGATTTTTCAGTCGTCTTCGATGCTGGCTAGGGCTATGTTTAGGGAT
The DNA here is from genome assembly GCF_963932015.1 of Anas acuta. Lineage (NCBI taxonomy): Eukaryota > Metazoa > Chordata > Aves > Anseriformes > Anatidae > Anas > Anas acuta. The sequence continues at coordinate 151,766 of NC_088999.1, forward strand.
GCTCTGAAACAACGAACCCGGAGGGTCCAGTTGCATGTGGGGCTGCGTAAAGGCTCCCCTGGGGAGTTCACTTGTACCCAAAGCCTTCCTTTGGGGGCACTTTTGGATGGTCCAAAGGGGCTTGCAACGCGTTTTCTGGGGCCCGGGTTTTCAGTCTTCTCCCATGCCGGCTAGGGATATATTTAGGGTTGCTCGGAAAAATCGAACCCGAAGGGTCCAGTTGCATGTGGGGCTGCGTAAAGGCTCCCCTGGGGAGTTCTCTTGTACCCAAAGCCTTCCTTTGGGGGCACTTTTGGATGGTCCAAAGGGGCTTGCAACACATTTCCTGGGGCCTGATTTTTCATTCGTCTTCGATGCCGGCTAGAACTATGTTTAGGGATGCTCAGAAACAGCGAAACCGGAGGGTCCAGTTGCATGTGGGGCTGCGTAAAGGCTCCCCTGGGGAGTTCTCTTGTATCCAAAGCCTTCCTTTGGAGACACTTTTGGATGGGCGAAAAGGCCTCGGAACGCATTTCCTGGGGCCTGATTTTTCACTCGTCTCCGATGACGGCTAGGGCTACGTTTAGGTTTGCTCAGGAACAGCGAACTCGGAGGGTCCAGTTGCATATGGGGCTGCGTAAAGGCTCCCCTGGGAACTTCAGATGAACCCAAAGCCTTCCTTTGGTGACACTTTTGGATGGTCCAAAGGGGCTTGCAATGCATTTTCTGTGGCCCGGGTATTCAGTCTTCTGCCATGCCGGCTAGGGATATATTTAGGGTTGCTCGGAAAAATCGAACCCGGAGGGTCCAGTTGCATGTGGGGCTGCGTAAAGGCTCCCCTGGGGAGTTCACTTGTACCCAAAGACTTCCTTTGGGGGCTCATTTGCATGGGCGAAAAGGCCTCGGAACGCATTTCCTGGGGCCTGATGTTTCACTCGTCTCCGATGACGGCTAGGGCTACGTTTAAGTTTGCTCATGAACAGCGAACTCGGAGGGTCCAGTTGCATGTGGGGCTGCATAAAGGCTCCCCTGGGGAGTTCTCTTGTATCCAAAGCCTTCCTTTGGGGGCACTTTTGGATGGGCGAAAAGGCCTCGGAACGCATTTCCTGGGGCCTGATTTTTCACTCGTCTCCGATGACGGCTAGGGCTACGTTTAGGTTTGCTCAGGAACAGCGAACTCGGAGGGTCCAGTTGCATATGGGGCTGCGTAAAGGCTCCCCTGGGAACTTCAGATGTACGCAAAGCCTTCCTTTGGGGGCACTTTTGGATGGTCCAAAGGGGCTTGCAACGCATTTCCTGGGGCCTGATTTTTCAGTCGTCTTCGATGCTGGCTAGGGCTATGTTTAGGGATGCTCTGAAACAACGAACCCGGAGGGTCCAGTTGCATGTGGGGCTGCGTAAAGGCTCCCCTGGGGAGTTCACTTGTACCCAAAGCCTTCCTTTGGTGACACTTTTGGATGGTCCAAAGGGGCTTGCAACGCGTTTTCTGGGGCCCGGGTTTTCAGTCTTCTCCCATGCCGGCTAGGGTTATGTTTAGGGTTGCTCGGAAAAATCGAACCCGGAGGGTCCAGTTGCATGTGGGGCTGCGTAAATCTCCCCTGGGGAGTTCACTTGTACCCAAAGACTTCCTTTGGGGGCACATTTGGATGGGCGAAAAGGCCTCGGAACGCATTTCCTGGGGCCTGATTTTTCACTCGTCTCCGATGACGGCTAGGGCTACGTTTAGGTTTCCTGAGGAATAGCGAACCCGGAGGGTCCAGTTGCATGTGGGGCTGCGTAAAGGCTCCCCTGGGGAGATCACTTGTACCCAAAGCCTTCCTTTGGGGGCACTTTTGGATGGTCCAAAGGGGCTTGCAACGCATTTCCTGGGGCCTGATTTTTCAGTCGTCTCCGATGACGGCTAGGGCTACGTTTAAGTTTGCTCATGAACAGCGAACTCGGAGGGTCCAGTTGCATGTGGGGCTGCATAAAGGCTCCCCTGGGGAGTTCTCTTGTATCCAAAGCCTTCCTTTGGGGGCACTTTTGGATGGGCAAAAAGGCCTCGGAACGCATTTCCTGGGGCCTGATTTTTCACTCGTCTCCGATGACGGCTAGGGCTACGTTTAGGTTTGCTCAGGAACAGCGAACTCGGAGGGTCCAGTTGCATATGGGGCTGCGTAAAGGCTCCCCTGGGAACTTCAGATGTACGCAAAGCCTTCCTTTGGGGGCACTTTTGGATGGTCCAAAGGGGCTTGCAACGCATTTCCTGGGGCCTGATTTTTCAGTCGTCTCCGATGACGGCCAGGGCTACGTTTAGGTTTGCTCAGGAACAGCGAACCCGGAGGGTCCAGTTGCATGTGGGGCTGCGTAAAGGCTCCCCTGGGGAGTTCTCTTGTACCCAAAGCCTTCCTTTGGTGACACTTTTGGATGGTCCAAAGGGGCTTGCAACGCGTTTTCTGGGGCCCGGGTTTTCAATCTTCTCCCATGCCGGCTAGGGATATATTTAGGGTTGCTCGGAAAAATCGAACCCGGAGGGTCCAGTTGCATGTGGGGCTGCATAAAGGCTCCCCTGGGGAGTTCTCTTGTACCCAAAGCCTTCCTTTGGGGGCACTTTTGGATGGTCCAAAGGGGCTTGCAACGCATTTCCTGGGGCCTGATTTTTCATTCGTCTTCGATGCCGGCTAGGGCTATGTTTAGGGATGCTCAGGAACAGCGAACCCGGAGTGTGCAGTTGCATGTGGGGCTGCGTAAATGCTCCCCTGGGGAGTTCACTTGTACCCAAAGCCTTCCTTTGGTGACACTTTTGGATGGTCCAAAGGGGCTTGCAACGCGTTTTCTGGGGCCCGGGTTTTCAGTCTTCTCCAATGCCGGCAAGGGATATATTTCGGGTTGTTCGAAAAATCGAACCCAGAGGGTCCAGTTGCATGTGGGGCTGCATAAAGGCTCCCCTGGGAGTTCACTTGTATCCAAAGCCTTCCTTTGGGAGCACTTTTGGATGGGCGAAAAGGCCTCGGAACGCATTTCCTGGGGACTGATTTTTCAATCGTCTCCGATGACGGCTAGGGCTACGTTTAGGTTTGCTCAGGAACAGCGAACTCGGAGGGTCCAGTTGCATATGGGGCTGCGTAAAGGCTCCCCTGCGAACTTCAGATGTACCCAAAGCCTTCCTTTGGGGGCACTTTTGGATGGTCCAAAGGGGCTTGCAACGCATTTCCTGGGGCCTGATTTTTCAGTCGTCTCCGATGACGGCCAGGGCTACGTTTAGGTTTGCTCAGGAACAGCGAACCCGGAGGGTCCAGTTGCATGTGGGGCTGCGTAAAGGCTCCCCTGGTGAGTTCTCTTGTACCCAAAGTCTTCCTTTGGGGGCACTTTTGGATGGGCGAAAAGGGCTCGGAATGCATTTCCTGGGGCCTGATTTTTCAGTCGTCTCCGATGACGGCTAGGGCTATGTTTAGGGATGCTCGGAAACAGCGAACCCGGAGGGTCCAGTTGCATGTGGGCCTGCGTAAAGGCTCCCCTGGGGAGTTCACTTGTACCCAAAGCCTTCTTTTGGTGACACTTTTGGATGGTCCAAAATGGCTCGCAACGCATTTCCTGTGGCCTGATTTTTCACTCGTCTGCGATGACGACTAGGGCTACGTTTAGGTTTGCTCAGGAACAGCGATCCCGGAGGGTCCAGTTGCATGTGGGGCTGCGTAAAGGCTCCCCTGGGGAGTTCTCTTGTACCCTAAGCCTTCCTTTGGTGACACTTTTGGATGGTCCAAAGGGGCTTGCAACGTGTTTTCTGGGGCCCGGGTTTTCAGTCTTCTCCCATGCCGGCTAGTGATATATTTAGGGTTGCTCTGAAACAGCGAACCCAGAGGGTCCAGTTGCATATGAGGCTGCGTAAAGGCTCCCCTGGGGAGTTCACTTGTACCCAAAGCCTTCCTTTGGGGGCACTTTTGGATGGTGCAATGGGGCTTGCAACGCATTTCCTGGGGCCTGATTTTTCAGTCGTCTTCGATGCTGGCTAGGGCTATGTTTAGGGATGCTCTGAAACAACGAACCCGGAGGGTCCAGTTGCATGTGGGGCTGCGTAAAGGCTCCCCTGGGGAGTTCACTTGTACCCAAAGCCTTCCTTTGGTGACACTTTTGGATGGTCCAAAGGGGCTTGCAACGCGTTTTCTGGGGCCCGGGTTTTCAGTCTTCTCCCATGCCGGCTAGGGTTATGTTTAGGGTTGCTCGGAAAAATCGAACCCGGAGGGTCCAGTTGCATGTGGGGCTGCGTAAAGGCTCCCCTGGGGAGTTCACTTGTACCCAAAGCCTTCCTTTGGGGGCACATTTGGATGGGCGAAAAGGCCTCGGAACGCATTTCCTGGGGCCTGATTTTTCACTCGTCTCCGATGACGGCTAGGGCTACGTTTAGGTTTCCTCATGAACAGCGAACCCGGAGGGTCCAGTTGCATGTGGGGCTGCGTAAAGACTCCCCTGGGGAGATCACTTGTACCCAAAGCCTTCCTTTGGGGGCACTTTTGGATGGTCCAAAGGGGCTTGCAACGCATTTCCTGGGGCCTGATTTTTCAGTCTTCTCCCATGCCGACTAGGGATATATTTAGGGTTGCTCGGAAAAATCAAACCCGAAGGGTCCAGTTGCATGTGGGGCTGCGTAAAGGCTCCCCTGGGGAGTTCTCTTGTACCCAAAGTCTTCCTTTGGGGGCACTTTTGGATGGGCGAAAAGGGCTCGGAATGCATTTCCTGGGGCCTGATTTTTCAGTTGTCTCCGATGACGGCTAGGGCTGTGTTTAGGGATGCTCGGAAACAGCGAACCCGGAGGGTCCAGTTGCATGTGGGGCTGCCTAAAGGCTCCCCTGGGGAGTTCACTTGTACCCAAAGCCTTCTTTTGGTGACACTTTTGGATGGTCCAAAATGGCTCGCAACGCATTTCCTGGGGCCTGATTTTTCACTCGTCTGCGATGACGACTAGGGCTACGTTTAGGTTTGCTCAGGAACAGCGATCCCGGAGGGTTCAGTTGCATGTGGGGCTGCGTAAAGGCTCCCCTGGGGAGTTCTCTTGTACCCTAAGCCTTCCTTTGGTGACACTTTTGGATGGTCCAAAGGGGCTTGCAACGCGTTTTCTGGGGCCCGGGTTTTCAGTCTTCTCCCATGCCGGCTAGTGATATATTTAGGGTTGCTCTGAAACAGCGAACCCGGAGGGTCCAGTTGCATATGAGGCTGCGTAAAGGCTCCCCTGGGGAGTTCACTTGTACCCAAAGCCTTCCTTTGGGGGCACTTTTGGATGGTCCAAAGGGGCTTGCAACGCATTTCCTGGGGCCTGATTTTTCAGTCGTCTTCGATGCTGGCTAGGGCTATGTTTAGGGATGCTCTGAAACAACGAACCCGGAGGGTCCAGTTGCATGTGGGGCTGCGTAAAGGCTCCCCTGGGGAGTTCACTTGTACCCAAAGCCTTCCTTTGGTGACACTTTTGGATGGTCCAAAGGGGCTTGCAACGCGTTTTCTGGGGCCCGGGTTTTCAGTCTTCTCCCATGCCAGCTAGGGATATATTTAGGGTTGCTCTGAAACAGCGAACCCGGAGGGTCCAGTTGCATATGAAGCTGCGTAAAGGCTCCCCTGGGGAGTTCACTTGTACCCAAAGCCTTCCTTTGGGGGCACTTTTGGATGGTCCAAAGGGGCTTGCAACGCATTTCCTGGGGCCTGATTTTTCAGTCGTCTCCGATGACGGCCAGGGCTACGTTTAGGTTTGCTCAGGAAAAGCGAACCCGGAGGGTCCAGTTGCATGTGGGGCTGCGTAAATGCTCCCCTGGGGAGTTCTCTTGTACCCAAAGCCTTCCTTTGGTGACAGGTTTGGATGGTCCAAAGGGGCTTGCAACGCGTTTTCTGCGGCCCGGGTTTTCAGTCTTCTCCCATGCCGGCTAGGGATATATTTAGGGTTGCTCGGAAAAATCGAACCCGAAGGGTCCAGTTGCATGTGGGGCTGCGTAAAGGCTCCCCTGGGGAGTTCTCTTGTACCCAAAACCTTCCTTTGGGGGCACATTTGGATGGGCGAAAAGGCCACGGAACGCATTTCCTGGGGCCTGATGTTTCACTCGTCTCCGATGACGGCTAGGGCTACGTTTAGGTTTGCTGAGGAATAGCGAACCCGGAGGGTCCAGTTGCATGTGGGGCTGCGTAAAGGCTCCCCTGGGGAGATCACTTGTACCCAAAGCCTTCCTTTGGGGGCACTTTTGGATGGTCCAATGGGGCTTGCAACGCATTTCCTGGGGCCTGATTTTTCAGTCTTCTCCGATGACAGCTAGGGCTACGTTTAGGTTTGCTCAGGAACAGCGATCCCGGAGGGTCCAGTTGCATGTGGGGCTGCGTAAAGGCTCCCCAGGGGAGTTCTCTTGTACCCAAAGCCTTCCTTTGGGGGCACTTTTGGATGGTCCAAAGGGGCTCGCAACACATTTCCTGGGGCCTGATTTTTCATTCGTCTTCGATGCCGGCTAGGGCTATGTTTAGGGTTGCTCGGAAAAATCGAACCCGGAGGGTCCAGTTGCATGTGGGGCTGCGTAAAGGCTCCCCTGGGGAGTTCACTTGTACCCAAAGCCTTCCTTTGGTGACACTTTTGGATGGTCCAAAGGGGCTTGCAACGCGTTTTCTGGGGCCCGGGTTTTCAGTCTTCTCCCATGCCGGCTAGGGATATATTTCGGGTTGTTCGAAAAATCGAACCCAGAGGGTCCAGTTGCATGTGGGGCTGCGTAAAGGCTCCCCTGGGGAGTTCACTTGTATCCAAAGCCTTCCTTTGGGGGCACTTTTGGATGGGCGAAAAGGGCTCGTAACGCATTTCCTGGGGCCTGATTTTTACTCGTCTCCGATGACGGCTAGGGCTACGTTTAGGTTTGCTCAGGAACAGCGAACTCGGAGGGTCCAGTTGCATATGGGACTGCGTAAAGGCTCCCCTGCGAACTTCAGATGTACCCAAAGCCTTCCTTTGGGGGCACTTTTGGATGGGCGAAAAGGGCTCGGAATGCATTTCCTGGGGCCTGATTTTTCAGTCGTCTCCGATGACGCTAGGGCTATGTTTAGGGATGCTCGGAAACAGCGAACCCGGAGGGTCCAGTTGCATGTGGGCCTGCGTAAAGGCTCCCCTGGGGAGTTCACTTGTACCCAAAGCCTTCTTTTGGTGACACTTTTGGATGGTCCAAAATGGCTCGCAACGCATTTCCTGTGGCCTGATTTTTCACTCGTCTGCAATGACGACTAGGGCTACGTTTAGGTTTGCTCAGGAACAGCGAACCCGGAGGGTCCAGTTGCATGTGGGGCTGCGTAAAGGCTCCCCTGGGAACTTCAGATGTACCCAAAGCCTTCCTTTGGGGGCACTTTTGGATGGTCCAATGGGGCTCGCAACGCATTTCCTGGGGCCTGATTTTTCAGTCGTCTACGATGCCGGCTAGGGATATGTTTAGGGATGCTCAAAAACAGCGAACCCGGAGGGTCCAGTTGCATGTGGGGCTGCGTAAAGGCTCCCCTGGGGAGTTCACTTGTACCCAAAGCCTTCCTTTGGTGACACTTTTGGATGCTCCAAAGGGGCTTGCAATGCGTTTCCTGGGGCCTGACTTTTCACTCGTCTCCGATGACGGCTAGGGCTACGTTTAGGTTTGCTCAGGAACAGCGAACCCGGAGGGTCCAGTTGCATGTGGGGCTGCGTAAATGCTCCCCAGGGGAGTTCACTTGTACCCAAAGCCTTCCTTTGGTGACACTTTTGGATGGTCCAAAGGGGCTTGCTACGCATTTTCTGTGGCCCGGGTTTTCAGTCTTCTCCCATGTCGGCTAGTGATATATTTACGGATGCTCGGAAACAGCGAACTCGGAGGGTCCAGTTGCATATGGGGCTGCGTAAAGGCTCCCCTGGGAACTTCAGATGTACCCAAAGCCTTCCTTTGGGGGCACTTTTGGATAGTCCAAAGGGGCTTGCAACGCATTTCCTGGGGCCTGATTTTTCAGTCGTCTCCGATGATGGCCAGGGCTATGTTTAGGGATGCTCGGCAACAGCGAACCCGGAGGGTCCAGTTGCATGTGGGGCTGCATAAAGGCTCCCCTGGGGAGTTCACTTGTACCCAAAGCCTTCCTTTGGGGGCACTTTTGGATGGGTGAAAAGGGCTCGGAACGCATTTTCTGGGGCCTGATTTTTCAGTCGTCTCCAATGACGGCTAGGGCTACGTTTAGTTTTGCTCATGAACAGCGAACCCGGAGGGTTCAGTTGCATTTGGGGCTGCGTAAAGGCTCCCCTGGGGAGTTCTCTTGTACCCAAAGCCTTCCTTTGGTGACACTTTTGGATGGTCCAAAGGGGCTTGCAACGCGTTTTCTGGGGCCTGATTTTTCAGTCGTCTCCGATGACAGCCAGGGCTACGTTTAGGTTTGCTCAGGAACAGCGAACCCGGAGGGTCCAGTTGCATGTGGGGCTGCGAAAAGGCTCCCCTGGGGAGTTCTCTTGTACCCAAAGCCTTCCTTTGGTGACAGTTTTGAATGGTCCAAAGGGGCTTGCAACGCGTTTTCTGGGGCCTGGGTTTTCAGACTTCTCCCATGCCGGCTAGGGATATATTTAGGGTTGCTTGGAAAAATCAAACCCGAAGGGTCCAGTTGCATGTGGGGCTGCGTAAAGGCTCCCCTGGGGAGTTCACTTGTACCCAAAGCCTTCCTTTGGGGGCACTTTTGGATGGGCGAAAAGGGCTCGCAACACATTTCCTGGGGCCTGATTTTTCAGTCGTCTTCGATGACGGCTAGGGCTATGTTTAGGGATGCTCGGCAACAGCGAACCCGGAGGGTCCAGTTGCATGTGGGGCTGCGTAAAGGCTCCCCTGGGGAGTTCACTTGTACCCAAAGCCTTCCTTTGGTGACACTTTTGGATGGTCCAAAGGCGCTTGCAACGCGTTTATTGGGGCCCGGGTTTTCAGACTTCTCCCATGCTGGCTAGTGATATATTTAGGGTTGCTCGGAAAAATCGAACCCGGAGGGTCCAGTTGCATGTGGGGCTGCGTAAAGGCTCCCCTGGGGAGTTCACTTGTACCCAAAGCCTTCCTTTGGGGGCACTTTTGGATGGGCGAAAAGGCCTCGGAACGCATTTCCTGGGGCCTGATGTTTCACTCGTCTCCGATGACGGCTAGGGCTACGTTTAGGTTTGCTGAGAAATAGCGAACCCGGAGGGTCCAGTTGCATGTGGGGCTGCGTAAAGGCTCCCCAGCGGAGATCACTTGTACCCAAAGCCTTCCTTTGGGGGCACTTTTGGATGGTCCAAAGGGGCTTGCAACGCATTTCCTGGGGCCTGATTTTTCAGTCTTCTCCCATGCCGGCTAGGGATATATTTAGGGTTGCTCGGAAAAATCGAACCCGAAGGGTCCAGTTGCATGTGGGGCTGCGTAAAGGCTCCCCTGGGGAGTTCTCTTGTACCCAAAGCCTTCCTTTGGTGACACTTTTGGATGGTCCAAAGGGGATCGCAACACATTTCCTGGGGCCTGATTTTTCAGTCGTCTCCGATGACAGCTAGGGCTACGTTTAGGTTTGCTCAGGAACAGCGATCCCGGAGGGTCCAGTTGCATGTGGGGCTGCGTAAAGGCTCCCCAGGGGAGTTCTCTTGTACCCAAAGCCTTCCTTTGGGGGCACTTTTGGATGGTCCAAAGGGGCTCGCAACACATTTCCTGGGGCCTGATTTTTCATTCGGCTTCGATGCCGGCTAGGGCTATGTTTAGGGATGCTCAGATACAGCGAACCCGGAGGGTCCAGTTGCATGTGGGGCTGCGTAAAGGCTCCCCTGGGGAGTTCACTTGTACCCAAAGCCTTCCTTTGGTGACACTTTTGGATGGTCCAAAGGGGCTTGCAACGCGTTTTCTGGGGCCCGGGTTTTCAGTCTTCTCCCATGCCGGCTAGGGATATATTTCGGGTTGTTCGAAAAATCGAACCCAGAGGGTCCAGTTGCATGTGGGGCTGCCTAAAGGCTCCCCTGGGGAGTTCACTTGTATCCAAAGCCTTCCTTTGGGGGCACTTTTGGATGATCCAAAGGGGCTTGCAACGCATTTCCTGGGGCCTGATTTTTCAGTCGTCTCCGATGACGGCCAGGGCTACGTTTAGGTTTGCTCAGGAACAGCGAACCCGGAGGGTCCAGTTGCATGTGGGGCTGCGTAAAGGCTCCCCTGGTGAGTTCTCTTGTACCCAAAGTCTTCCTTTGGGGGCACTTTTGGATGGGCGAAAAGGGCTCGGAATGCATTTCCTGGGGCCTGATTTTTCAGTCGTCTCCGATGACGCTAGGGCTATGTTTAGGGATGCTCGGAAACAGCGAACCCGGAGGGTCCAGTTGCATGTGGGGCTGCGTAAAGGCTCCCCTGGGGAGTTCACTTGTACCCAAAGCCTTCTTTTGGTGACACTTTTGGATGGTCCAAAATGGCTCGCAACGCATTTCCTGTGGCCTGATTTTTCACTCGTCTGCAATGACGACTAGGGCTACGTTTAGGTTTGCTCAGGAACAGCGATCCCGGAGGGTCCAGTTGCATGTGGGGCTGCGTAAAGGCTCCCCTGGGAACTTCAGATGTACCCAAAGCCTTCCTTTGGGGGCACTTTTGGATGGTCCAATGGGGCTCGCAACGCATTTCCTGGGGCCTGATTTTTCAGTCGTCTACGATGCCGGCTAGGGATATGTTTAGGGATGCTCAAAAACAGCGAACCCGGAGGGTCCAGTTGCATGTGGGGCTGCGTAAAGGCTCCCCTGGGGAGTTCACTTGTACCCAAAGCCTTCCTTTGGTGACACTTTTGGATGCTCCAAAGGGGCTTGCAATGCGTTTTCTGGGGCCTGACTTTTCACTCGTCTCCGATGACGGCTAGGGCTACGTTTAGGTTTGCTCAGGAACAGCGAACCCGGAGGGTCCAGTTGCATGTGGGGCTGCGTAAATGCTCCCCAGGGGAGTTCACTTGTACCCAAAGCCTTCCTTTGGTGACACTTTTAGGTGGTCCAAAGGGGCTTGCTACGCATTTTCTGTGGCCCGGGTTTTCAGTCTTCTCCCATGCCGGCTAGTGATATATTTACGGATGCTCGGAAACAGCGAACTCGGAGGGTCCAGTTGCATATGGGGCTGCGTAAAGGCTCCCCTGGGAACTTCAGATGTACCCAAAGCCTTCCTTTGGGGGCACTTTTGGATAGTCCAAAGGGGCTTGCAACGCATTTCCTGGGGCCTGATTTTTCAGTCGTCTCCGATGATGGCCAGGGCTACGTTTAGGTTTGCTCAGGAACAGCGAACCCGGAGGGTCCAGTTGCATGTGGGGCTGCGTAAAGGCTCCCCTGGGGAGTTCTCTTGTACCCTAAGCCTTCCTTTGGTGACAGGTTTGGATGGTCCAAAGTGGCTTGCAACGCGTTTTCTGGGGCCCGGGTTTTCAGTCTTCTCCCTTGTCGGCTAGGGATATATTTAGGGTTGCTCAGAAAAATCGAACCCGAAGGGTCCAGTTGCATATGGGGCTGCGTAAAGGCTCCCCTGGGGAGTTCTCTTGTACCCAAAGCCTTCCTTTGGGGGCACTTTTGGATGGTCCAATGGGGCTTGCAACGCATTTCCTGGGGCCTGATTTTTCAGTCGTCCTCGATGCCGGCTAGGGCTATGTTTAGGGATGCTCGGAAAAAGCGAACCCGGAGGTTCCAGTTGCATGTGGGGCTGCGTAAAGGCTCCCCTGGGGAGTTCACTTGTACCCAAAGCCTTCCTTTGGTGACACTTTTGGATGGTCCAAAGGCGCTTGCAACGCGTTTTCTGGGGCCCGGGTTTTCAGTCTTCTCCCATGCTGGCTAGTGATATATTTAGGGTTGCTCGGAAAAATCGAACCCAGAGGGACCAGTTGCATGTGGGGCTGCGTAAAGGCTCCCCTGGGGAGTTCACTTGTACCCAAAGCCTTCCTTTGGGGGCACTTTTGGATGGGCGAAAAGGGCTCGTAACGCATTTCCTGGGGCCTGATTTTTCAGTCGTCATCGATGCCGGCTAGGGCTATGTTTAGGGATGCTCGGCAACAGCGAACCCGGAGGGTCCAGTTGCATGTGGGGCTGCGTAAAGGCTCCCCTGGGGAGTTCACTTGTACCCAAAGCCTTCCTTTGGGGGCACATTTGGATGGGCGAAAAGGGCTCGTAACGCATTTCCTGGGGCCTGATTTTTCAGTCGTCATCGATGCCGGCTAGGGCTATGTTTAGGTTTGCTCAGGAACAGCGAACGCGGAAGGTCCAGTTGCATGTGGGGCTGCGTAAAGGCTCCCCTGGGGAGTTCACTTGTACCCAAAGCCTTCCTTTGGGGGCACATTTGGATGGGCGAAAAGGCCTCGGAACGCATTTCCTGGGGCCTGATTTTTCAGTCGTCTCCGATGACAGCCAGGGCTACGTTTAGGTTTGCTCAGGAACAGCGAACCCGGAGGGTCCAGTTGCATGTGGGGCTGCGTAAAGTCTCCCCTGGGGAGTTCTCTTGTACCCAAAGCCTTCCTTTGGTGACAGTTTTGAATGGTCCAAAGGGGCTTGCAACGCGTTTTCTGGGGCCCGGGTTTTCAGACTTCTCCCATGCCGGCTAGGGATATATTTAGGGTTGCTTGGAAAAATCAAACCCGAAGGGTCCAGTTGCATGTAGGGCTGCGTAAAGGCTCCCCTGGGGAGTTCTCTTGTACCCAAAGCCTTCCTTTGGTGACACTTTTGGATGGTCCAAAGCGGCTTGCAACGCGTTTTCTGGGGCCCGGGTTTTCAGTCTTCTCCCATGCCGGCTAGGGATATATTTCGGGTTGTTCGAAAAATCGAACCCAGAGGGTCCAGTTGCATGTGGGGCTGCGTAAAGGCTCCCCTGGGGAGTTCACTTGTATCCAAAGCCTTCCTTTGGGGGCACTTTTGGATGATCCAAAGGGGCTTGCAACGCATTTCCTGGGGCCTGATTTTTCAGTCGTCTCCGATGACGGCCAGGGCTACGTTTAGGTTTGCTCAGGAACAGCGAACCCGGAGGGTCCAGTTGCATGTGGGGCTGCGTAAAGGCTCCCCTGGTGAGTTCTCTTGTACCCAAAGTCTTCCTTTGGGGGCACTTTTGGATGGGCGAAAAGGGCTCGGAATGCATTTCCTGGGGCCTGATTTTTCAGTCGTCTCCGATGACGCTAGGGCTATGTTTAGGGATGCTCGGAAACAGCGAACCCGGAGGGTCCAGTTGCATGTGGGCCTGCGTAAAGGCTCCCCTGGGGAGTTCACTTGTACCCAAAGCCTTCTTTTGGTGACACTTTTGGATGGTCCAAAATGGCTCGCAACGCATTTCCTGTGGCCTGATTTTTCACTCGTCTGCAATGACGACTAGGGCTACGTTTAGGTTTGCTCACGAACAGCGATCCCGGAGGGTCCAGTTGCATGTGGGGCTGCGTAAAGGCTCCCCTGGGAACTTCAGATGTACCCAAAGCCTTCCTTTGGGGGCACTTTTGGATGGTCCAATGGGGCTCGCAACGCATTTCCTGGGGCCTGATTTTTCAGTCGTCTACGATGCCGGCTAGGGATATGTTTAGGGATGCTCAAAAACAGCGAACCCGGAGGGTCCAGTTGCATGTGGGGCTGCGTAAAGGCTCCCCTGGGGAGTTCACTTGTACCCAAAGCCTTCCTTTGGTGACACTTTTGGATGCTCCAAAGGGGCTTGCAATGCGTTTTCTGGGGCCTGACTTTTCACTCGTCTCCGATGACGGCTAGGGCTACGTTTAGGTTTGCTCAGGAACAGCGAACCCGGAGGGTCCAGTTGCATGTGGGGCTGCGTAAATGCTCCCCAGGGGAGTTCACTTGTACCCAAAGCCTTCCTTTGGTGACACTTTTAGGTGGTCCAAAGGGGCTTGCTACGCATTTTCTGTGGCCCGGGTTTTCAGTCTTCTCCCATGCCGGCTAGTGATATATTTACGGATGCTCGGAAACAGCGAACTCGGAGGGTCCAGTTGCATATGGGGCTGCGTAAAGGCTCCCCTGGGAACTTCAGATGTACCCAAAGCCTTCCTTTGGGGGCACTTTTGGATAGTCCAAAAGGGCTTGCAACGCATTTCCTGGGGCCTGATTTTTCAGTCGTCTCCGATGATGGCCAGGGCTACGTTTAGGTTTGCTCAGGAACAGCGAACCCGGAGGGTCCAGTTGCATGTGGGGCTGCGTAAAGGCTCCCCTGGGGAGTTCTCTTGTACCCTAAGCCTTCCTTTGGTGACAGGTTTGGATGGTCCAAAGTGGCTTGCAACGCGTTTTCTGGGGCCCGGGTTTTCAGTCTTCTCCCTTGTCGGCTAGGGATATATTTAGGGTTGCTCAGAAAAATCGAACCCGAAGGGTCCAGTTGCATGTGGGGCTGCGTAAAGGCTCCCCTGGGGAGTTCTCTTGTACCCAAAGCCTTCCTTTGGGGGCACTTTTGGATGGTCCAATGGGGCTTGCAACGCATTTCCTGGGGCCTGATTTTTCAGTCGTCCTCGATGCCGGCTAGGGCTATGTTTAGGGATGCTCGGAAAAAGCGAACCCGGAGGGTCCAGTTGCATGTGGGGCTGCGTAAAGGCTCCCCTGGGGAGTTCACTTGTACCCAAAGCCTTCCTTTGGTGACACTTTTGGATGGTCCAAAGGCGCTTGCAACGCGTTTTCTGGGGCCCGGGTTTTCAGTCTTCTCCCATGCTGGCTAGTGATATATTTAGGGTTGCTCGGAAAAATCGAACCCAGAGGGACCAGTTGCATGTGGGGCTGCGTAAAGGCTCCCCTGGGGAGTTCACTTGTACCCAAAGCCTTCCTTTGGGGGCACTTTTGGATGGGCGAAAAGGGCTCGTAACGCATTTCCTGGGGCCTGATTTTTCAGTCGTCATCGATGCCGGCTAGGGCTATGTTTAGGGATGCTCGGCAACAGCGAACCCGGAGGGTCCAGTTGCATGTGGGGCTGCGTAAAGGCTCCCCTGGGGAGTTCACTTGTACCCAAAGCCTTCCTTTGGGGGCACATTTGGATGGGCGAAAAGGGCTCGTAACGCATTTCCTGGGGCCTGATTTTTCAGTCGTCATCGATGCCGGCTAGGGCTATGTTTAGGTTTGCTCAGGAACAGCGAACGCGGAAGGTCCAGTTGCATGTGGGGCTGCGTAAAGGCTCCCCTGGGGAGTTCACTTGTACCCAAAGCCTTCCTTTGGGGGCACATTTGGATGGGCGAAAAGGCCTCGGAACGCATTTCCTGGGGCCTGATTTTTCAGTCGTCTCCAATGACGGCTAGGGCTACGTTTAGGTTTGCTCATGAACAGCGAACCCGGAGGGTTCAGTTGCATGTGGGGCTGCGTAAAGGCTCCCCTGGGGAGTTCTCTTGTACCCAAAGCCTTCCTTTGGTGACACTTTTGGATGGTCCAAAGGGGCTTGCAACGCGTTTTCTGGGGCCTGATTTTTCAGTCGTCTCCGATGACAGCCAGGGCTACGTTTAGGTTTGCTCAGGAACAGCGAACCCGGAGGGTCCAGTTGCATGTGGGGCTGCGAAAAGGCTCCCCTGGGGAGTTCTCTTGTACCCAAAGCCTTCCTTTGGTGACAGTTTTGAATGGTCCAAAGGGGCTTGCAACGCGTTTTCTGGGGCCTGGGTTTTCAGACTTCTCCCATGCCGGCTAGGGATATATTTAGGGTTGCTTGGAAAAATCAAACCCGAAGGGTCCAGTTGCATGTGGGGCTGCGTAAAGGCTCCCCTGGGGAGTTCACTTGTACCCAAAGCCTTCCTTTGGGGGCACTTTTGGATGGGCGAAAAGGGCTCGCAACACATTTCCTGGGGCCTGATTTTTCAGTCATCTTCGATGACGGCTAGGGCTATGTTTAGGGATGCTCGGCAACAGCGAACCCGGAGGGTCCAGTTGCATGTGGGGCTGCGTAAAGGCTCCCCTGGGGAGTTCACTTGTACCCAAAGCCTTCCTTTGGTGACACTTTTGGATGGTCCAAAGGCGCTTGCAACGCGTTTATTGGGGCCCGGGTTTTCAGTCTTCTCCCATGCTGGCTAGTGATATATTTAGGGTTGCTCGGAAAAATCGAACCCGGAGGGTCCAGTTGCATGTGGGGCTGCGTAAAGGCTCCCCTGGGGAGTTCACTTGTACCCAAAGCCTTCCTTTGGGGGCACTTTTGGATGGGCGAAAAGGGCTCGTAACGCATTTCCTGGGGCCTGATTTTTCAGTCTTCTCCCATGCCGGCTAGGGATATATTTAGGGTTGCTCGGAAAAATCGAACCCGAAGGGTCCAGTTGCATGTGGGGCTGCGTAAAGGCTCCCCTGGGGAGTTCACTTGTACCCAAAGCCTTCCTTTGGTGACACTATTGGATGGTCCAAAGGGGATCGCAACACATTTCCTGGGGCCTGATTTTTCAGTCGTCTCCGATGACAGCTAGGGCTACGTTTAGGTTTGCTCAGGAACAGTGAACCCGAAGGGTCCAGTTGCATGTGGGGCTGCGTAAAGGCTCCCCTGGGGAGATCACTTGTACCTAAAGCCTTCCTTTGGGGGCACTTTTGGATGGTCCAAAGGGGCTTGCAACGCATTTCGTGGCGCCTGATTTTTCAGTCGTCTCCGATGACGGCTAGGGCTTCGTTTAGATTTGCTCAGGAACAGCGAACCCGGAGGGTCCAGTTGCATGTAGGGCTGCGTAAAGGCTCCCCTGGGGAGTTCTCTTGTACCCAAAGCCTTCCTTTGGTGACACTTTTGGATGGTCCAAAGGGGCTTGCAACGCGTTTTCTGGGGCCCGGGTTTTCAGTCTTCTCCCATGCCGGCTAGGGATATATTTAGGGTTGCTCGGAAAAATCGAACCCGAAGGGTCCAGTTGCATGTGGGGCTGCGTAAAGTCTCCCCTGGGGAGTTCTCTTGTACCCAAAGCCTTCCTTTGCGGGCACTTTTGGTGGTCCAAAGGGGCTTGCAACGCATTTCCTGGGGCCTGATTTTTCAGTCTTCTCCCATGCCGGCTAGGGATATATTTAGGGTTGCTCGGAAAAATCGAACCCGAAGGGTCCAGTTGCATGTGGGGCTGCGTAAAGGCTCCCCTGGGGAGTTCTCTTGTACCCAAAGCCTTCCTTTGGTGACACTTTTGGATGGTCCAAAGGGGATCGCAACACATTTCCTGGGGCCTGATTTTTCAGTGGTCTCCGATGACAGCTAGGGCTACGTTTAGGTTTGCTCAGGAACAGCGATCCCGGAGGGTCCAGTTGCATGTGGGGCTGCGTAAAGGCTCCCCTGGGGAGTTCTCTTGTACCCAAAACCTTCCTTTGGGGGCACTTTTGGATGGTCCAAAGGGGCTTGCAACGCATTTCGTGGCGCCTGATTTTTCAGTCGTCTCCAATGACGGCTAGGGCTACGTTTAGGTTTCCTCATGAACAGCGAACCCGGAGGGTCCAGTTGCATGTGGGGCTGCGTAAAGGCTCCCCTGGGGAGTTCTCTTGTACCCAAAGCCTTCCTTTGGTGACACTTTTGAATGGTCCAAAGGGGCTTGCAACGCGTTTTCTGGGGCCCGGGTTTTCAGTCTTCTCCCATACCGGCTTGGGATATATTTAGGGTTGCTCGGAAAAATCGAACCCGAAGGGTCCAGTTGCATGTGGGGTTGCATAAAGGCTCCCCTGGGGAGTTCTCTTGTACCCAAAGCCTTCCTTTGGTGACACTTTTGGATGGTCCAAAGGGGCTCGAAACACATTTCCTGGGGCCTGATTTTTCACTCGTCTGCGATGACGGCTAGGGCTACGTTTAGGTTTGCTCAGGAACAGCGATCCCGGAGGGTCCAGTTGCATGTGGGGCTGCGTAAAGTCTCCCCAGAGGAGTTCACTTGTACCCAAAGCCTTCCTTTGTTGACATATTTGGATGGTCCAAATGGGCTTGCAACGCATTTTCTGTGGCCCGGGTTTTCAGTCTTCTGCCATGCCGGCTAGGGATATATTTAGGGTTGCTCTGAAACAGCGAACCCGAAGGGTCCAGTTGCATATGGGGCTGCGTAAAGGCTCCCCTGGGAACTTCAGATGTACCCAAAGCCTTCCTTTGGTGACACTTTTGGATGGGCAAAAAAGGCCTCGGAACGCATTTCCTGGGGCCTGATTTTTCAGTCGTCTCCGATGACTGCTAGGGCTATGTTTAGGGATGCTTGGAAACAGCGAACTCGGAGGGTCCAGTTGCATATGGGGCTGCGTAAAGGCTCCCCTGGGGAGTTCTCTTGTACCCAAAGCCTTCCTTTGGGGGCACATTTGGATGGGTGAAAAGGCCTCGGAACGCATTTCCTGGGGCCTGATTTTTCACTCGTCTCCGATGACGGCTAGGGCTACGTTAAGGTTTGCTCAGGAACAGTGAACCCGGAGGGTCCAGTTGCATGTGGGGCTGCGTAAAGGCTCCCCTGGGGAGATCACTTGTACCTAAAGCCTTCCTTTGGGGGCACTTTTGGATGGTCCAAAGGGGCTTGCAACGCATTTCCTGGCGCCTGATTTTTCAGTCGTCTCCGATGACGGCTAGGGCTACGTTTAGGTTTGCTCAGGAACAGCGAACCCGGAGGGTCCAGTTGCATGTGGGGCTGCGTAAAGGCTCCCCTGGGGAGTTCTCTTGTACCCAAAGCCTTCCTTTGGTGACACTTTTGGATGGTCCAAAGGGGCTTGCAACGCGTTTTCTGGGGCCCGGGTTTTCAGTCTTCTCCCATGCCGGCTAGGGATATATTTAGGGTTGCTCGGAAAAATCGAACCCGAAGGGTCCAGTTGCATGTGGGGCTGCGTAAAGTCTCCCCTGGGGAGTTCTCTTGTACCCAAAGCCTTCCTTTGCGGGCACTTTTGGATGGTCCAAAGGGGCTTGCAACGCATTTCCTGGGGCTTGATTTTTCAGTCTTCTCCCATGCCGGCTAGGGATATATTTAGGGTTGCTCGGAAAAATCGAACCCGAAGGGTCCAGTTGCATGTGGGGCTGCGTAAAGGCTCCCCTGGGGAGTTCTCTTGTACCCAAAGCCTTCCTTTGGTGAAACTTTTCGATGGTCCAAAGGGGATCGCAACACATTTCCTGGGGCCTGATTTTTCAGTCGTCTCCGATGACAGCTAGGGCTACGTTTAGGTTTGCTCAGGAACAGCGATCCCGGAGGGTCCAGTTGCATGTGGGGCTGCGTAAAGGCTCCCCTGGGAACTTCAGATGTACCCAAAGCCTTCCTTTGGGGGCACTTTTGGATGGTCCAAAGGGGCTTGCAACGCATTTCCTGGGGCCTGATTTTTCAGTCGTCTCCGATGACGGCTAGGGCTACGTTTAGGTTTGCTCAGGAAAAGTGAACCCGGAGGGTCCAGTTGCATGTGGGGCTGCGTAAAGGCTCCCCTGGGGAGTTCACTTGTACCCAAAGCCTTCCTTTGGTGACACTTTTGGATGGTCCAAAGGGGCTTGCAACGCGTTTTCTGGGGCCCGGGTTTTCAGTCTTCTCCCATGCCGGCTAGGGATATATTTAGGGTTGCTCGGAAAAATCGAACCCGAAGGGTCCAGTTGCATGTGGGGCTGCGTAAAGGCTCCCCTGGGGAGTTCTCTTGTACCCAAAGCCTTCCTCTGGGGGCACTTTTGGATGGTCCAAAGTAGCTTGCAACGCATTTTCTGTGGCCCGGGTTTTCAGTCTTCTCCCATGCCGGCTAGTGATATATTTAGGGTTGCTCTGAAACAGCGAACCCGGAGGGTCCAGTTGCATATGGGGCTGCGTAAAGGCTCCCCTGGGAACTTCAGATGTACCCAAAGCCTTCTTTTGGGGGCACTTTTGGATGGTCCAATGGGGCTCGCAACGCATTTCCTGTGGCCTGATTTTTCAGTCGTCTTCGATGCCGGCTAGGGCTATGTTTAGGGATGCTCAAAAACAGCGAACCCGGAGGGTCCAGTTGCATGTGGGGCTGCGTAAAGGCTCCCCTGGGGAGTTCACTTGTACCCAAAGCCTTCCTTTGGTGACACTTTTGGATGGTCCAAAGGGGCTTGCAACGCGTTTTCTGGGGCCGGACTTTTCACTCGTCTCCGATGACGGCTAGGGCTACGTTTAGGTTTGCTCATGAACAGCGAACACGGAGGGTCCAGTTGCATGTGGGGCTGCGTAAAGGCTCCCCAGGGGAGATCACTTGTACCCAAAGCCTTCCTTTGGGGGCACTTTTGGATGGTCCAAAGGGGCTGTCAACGCATTTCCTGGGGCCTGATTTTTCAGTCGTCTCCGATGACGGCTAGGGATACGTTTAGGTTTGCTCATGAACAGCGAACACGGAGGGTCCAGTTGCATGTGGGGCTGCGTAAAGGCTCCCCAGGGGAGTTCTCTTGTACCCAAAGCCTTCCTTTGGTGACAGTTTTGGATGGTCCAAAGGGGCTTGCAACGCGTTTTCTGGGGCCCGGGTTTTCAGTCTTCTCCCATGCCGGCTAGGGATATATTTAGTGTTGCTTGGAAAAATCAAACCCGAAGGGTCCAGTTGCATGTGGGGCTGCGTAAAGGCTCCCCTGGGGAGTTCTCTTGTACCCAAAGCCTTCCTTTGGGGGCACTTTTGGATGGGCGAAAAGGGCTCGCAACGCATTTCCTGGGGCCTGATTTTTCAGTCGTATTCGATGACGGCTAGGGCTATGTTTAGGGATGCTCGGAAACAGCGAACCCGGACGGTCCAGTTGGATGTGGGGCTGCGTAAAGGCTCCCCTGGGGAGTTCACTTGTACCCAAAGCCTTCCTTTGGTGACACTTTTGGATGGTCCAAAGGGGCTTGCAACGCATTTCCTGGGGCCTGATTTTTCAGTCGTCTCCGATGACGGCTAGGGCTACGTTTAGGTTTGCTCATGAACAGCGAACCCGGAGGGTCCAGTTGCATGTGGGGCTGCGTAAAGGCTCCCCTGGGGAGTTCACTTGTACCCAAAGCCTTCCTTTGGTGACACTTTTGGATGGGCAAAAAAGGCCTCGGAACGCATTTCCTGGGGCCTGATTTTTCAGTCGTCTCCGATGACTGCTAGGGCTATGTTTAGGGATGCTTGGAAATAGCGAACTCGGAGGGTCCAGTTGCATATGGGGCTGCGTAAAGGCTCCTCTGAGAACTTCAGATGTACCCAAAGCCTTCCTTTGGGGGCACTTTTGGATGGTCCAAAGGGGCTTGCAACGCATTTCCTGGGGCCTGATTTTTCAGTCGTCTCCGATGACGGCTAGGGCTACGTTTAGGTTTGCTCATGAACAGCGAACCCGGAGGGTCCAGTTGCATGTAGGGCTGCGTAAAGGCTCCCCTGGGGAGTTCTCTTGTACCCAAAGCCTTCCTTTGGTGACACTTTTGGATGGTCCAAAGGGGATCGCAACACATTTCCTGGGGCCTGATTTTTCAGTCGTCTCCGATGACAGCTAGGGCTACGTTTAGGTTTGCTCAGGAACAGCGATCCCGGAGGGTCCAGTTGCATGTGGGGCTGCGTAAAGGCTCCCCAGGGGAGTTCACTTGTATCCAAAGCCTTCCTTTGGTGACACTTTTGGATGGTCCAAAGGGGCTTGCAACGCATTTTCTGTGGCCCGGGTTTTCAGTCTTCTCCCATGCCGGCTAGTGATATATTTAGGGTTGCTCTGAAACAGCGAACCCGGAGGGTCCAGTTGCATATGGGGCTGCGTAAAGGCTCCCCTGGGAACTTCAGATGTACCCAAAGCCTTCCTTTGGGGGCACTTTTGGATGGTCCAAAGGGGCTTGCAACGCATTTCCTGGGGCCTGATTTTTCAGTCGTCTCCGATGACGGCTAGGGCTACGTTTAGGTTTGCTCAGGAAAAGCGAACCCGGACGGTCCAGTTGCATGTGGGGCTGCGTAAAGGCTCCCCTGGGGAGTTCTCTTGTACCCTAAGCCTTCCTTTGGTGACACTTTTGGATGGTCCAAAGGGGCTTGCAACGCGTTTTCTGGGGCCCGGGTTTTCAGTCTTCTCCCATGCCGGCTAGGGATATATTTAGGGTTGCTCGGAAAAATCGAACCCGAAGGGTCCAGTTGCATGTGGGGCTGCGTAAAGGCTCCCCTGGGGAGTTCTCTTGTACCCACAGCCTTCCTCTGGGGGCACTTTTGGATGGTCCAAAGGGGCTTGCAACGCGTTTTCTGGGGCCCGGGTTTTCAGTCTTCTCCCATGCCGGCTAGTGATATATTTAGGGTTGCTCTGAAACAGCGAACCCGGAGGGTCCAGTTGCATATGGGGCTGCGTAAAGGCTCCCCTGGGAACTTCAGATGTACCCAAAGCCTTCCTTTGGGGGCACTTTTGGATGGTCCAATGGGGCTTGCAACGCATTTCCTGGGGCCTGATTTTTCAGTCGTCTTCGATGCCGGCTAGGGCTATGTTTAGGGATGCTCAAAAACAGCGAACCCGGAGGGTCCAGTTGCATGTGGGGCTGCGTAAAGGCTCCCCTGGGGAGTTCACTTGTACCCAAAGCCTTCCTTTGCTGACACTTTTGGATGGTCCAAAGGGGCTTGCAACGCGTTTTCTGGGGCCTGACTTTTCACTCGTCTCCGATGACGGCTAGGGTTACGTTTAGGTTTGCTCAGGAACAGCGAACCCGGAGGGTCCAGTTGCATGTGGGGCTGCGTAAAGGCTCCCCAGGGGAGATCACTTGTACCCAAAGCCTTCCTTTGGTGACACTTTTGGATGGTCCAAAGGGGCTTGCAACGCGTTTTCTGGGGCCGGACTTTTCACTCGTCTCCGATGACGGCTAGGGCTACGTTTAGGTTTGCTCATGAACAGCGATCCCGGAGGGTCCAGTTGCATGTGGGGCTGCGTAAAGGCTCCCCAGGGGAGATCACTTGTACCCAAAGCCTTCCTTTGGGGGCACTTTTGGATGGTCCAAAGGGGCTGTCAACGCATTTCCTGGGGCCTGATTTTTCAGTCGTCTCCGATGACGGCTAGGGATACGTTTAGGTTTGCTCATGAACAGCGAACACGGAGGGTCCAGTTGCATGTGGGGCTGCGTAAAGGCTCCCCAGGGGAGTTCTCTTGTACCCAAAGCCTTCCTTTGGTGACAGTTTTGGATGGTCCAAAGGGGCTTGCAACGCGTTTTCTGGGGCCCGGGTTTTCAGTCTTCTCCCATGCCGGCTAGGGATATATTTAGGGTTGCTTGGAAAAATCAAACCCGAAGGGTCCAGTTGCATGTGGGGCTGCGTAAAGGCTCCCCTGGGGAGTTCTCTTGTACCCAAAGCCTTCCTTTGGGGGCACTTTTGGATGGGCGAAAAGGGCTCGCAACGCATTTCCTGGGGCCTGATTTTTCAGTCGTATTCGATGACGGCTAGGGCTATGTTTAGGGATGCTCGGAAACAGCGAACCCAGACGGTCCAGTTGGATGTGGGGCTGCGTAAAGGCTCCCCTGGGGAGTTCACTTGTACCCAAAGCCTTCCTTTGGTGACACTTTTGGATGGTCCAAAGGGGCTTGCAACGCATTTCCTGGGGCCTGATTTTTCAGTCGTCTCCGATGACGGCTAGGGCTACGTTTAGGTTTGCTCATGAACAGCGAACCCGGAGGGTCCAGTTGCATGTGGGGCTGCGTAAAGGCTCCCCTGGGGAGTTCACTTGTACCCAAAGCCTTCCTTTGGTGACACTTTTGGATGGGCAAAAAAGGCCTCGGAACGCATTTCCTGGGGCCTGATTTTTCAGTCGTCTCCGATGACTGCTAGGGCTATGTTTAGGGATGCTTGGAAATAGCGAACTCGGAGGGTCCAGTTGCATATGGGGCTGCGTAAAGGCTCCTCTGAGAACTTCAGATGTACCCAAAGCCTTCCTTTGGGGGCACTTTTGGATGGTCCAAAGGGGCTTGCAACGCATTTCCTGGGGCCTGATTTTTCAGCCGTCTCCGATGACGGCTAGGGCTACGTTTAGGTTTGCTCATGAACAGCGAACCCGGAGGGTCCAGTTGCATGTAGGGCTGCGTAAAGGCTCCCCTGGGGAGTTCTCTTGTACCCAAAGCCTTCCTTTGGTGACACTTTTGGATGGTCCAAAGGGGATCGCAACACATTTCCTGGGGCCTGATTTTTCAGTCGTCTCCGATGACAGCTAGGGCTACGTTTAGGTTTGCTCAGGAACAGCGATCCCGGAGGGTCCAGTTGCATGTGGGGCTGCGTAAAGGCTCCCCAGGGGAGTTCACTTGTATCCAAAGCCTTCCTTTGGTGACACTTTTGGATGGTCCAAAGGGGCTTGCAACGCATTTTCTGTGGCCCGGGTTTTCAGTCTTCTCCCATGCCGGCTAGTGATATATTTAGGGTTGCTCTGAAACAGCGAACCCGGAGGGTCCAGTTGCATATGGGGCTGCGTAAAGGCTCCCCTGGGAACTTCAGATGTACCCAAAGCCTTCCTTTGGTGACACTTTTGGATGGTCCAAAGGGGCTTGCAACGCATTTCCTGGGGCCTGATTTTTCAGTCGTCTCCGATGACGGCTAGGGCTACGTTTAGGTTTGCTCATGAACAGCGAACCCGGAGGGTCCAGTTGCATGTGGGGCTGCGTAAAGGCTCCCCTGGGGAGTTCACTTGTACCCAAAGCCTTCCTTTGGTGACACTTTTGGATGGGCAAAAAAGGCCTCGGAACGCATTTCCTGGGGCCTGATTTTTCAGTCGTCTCCGATGACTGCTAGGGCTATGTTTAGGGATGCTTGGAAATAGCGAACTCGGAGGGTCCAGTTGCATATGGGGCTGCGTAAAGGCTCCTCTGAGAACTTCAGATGTACCCAAAGCCTTCCTTTGGGGGCACTTTTGGATGGTCCAAAGGGGCTTGCAACGCATTTCCTGGGGCCTGATTTTTCAGTCGTCTCCGATGACGGCTAGGGCTACGTTTAGGTTTGCTCATGAACAGCGAACCCGGAGGGTCCAGTTGCATGTAGGGCTGCGTAAAGGCTCCCCTGGGGAGTTCTCTTGTACCCAAAGCCTTCCTTTGGTGACACTTTTGGATGGTCCAAAGGGGATCGCAACACATTTCCTGGGGCCTGATTTTTCAGTCGTCTCCGATGACAGCTAGGGCTACGTTTAGGTTTGCTCAGGAACAGCGATCCCGGAGGGTCCAGTTGCATGTGGGGCTGCGTAAAGGCTCCCCAGGGGAGTTCACTTGTATCCAAAGCCTTCCTTTGGTGACACTTTTGGATGGTCCAAAGGGGCTTGCAACGCATTTTCTGTGGCCCGGGTTTTCAGTCTTCTCCCATGCCGGCTAGTGATATATTTAGGGTTGCTCTGAAACAGCGAACCCGGAGGGTCCAGTTGCATATGGGGCTGCGTAAAGGCTCCCCTGGGAACTTCAGATGTACCCAAAGCCTTCCTTTGGGGGCACTTTTGGATGGTCCAAAGGGGCTTGCAACGCATTTCCTGGGGCCTGATTTTTCAGTCGTCTCCGATGACGGCTAGGGCTACGTTTAGGTTTGCTCAGGAAAAGCGAACCCGGACGGTCCAGTTGCATGTGGGGCTGCGTAAAGGCTCCCCTGGGGAGTTCTCTTGTACCCTAAGCCTTCCTTTGGTGACACTTTTGGATGGTCCAAAGGGGCTTGCAACGCGTTTTCTGGGGCCCGGGTTTTCAGTCTTCTCCCATGCCGGCTAGGGATATATTTAGGGTTGCTCGGAAAAATCGAACCCGAAGGGTCCAGTTGCATGTGGGGCTGCGTAAAGGCTCCCCTGGGGAGTTCTCTTGTACCCACAGCCTTCCTCTGGGGGCACTTTTGGATGGTCCAAAGGGGCTTGCAACGCGTTTTCTGGGGCCCGGGTTTTCAGTCTTCTCCCATGCCGGCTAGTGATATATTTAGGGTTGCTCTGAAACAGCGAACCCGGAGGGTCCAGTTGCATATGGGGCTGCGTAAAGGCTCCCCTGGGAACTTCAGATGTACCCAAAGCCTTCCTTTGGGGGCACTTTTGGATGGTCCAATGGGGCTCGCAACGCATTTCCTGGGGCCTGATTTTTCAGTCGTCTTCGATGCCGGCTAGGGCTATGTTTAGGGATGCTCAAAAACAGCGAACCCGGAGGGTCCAGTTGCATGTGGGGCTGCGTAAAGGCTCCCCTGGGGAGTTCACTTGTACCCAAAGCCTTCCTTTGCTGACACTTTTGGATGGTCCAAAGGGGCTTGCAACGCGTTTTCTGGGGCCTGACTTTTCACTCGTCTCCGATGACGGCTAGGGTTACGTTTAGGTTTGCTCAGGAACAGCGAACCCGGAGGGTCCAGTTGCATGTGGGGCTGCGTAAAGGCTCCCCAGGGGAGATCACTTGTACCCAAAGCCTTCCTTTGGTGACACTTTTGGATGGTCCAAAGGGGCTTGCAACGCGTTTTCTGGGGCCGGACTTTTCACTCGTCTCCGATGACGGCTAGGGCTACGTTTAGGTTTGCTCATGAACAGCGAACACGGAGGGTCCAGTTGCATGTGGGGCTGCGTAAAGGCTCCCCAGGGGAGATCACTTGTACCCAAAGCCTTCCTTTGGGGGCACTTTTGGATGGTCCAAAGGGGCTGTCAACGCATTTCCTGGGGCCTGATTTTTCAGTCGTCTCCGATGACGGCTAGGGATACGTTTAGGTTTGCTCATGAACAGCGAACACGGAGGGTCCAGTTGCATGTGGGGCTGCGTAAAGGCTCCCCAGGGGAGTTCTCTTGTACCCAAAGCCTTCCTTTGGTGACAGTTTTGGATGGTCCAAAGGGGCTTGCAACGCGTTTTCTGGGGCCCGGGTTTTCAGTCTTCTCCCATGCCGGCTAGGGATATATTTAGGGTTGCTTGGAAAAATCAAACCCGAAGGGTCCAGTTGCATGTGGGGCTGCGTAAAGGCTCCCCTGGGGAGTTCTCTTGTACCCAAAGCCTTCCTTTGGGGGCACTTTTGGATGGGCGAAAAGGGCTCGCAACGCATTTCCTGGGGCCTGATTTTTCAGTCGTATTCGATGACGGCTAGGGCTATGTTTAGGGATGCTCGGAAACAGCGAACCCAGACGGTCCAGTTGGATGTGGGGCTGCGTAAAGGCTCCCCTGGGGAGTTCACTTGTACCCAAAGCCTTCCTTTGGTGACACTTTTGGATGGTCCAAAGGGGCTTGCAACGCATTTCCTGGGGCCTGATTTTTCAGTCGTCTCCGATGACGGCTAGGGCTACGTTTAGGTTTGCTCATGAACAGCGAACCCGGAGGGTCCAGTTGCATGTGGGGCTGCGTAAAGGCTCCCCTGGGGAGTTCACTTGTACCCAAAGCCTTCCTTTGGTGACACTTTTGGATGGGCAAAAAAGGCCTCGGAACGCATTTCCTGGGGCCTGATTTTTCAGTCGTCTCCGATGACTGCTAGGGCTATGTTTAGGGATGCTTGGAAATAGCGAACTCGGAGGGTCCAGTTGCATATGGGGCTGCGTAAAGGCTCCTCTGAGAACTTCAGATGTACCCAAAGCCTTCCTTTGGGGGCACTTTTGGATGGTCCAAAGGGGCTTGCAACGCATTTCCTGGGGCCTGATTTTTCAGCCGTCTCCGATGACGGCTAGGGCTACGTTTAGGTTTGCTCATGAACAGCGAACCCGGAGGGTCCAGTTGCATGTAGGGCTGCGTAAAGGCTCCCCTGGGGAGTTCTCTTGTACCCAAAGCCTTCCTTTGGTGACACTTTTGGATGGTCCAAAGGGGATCGCAACACATTTCCTGGGGCCTGATTTTTCAGTCGTCTCCGATGACAGCTAGGGCTACGTTTAGGTTTGCTCAGGAACAGCGATCCCGGAGGGTCCAGTTGCATGTGGGGCTGCGTAAAGGCTCCCCAGGGGAGTTCACTTGTATCCAAAGCCTTCCTTTGGTGACACTTTTGGATGGTCCAAAGGGGCTTGCAACGCATTTTCTGTGGCCCGGGTTTTCAGTCTTCTCCCATGCCGGCTAGTGATATATTTAGGGTTGCTCTGAAACAGCGAACCCGGAGGGTCCAGTTGCATATGGGGCTGCGTAAAGGCTCCCCTGGGAACTTCAGATGTACCCAAAGCCTTCCTTTGGGGGCACTTTTGGATGGTCCAAAGGGGCTTGCAACGCATTTCCTGGGGCCTGATTTTTCAGTCGTCTCCGATGACGGCTAGGGCTACGTTTAGGTTTGCTCAGGAAAAGCGAACCCGGACGGTCCAGTTGCATGTGGGGCTGCGTAAAGGCTCCCCTGGGGAGTTCTCTTGTACCCACAGCCTTCCTCTGGGGGCACTTTTGGATGGTCCAAAGGGGCTTGCAACGCGTTTTCTGGGGCCCGGGTTTTCAGTCTTCTCCCATGCCGGCTAGTGATATATTTAGGGTTGCTCTGAAACAGCGAACCCGGAGGGTCCAGTTGCATATGGGGCTGCGTAAAGGCTCCCCTGGGAACTTCAGATGTACCCAAAGCCTTCCTTTGGGGGCACTTTTGGATGGTCCAATGGGGCTCGCAACGCATTTCCTGGGGCCTGATTTTTCAGTCGTCTTCGATGCCGGCTAGGGCTATGTTTAGGGATGCTCAAAAACAGCGAACCCGGAGGGTCCAGTTGCATGTGGGGCTGCGTAAAGGCTCCCCTGGGGAGTTCACTTGTACCCAAAGCCTTCCTTTGCTGACACTTTTGGATGGTCCAAAGGGGCTTGCAACGCGTTTTCTGGGGCCTGACTTTTCACTCGTCTCCGATGACGGCTAGGGTTACGTTTAGGTTTGCTCAGGAACAGCGAACCCGGAGGGTCCAGTTGCATGTGGGGCTGCGTAAAGGCTCCCCAGGGGAGATCACTTGTACCCAAAGCCTTCCTTTGGTGACACTTTTGGATGGTCCAAAGGGGCTTGCAACGCATTTCCTGGGGCCTGATTTTTCAGTCGTCTCCGATGACGGCTAGGGCTACGTTTAGGTTTGCTCAGGAACAGCGAACCCGGAGGGTCCAGTTGCATGTGGGGCTGCGTAAAGGCTCCCCAGGGGAGTTCACTTGTACCCAAAGCCTTCCTTTGGTGACACTTTTAGGTGGTCCAAAGGGGCTTGCTACGCATTTTCTGTGGCCCAGGTTTTCAGTCTTCTCCCATGCCGGCTAGGGATATATTTAGGGATGCTCGGAAACAGCGAACTCGGAGGGTCCAGTTGCATATGGGGCTGCGTAAAGGCTCCCCTGGGAACTTCAGATGTACCCAAAGCCTTCCTTTGGGGGCACTTTTGGATGGTCCAAAGGGGCTTGCAACGCATTTCCTGGGGCCTGATTTTTCAGTCGTCTCCGATGACGGCTAGGGCTACGTTTAGGTTTGCTCATGAACAGCGAACCCGGAGGGTCAAGTTGCATGTGGGGCTGCGTAAAGGCTCCCCTGGGGAGTTCTCTTGTACACAAAGCCTTCCTTTGGTGACACTTTTGTATGGTCCAAAGGGGCTTGCAACGCGTTTTCTGGGGCCAGGGTTTTCAGTCTTCTCCCATGCCTGCTAGGGATATATTTAGGGTTGATCGGAAATGTCGAACCCGGAGGGTCCAGTTGCATGTGGGGCTGCGTAAAGGCTCCCCTGGGGAGTTCACTTGTACCCAAAGCCTTCCTTTGGTGACACTTTTGGATGGGAAAAAAAGGCCTCGGAACGCATTTCCTGGGGCCTGATTTTTCAGTCGTCTCCGATGACTGCTAGGGCTATGTTTAGGGATGCTTGGAAACAGCGAACTCGGAGGGTCCAGTTGCATATGGGGCTGCGTAAAGGCTCCCCTGGGGAGTTCTCTTGTACCCAAAGCCTTCCTTTGGGGGCACATTTGGATGGGCGAAAAGGCCTCGGAACGCATTTCCTGGGGCCTGATTTTTCACTCGTCTCCGATGACGGCTAGGGCTACGTTTAGGTTTGCTCAGGAACAGTGAACCCGGAGGGTCCAGTTGCATGTGGGGCTGCGTAAAGGCTCCCCTGGGGAGATCACTTGTACCTAAAGCCTTCCTTTGGGGGCACTTTTGGATGGTCCAAAGGGGCTTGCAACGCATTTCCTGGCGCCTGATTTTTCAGTCGTCTCCGATGACGGCTAGGGCTACGTTTAGGTTTGCTCAGGAACAGCGAACCCGGAGGGTCCAGTTGCATGTGGGGCTGCGTAAAGGCTCCCCTGGGGAGTTCTCTTGTACCCAAAGCCTTCCTTTGCGGGCACTTTTGGATGGTCCAAAGGGGCTTGCAACGCATTTCCTGGGGCTTGATTTTTCAGTCTTCTCCCATGCCGGCTAGGGATATATTTAGGGTTGCTCGGAAAAATCGAACCCGAAGTGTCCAGTTGCATTTGGGGCTGCGTAAAGGCTCCCCTGGGGAGTTCTCTTGTACCCTAAGCCTTCCTTTGGTGACACTTTTGGATGGTCCAAAGGGGATCGCAACACATTTCCTGGGGCCTGATTTTTCAGTCGTCTCCGATGACAGCTAGGACTACGTTTAGGTTTGCTCAGGAACAGCGATCCCGGAGGGTCCAGTTGCATGTAGGGCTGCGTAAAGGCTCCCCTGGGGAGTTCACTTGTATCCAAAGCCTTCCTTTCGTGACACTTCTGGATGGTCCAAAGGGGCTTGCAACGCATTTTCTCTGGCCCGGGTTTTCAGTCTTCTCCCATGCCGGCTAGTGATATATTTAGGGTTGCTCTGAAACAGCGAACCCGGAGGGTCCAGTTGCATATGGGGCTGCGTAAAGGCTCCCCTGGGAACTTCAGATGTACCCAAAGCCTTCCTTTGGGGGCACTTTTGGATGGTCCAAAGGGGCTTGCAACGCATTTCCTGGCGCCTGATTTTTCAGTCGTCTCCGATGACGGCTAGGGCTACGTTTAGGTTTGCTCAGGAAAAGTGAACCCGGAGGGTCCAGTTGCATGTGGGGCTGCGTAAAGGCTCCCCTGGGGAGTTCACTTGTACCCAAAGCCTTCCTTTGGTGACAGTTTTGGATGGTCCAAAGGGGCTTGCAACGCGTTTTCTGGGGCCCGGGTTTTCAGTCTTCTCCCATGCCGGCTAGGGATATATTTAGGGTTGCTCGGAAAAATCGAACCCGAAGGGTCCAGTTGCATGTGGGGCTGCGTAAAGGCTCCCCTGGGGAGTTCTCTTGTACCCAAAGCCTTCCTTTGGGGGCACTTTTGGATGGTCCAATGGGGCTCGCAACGCATTTCCTGTGGCCTGATTTTTCAGTCGTCTTCGATGCCGGCTAGGGCTATGTTTAGGGATGCTCAAAAACAGCGAACCCGGAGGGTCCAGTTGCATGTGGGGCTGCGTAAAGGCTCCCCTGGGGAGTTCACTTGTACCCAAAGCCTTCCTTTGGTGACACTTTTGGATGGTCCAAAGGGGCTTGCAACGCGTTTTCTGGGGCCGGACTTTTCACTCGTCTCCGATGACGGCTAGGGCTACGTTTAGGTTTGCTCAGGAACAGTGAACCCGGAGGGTCCAGTTGCATGTGGGGCTGCGTAAAGGCTCCCCAGGGGAGATCACTTGTACCCAAAGCCTTCCTTTGGGGGCACTTTTGGATGGTCCAAAGGGGCTGTCAACGCATTTCCTGGGGCCTGATTTTTCAGTCGTCTCCGATGACGGCTAGGGCTACGTTTAGGTTTGCTCATGAACAGCGAACACGGAGGGTCCAGTTGCATGTGGGGCTGCGTAAAGGCTCCCCAGGGGAGTTCTCTTGTACCCAAAGCCTTCCTTTGGTGACAGTTTTGGATGGTCCAAAGGGGCTTGCAACGCGTTTTCTGGGGCCCGGGTTTTCAGTCTTCTCCCATGCCGGCTAGGGATATATTTAGGGTTGCTTGGAAAAATCAAACCCGAAGGGTCCAGTTGCATGTGGGGCTGCGTAAAGGCTCCCCTGGGGAGTTCTCTTGTACCCAAAGCCTTCCTTTGGGGGCACATTTGGATGGGCGAAAAGGGCTCGCAACGCATTTCCTGGGGCCTGATTTTTCAGTCGTATTCGATGACGGCTAGGGCTATGTTTAGGGATGCTCGGAAACAGCGAACCCGGACGGTCCAGTTGCATGTGGGGCTGCGTAAAGGCTCCCCTGGGGAGTTCACTTGTACCTAAAGCCTTCCTTTGGTGACACTTTTGGATGGTCCAAAGGGGCTTGCAACGCATTTCCTGGGGCCTGATTTTTCAGTCGTCTCCGATGACGGCTAGGGCTACGTTTAGGTTTGCTCATGAACAGCGAACCCGGAGGGTCCAGTTGCATGTGGGGCTGCGTAAAGGCTCCCCTGGGGAGTTCACTTGTACCCAAAGCCTTCCTTTGGTGACACTTTTGGATGGGCAAAAAAGGCCTCGGAACGCATTTCCTGGGGCCTGATTTTTCAGTCGTCTCCGATGACTGCTAGGGCTATGTTTAGGGATGCTTGGAAATAGCGAACTCGGAGGGTCCAGTTGCATATGGGGCTGCGTAAAGGCTCCTCTGGGAACTTCAGATGTACCCAAAGCCTTCCTTTGGGGGCACTTTTGGATGGTCCAAAGGGGCTTGCAACGCGTTTCCTGGGGCCTGATTTTTCAGTCGTCTCTGATGACGGCCAGGGCTACGTTTAGGTTTGCTCAGGAACAGCGAACCCGGAGGGTCCAGTTGCATGTGGGGCTGCGTAAAGGCTCCCCTGGGGAGTTCTCTTGTACCCAAAGCCTTCCTTTGGTGACAGGTTTGGATGGTCCAAAGGGGCTTGCAACGCATTTTCTGGGGCCCGGGTTTTCAGTCTTCTCCCATGCCGGCTAGGGTTATGTTTAGGGTTGTTCGGAAAGGGCGAACCCGGAGGGTCCAGTTGCATGTGGGGCTGCGTAAAGGCTCCCCTGGGGAGTTCTCTTGTACCCAAAGCCTTCCTTTGGGGGCACATTTGGATGGGCGAAAAGGGCTCGGAACGCATTTCCTGGGGCCTGATTTTTCACTCGTCTCCGATGACGGCTAGGGCTACGTTAAGGTTTGCTCAGGAACAGTGAACCCGGAGGGTCCAGTTGCATGTGGGGCTGCGTAAAGGCTCCCCTGGGGAGATCACTTGTACCTAAAGCCTTCCTTTGGGGGCACTTTTGGATGGTCCAAAGGGGCTTGCAACGCATTTCCTGGGGCCTGATTTTTCAGTCGTCTCCGATGACGGCTAGGGCTACGTTTAGGTTTGCTCATGAACAGCGAACCCGGAGGGTCCAGTTGCATGTAGGGCTGCGTAAAGGCTCCCCTGGGGAGTTCTCTTGTACCCAAAGCCTTCCTTTGGTGACACTTTTGGATGGTCCAAAGGGGCTTGCAACGCGTTTTCTGGGGCCCGGGTTTTCAGTCTTCTCCCATGCCGGCTAGGGATATATTTAGGGTTGCTCGGAAAAATCGAACCCGAAGGGTCCAGTTGCATGTGGGGCTGCGTAAAGTCTCCCCTGGGGAGTTCTCTTGTACCCAAAGCCTTCCTTTGCGGGCACTTTTGGATGGTCCAAAGGGGCTTGCAACGCATTTCCTGGGGCCTGATTTTTCAGTCTTCTCCCATGCCGGCTAGGGATATATTTAGGGTTGCTCGGAAAAATCGAACCCGAAGGGTCCAGTTGCATGTGGGGCTGCGTAAAGGCTCCCCTGGGGAGTTCTCTTGTACCCAAAGCCTTCCTTTGGTGACACTTTTGGATGGTCCAAAGGGGCTTGCAACGCATTTTCTGTGGCCCGGGTTTTCAGTCTTCTCCCATGCCGGCTAGTGATATATTTAGGGTTGCTCTGAAACAGCGAACCCGGAGGGTCCAGTTGCATATGGGGCTGCGTAAAGGCTCCCCTGGGAACTTCAGATGTACCCAAAGCCTTCCTTTGGGGGCACTTTTGGATGGTCCAAAGGGGCTTGCAACGCATTTCCTGGGGCCTGATTTTTCAGTCGTCTCCGATGACGGCTAGGGCTACGTTTAGGTTTGCTCAGGAAAAGCGAACCCGGACGGTCCAGTTGCATGTGGGGCTGCGTAAAGGCTCCCCTGGGGAGTTCACTTGTACCCAAAGCCTTCCTTTGGTGACACTTTTGGATGGTCCAAAGGGGCTTGCAACGCGTTTTCTGGGGCCCGGGTTTTCAGTCTTCTCCCATGCCGGCTAGGGATATATTTAGGGTTGCTCGGAAAAATCGAACCCGAAGGGTCCAGTTGCATGTGGGGCTGCGTAAAGGCTCCCCTGGGGAGTTCTCTTGTACCCACAGCCTTCCTCTGGGGGCACTTTTGGATGGTCCAAAGGGGCTTGCAACGCGTTTTCTGGGGCCCGGGTTTTCAGTCTTCTCCCATGCCGGCTAGTGATATATTTAGGGTTGCTCTGAAACAGCGAACCCGGAGGGTCCAGTTGCATATGGGGCTGCGTAAAGGCTCCCCTGGGAACTTCAGATGTACCCAAAGCCTTCCTTTGGGGGCACTTTTGGATGGTCCAATGGGGCTCGCAACGCATTTCCTGGGGCCTGATTTTTCAGTCGTCTTCGATGCCGGCTAGGGCTATGTTTAGGGATGCTCAAAAACAGCGAACCCGGAGGGTCTAGTTGCATGTGGGGCTGCGTAAAGGCTCCCCTGGGGAGTTCACTTGTACCCAAAGCCTTCCTTTGGTGACACTTTTGGATGGTCCAAAGGGGCTTGCAACGCGTTTTCTGGGGCCGGACTTTTCACTCGTCTCCGATGACGGCTAGGGCTACGTTTAGGTTTGCTCATGAACAGCGAACCCGGAGGGTCCAGTTGCATGTGGGGCTGCATAAAGGCTCCCCAGGGGAGATCACTTGTACCCAAAGCCTTCCTTTGGGGGCACTTTTGGATGGTCCAAAGGGGCTGTCAACGCATTTCCTGGGGCCTGATTTTTCAGTCGTCTCCGATGACGGCTAGGGCTACGTTTAGGTTTGCTCATGAACAGCGAACACGGAGGGTCCAGTTGCATGTGGGGCTGCGTAAAGGCTCCCCAGGGGAGTTCTCTTGTACCCAAAGCCTTCCTTTGGTGACAGGTTTGGATGGTCCAAAGGGGCTTGCAACGCGTTTTCTGTGGCCCGGGTTTTCAGTCTTCTCCCATGCCGGCTAGGGATATATTTAGGGTTGCTTGGAAAAATCAAACCCGAAGGGTCCAGTTGCATGTGGGGCTGCGTAAAGGCTCCCCTGGGGAGTTCTCTTGTACCCAAAGCCTTCCTTTGGGGGCACATTTGGATGGGCGAAAAGGGCTCGCAACGCATTTCCTGGGGCCTGATTTTTCAGTCGTATTCGATGACGGCTAGGGCTATGTTTAGGGATGCTCGGAAACAGCGAACCCGGACGGTCCAGTTGCATGTGGGGCTGCGTAAAGGCTCCCCTGGGGAGTTCACTTGTACCCAAAGCCTTCCTTTGGTGACACTTTTGGATGGTCCAAAGGGGCTTGCAACGCATTTCCTGGGGCCTGATTTTTCAGTCGTCTCCGATGACGGCTAGGGCTATGTTTAGGGATGCTCGGAAACAGCGAACCCGGACGGTCCAGTTGCATGTGGGGCTGCGTAAAGGCTCCCCTGGGGAGTTCACTTGTAACCAAAGCCTTCCTTTGGTGACACTTTTGGATGGGCAAAAAAGGCCTCGGAACGCATTTCCTGGGGCCTGATTTTTCAGTCGTCTCCGATGACTGCTAGGGCTATGTTTAGGGATGCTTGGAAATAGCGAACTCGGAGGGTCCAGTTGCATATGGGGCTGCGTAAAGGCTCCTCTGGGAACTTCAGATGTACCCAAAGCCTTCCTTTGGGGGCACTTTTGGATGGTCCAAAGGGGCTTGCAACGCGTTTCCTGGGGCCTGATTTTTCAGTCGTCTCTGATGACGGCCAGGGCTACGTTTAGGTTTGCTCAGGAACAGCGAACCCGGAGGGTCCAGTTGCATGTGGGGCTGCGTAAAGGCTCCCCTGGGGAGTTCTCTTGTACCCAAAGCCTTCCTTTGGTGACAGGTTTGGATGGTCCAAAGGGGCTTGCAACGCGTTTTCTGGGGCCCGGGTTTTCAGTCTTCTCCCATGCCGGCTAGGGTTATGTTTAGGGTTGTTCGGAAAGGGCGAACCCGGAGGGTCCAGTTGCATGTGGGGCTGCGTAAAGGCTCCCCTGGGGAGTTCTCTTGTACCCAAAGCCTTCCTTTGGGGGCACATTTGGATGGGCGAAAAGGCCTCGGAACGCATTTCCTGGGGCCTGATTTTTCACTCGTCTCCGATGACGGCTAGGGCTACGTTTAGGTTTGCTCAGGAACAGTGAACCCGGAGGGTCCAGTTGCATGTGGGGCTGCGTAAAGGCTCCCCTGGGGAGATCACTTGTACCTAAAGCCTTCCTTTGGGGGCACTTTTGGATGGTCCAAAGGGGCTTGCAACGCATTTCCTGGGGCCTGATTTTTCAGTCGTCTCCGATGACGGCTAGGGCTACGTTTAGGTTTGCTCATGAACAGCGAACCCGGAGGGTCCAGTTGCATGTAGGGCTGCGTAAAGGCTCCCCTGGGGAGTTCTCTTGTACCCAAAGCCTTCCTTTGGTGACACTTTTGGATGGTCCAAAGGGGCTTGCAACGCGTTTTCTGGGGCCCGGGTTTTCAGTCTTCTCCCATGCCGGCTAGGGATATATTTAGGGTTGCTCGGAAAAATCGAACCCGAAGGGTCCAGTTGCATGTGGGGCTGCGTAAAGGCTCCCCTGGGGAGTTCTCTTGTACCCAAAGCCTTCCTTTGGGGGCACTTTTGGATGGTCCAATGGGGCTCGCAACGCATTTCCTGTGGCCTGATTTTTCAGTCGTCTTCGATGCCGGCTAGGGCTATGTTTAGGGATGCTCAAAAACAGCGAACCGGGAGGGTCCAGTTGCATGTGGGGCTGCGTAAAGGCTCCCCTGGGGAGTTCACTTGTACCCAAAGCCTTCCTTTGGTGACACTTTTGGATGGTCCAAAGGGGCTTGCAACGCGTTTTCTGGGGCCGGACTTTTCACTCGTCTCCGATGACGGCTAGGGCTACGTTTAGGTTTGCTCATGAACAGCGAACCCGGAGGGTCCAGTTGCATGTGGGGCTGCGTAAAGGCTCCCCAGGGGAGATCACTTGTACACAAAGCCTTCCTTTGGGGGCACTTTTGGATGGTCCAAAGGGGCTGTCAACGCATTTCCTGGGGCCTGATTTTTCAGTCGTCTCCGATGACGGCTAGGGCTACGTTTAGGTTTGCTCATGAACAGCGAACACGGAGGGTCCAGTTGCATGTGGGGCTGCGTAAAGGCTCCCCAGGGGAGTTCTCTTGTACCCAAAGCCTTCCTTTGGTGACAGTTTTGGATGGTCCAAAGGGGCTTGCAACGCGTTTTCTGGGGCCCGGGTTTTCAGTCTTCTCCCATGCCGGCTAGGGATATATTTAGGGTTGCTTGGAAAAATCAAACCCGAAGGGTCCAGTTGCATGTGGGGCTGCGTAAAGGCTCCCCTGGGGAGTTCTCTTGTACCCAAAGCCTTCCTTTGGGGGCACATTTGGATGGGCGAAAAGGGCTCGCAACGCATTTCCTGGGGCCTGATTTTTCAGTCGTATTCGATGACGGCTAGGGCTATGTTTAGGGATGCTCGGAAACAGCGAACCCGGACGGTCCAGTTGCATGTGGGGCTGCGTAAAGGCTCCCCTGGGGAGTTCACTTGTACCTAAAGCCTTCCTTTGGTGACACTTTTGGATGGTCCAAAGGGGCTTGCAACGCATTTCCTGGGGCCTGATTTTTCAGTCGTCTCCGATGACGGCTAGGGCTACGTTTAGGTTTGCTCATGAACAGCGAACCCGGAGGGTCCAGTTGCATGTGGGGCTGCGTAAAGGCTCCCCTGGGGAGTTCACTTGTACCCAAAGCCTTCCTTTGGTGACACTTTTGGATGGGCAAAAAAGGCCTCGGAACGCATTTCCTGGGGCCTGATTTTTCAGTCGTCTCCGATGACTGCTAGGGCTATGTTTAGGGATGCTTGGAAATAGCGAACTCGGAGGGTCCAGTTGCATATGGGGCTGCGTAAAGGCTCCTCTGGGAACTTCAGATGTACCCAAAGCCTTCCTTTGGGGGCACTTTTGGATGGTCCAAAGGGGCTTGCAACGCGTTTCCTGGGGCCTGATTTTTCAGTCGTCTCTGATGACGGCCAGGGCTACGTTTAGGTTTGCTCAGGAACAGCGAACCCGGAGGGTCCAGTTGCATGTGGGGCTGCGTAAAGGCTCCCCTGGGGAGTTCTCTTGTACCCAAAGCCTTCCTTTGGTGACAGGTTTGGATGGTCCAAAGGGGCTTGCAACGCGTTTTCTGGGGCCCGGGTTTTCAGTCTTCTCCCATGCCGGCTAGGGTTATGTTTAGGGTTGTTCGGAAAGGGCGAACCCGGAGGGTCCAGTTGCATGTGGGGCTGCGTAAAGGCTCCCCTGGGGAGTTCTCTTGTACCCAAAGCCTTCCTTTGGGGGCACATTTGGATGGGCGAAAAGGCCTCGGAACGCATTTCCTGGGGCCTGATTTTTCACTCGTCTCCGATGACGGCTAGGGCTACGTTAAGGTTTGCTCAGGAACAGTGAACCCGGAGGGTCCAGTTGCATGTGGGGCTGCGTAAAGGCTCCCCTGGGGAGATCACTTGTACCTAAAGCCTTCCTTTGGGGGCACTTTTGGGTGGTCCAAAGGGGCTTGCAACGCATTTCCTGGGGCCTGATTTTTCAGTCGTCTCCGATGACGGCTAGGGCTACGTTTAGGTTTGCTCATGAACAGCGAACCCGGAGGGTCCAGTTGCATGTAGGGCTGCGTAAAGGCTCCCCTGGGGAGTTCTCTTGTACCCAAAGCCTTCCTTTGGTGACACTTTTGGATGGTCCAAAGGGGCTTGCAACGCGTTTTCTGGGGCCCGGGTTTTCAGTCTTCTCCCATGCCGGCTAGGGATATATTTAGGGTTGCTCGGAAAAATCGAACCCGAAGGGTCCAGTTGCATGTGGGGCTGCGTAAAGTCTCCCCTGGGGAGTTCTCTTGTACCCAAAGCCTTCCTTTGCGGGCACTTTTGGATGGTCCAAAGGGGCTTGCAACGCATTTCCTGGGGCCTGATTTTTCAGTCTTCTCCCATGCCGGCTAGGGATATATTTAGGGTTGGTCGGAAAAATCGAACCCGAAGGGTCCAGTTGCATGTGGGGCTGCGTAAAGGCTCCCCTGGGGAGTTCTCTTGTACCCAAAGCCTTCCTTTGGTGACACTTTTGGATGGTCCAAAGGGGCTTGCAACGCATTTTCTGTGGCCCGGGTTTTCAGTCTTCTCCCATGCCGGCTAGTGATATATTTAGGGTTGCTCTGAAACAGCGAACCCGGAGGGTCCAGTTGCATATGGGGCTGCGTAAAGGCTCCCCTGGGAACTTCAGATGTACCCAAAGCCTTCCTTTGGGGGCACTTTTGGATGGTCCAAAGGGGCTTGCAACGCATTTCCTGGGGCCTGATTTTTCAGTCGTCTCCGATGACGGCTAGGGCTACGTTTAGGTTTGCTCAGGAAAAGCGAACCCGGACGGTCCAGTTGCATGTGGGGCTGCGTAAAGGCTCCCCTGGGGAGTTCACTTGTACCCAAAGCCTTCCTTTGGTGACACTTTTGGATGGTCCAAAGGGGCTTGCAACGCGTTTTCTGGGGCCCGGGTTTTCAGTCTTCTCCCATGCCGGCTAGGGATATATTTAGGGTTGCTCGGAAAAATCGAACCCGAAGGGTCCAGTTGCATGTGGGGCTGCGTAAAGGCTCCCCTGGGGAGTTCTCTTGTACCCACAGCCTTCCTCTGGGGGCACTTTTGGATGGTCCAAAGGGGCTGTCAACGCATTTCCTGGGGCCTGATTTTTCAGTCGTCTCCGATGACGGCTAGGGCTACGTTTAGGTTTGCTCATGAACAGCGAACACGGAGGGTCCAGTTGCATGTGGGGCTGCGTAAAGGCTCCCCAGGGGAGTTCTCTTGTACACAAAGCCTTCCTTTGGTGACAGTTTTGGATGGTCCAAAGGGGCTTGCAACGCGTTTTCTGGGGCCCGGGTTTTCAGTCTTCTCCCATGCCGGCTAGGGATATATTTAGGGTTGCTTGGAAAAATCAAACCCGAAGGGTCCAGTTGCATGTGGGGCTGCGTAAAGGCTCCCCTGGGGAGTTCTCTTGTACCCAAAGCCTTCCTTTGGGGGCACATTTGGATGGGCGAAAAGGGCTCGCAACGCATTTCCTGGGGCCTGATTTTTCAGTCGTATTCGATGACGGCTAGGGCTATGTTTAGGGATGCTCGGAAACAGCGAACCCGGACGGTCCAGTTGCATGTGGGGCTGCGTAAAGGCTCCCCTGGGGAGTTCACTTGTACCCAAAGCCTTCCTTTGGTGACACTTTTGGATGGTCCAAAGGGGCTTGCAACGCATTTCCTGGGGCCTGATTTTTCAGTCGTCTCCGATGACGGCTAGGGCTACGTTTAGGTTTGCTCATGAACAGCGAACCCGGAGGGTCCAGTTGCATGTGGGGCTGCGTAAAGGCTCCCCTGGGGAGTTCACTTGTAACCAAAGCCTTCCTTTGGTGACACTTTTGGATGGGCAAAAAAGGCCTCGGAACGCATTTCCTGGGGCCTGATTTTTCAGTCGTCTCCGATGACTGCTAGGGCTATGTTTAGGGATGCTTGGAAATAGCGAACTCGGAGGGTCCAGTTGCATATGGGGCTGCGTAAAGGCTCCTCTGGGAACTTCAGATGTACCCAAAGCCTTCCTTTGGGGGCACTTTTGGATGGTCCAAAGGGGCTTGCAACGCGTTTCCTGGGGCCTGATTTTTCAGTCGTCTCTGATGACGGCCAGGGCTACGTTTAGGTTTGCTCAGGAACAGCGAACCCGGAGGGTCCAGTTGCATGTGGGGCTGCGTAAAGGCTCCCCTGGGGAGTTCTCTTGTACCCAAAGCCTTCCTTTGGTGACAGGTTTGGATGGTCCAAAGGGGCTTGCAACGCGTTTTCTGGGGCCCGGGTTTTCAGTCTTCTCCCATGCCGGCTAGGGTTATGTTTAGGGTTGTTCGGAAAGGGCGAACCCGGAGGGTCCAGTTGCATGTGGGGCTGCGTAAAGGCTCCCCTGGGGAGTTCTCTTGTACCCAAAGCCTTCCTTTGGGGGCACATTTGGATGGGCGAAAAGGCCTCGGAACGCATTTCCTGGGGCCTGATTTTTCACTCGTCTCCGATGACGGCTAGGGCTACGTTTAGGTTTGCTCAGGAACAGTGAACCCGGAGGGTCCAGTTGCATGTGGGGCTGCGTAAAGGCTCCCCTGGGGAGATCACTTGTACCTAAAGCCTTCCTTTGGGGGCACTTTTGGATGGTCCAAAGGGGCTTGCAACGCATTTCCTGGGGCCTGATTTTTCAGTCGTCTCCGATGACGGCTAGGGCTACGTTTAGGTTTGCTCATGAACAGCGAACCCGGAGGGTCCAGTTGCATGTAGGGCTGCGTAAAGGCTCCCCTGGGGAGTTCTCTTGTACCCAAAGCCTTCCTTTGGTGACACTTTTGGATGGTCCAAAGGGGCTTGCAACGCGTTTTCTGGGGCCCGGGTTTTCAGTCTTCTCCCATGCCGGCTAGGGATATATTTAGGGTTGCTCGGAAAAATCGAACCCGAAGGGTCCAGTTGCATGTGGGGCTGCGTAAAGTCTCCCCTGGGGAGTTCTCTTGTACCCAAAGCCTTCCTTTGCGGGCACTTTTGGATGGTCCAAAGGGGCTTGCAACGCATTTCCTGGGGCCTGATTTTTCAGTCTTCTCGCATGCCGGCTAGGGATATATTTAGGGTTGCTCGGAAAAATCGAACCCGAAGGGTCCAGTTGCATGTGGGGCTGCGTAAAGGCTCCCCTGGGGAGTTCTCTTGTACCCAAAGCCTTCCTTTGGTGACACTTTTGGATGGTCCAAAGGGGCTTGCAACGCATTTTCTGTGGCCCGGGTTTTCAGTCTTCTCCCATGCCGGCTAGTGATATATTTAGGGTTGCTCTGAAACAGCGAACCCGGAGGGTCCAGTTGCATATGGGGCTGCGTAAAGGCTCCCCTGGGAACTTCAGATGTACCCAAAGCCTTCCTTTGGGGGCACTTTTGGATGGTCCAAAGGGGCTTGCAACGCATTTCCTGGGGTCTGATTTTTCAGTCGTCTCCGATGACGGCTAGGGCTACGTTTAGGTTTGCTCAGGAAAAGCGAACCCGGACGGTCCAGTTGCATGTGGGGCTGCGTAAAGGCTCCCCTGGGGAGTTCACTTGTACCCAAAGCCTTCCTTTGGTGACACTTTTGGATGGTCCAAAGGGGCTTGCAACGCGTTTTCTGGGGCCCGGGTTTTCAGTCTTCTCCCATGCCGGCTAGGGATATATTTAGGGTTGCTCGGAAAAATCGAACCCGAAGGGTCCAGTTGCATGTGGGGCTGCGTAAAGGCTCCCCTGGGGAGTTCTCTTGTACCCACAGCCTTCCTCTGGGGGCACTTTTGGATGGTCCAAAGGGGCTTGCAACGCGTTTTCTGGGGCCCGGGTTTTCAGTCTTCTCCCATGCCGGCTAGTGATATATTTAGGGTTGCTCTGAAACAGCGAACCCGGAGGGTCCAGTTGCATATGGGGCTGCGTAAAGGCTCCCCTGGGAACTTCAGATGTACCCAAAGCCTTCCTTTGGGGGCACTTTTGGATGGTCCAATGGGGCTCGCAACGCATTTCCTGGGGCCTGATTTTTCAGTCGTCTTCGATGCCGGCTAGGGCTATGTTTAGGGATGCTCAAAAACAGCGAACCCGGAGGGTCCAGTTGCATGTGGGGCTGCGTAAAGGCTCCCATGGGGAGTTCACTTGTACCCAAAGCCTTCCTTTGGT
This sequence comes from Anas acuta, assembly GCF_963932015.1. NCBI lineage: Eukaryota > Metazoa > Chordata > Aves > Anseriformes > Anatidae > Anas > Anas acuta. Next base: position 194,230 of record NC_088999.1, read on the forward strand.
GACAGGTTTGGATGGTCCAAAGGGGCTTGCAACGCGTTTTCTGGGGCCTGACTTTTCACTCGTCTCCGATGACGGCTAGGGTTACGTTTAGGTTTGCTCAGGAACAGCGAACCCGGAGGGTCCAGTTGCATGTGGGGCTGCGTAAAGGCTCCCCAGGGGAGATCACTTGTACCCAAAGCCTTCCTTTGGTGACACTTTTGGATGGTCCAAAGGGGCTTGCAACGCATTTCCTGGGGCCTGATTTTTCAGTCGTCTCCGATGACGGCTAGGGCTACGTTTAGGTTTGCTCAGGAACAGCGAACCCGGAGGGTCCAGTTGCATGTGGGGCTGCGTAAAGGCTCCCCAGGGGAGTTCACTTGTACCCAAAGCCTTCCTTTGGTGACACTTTTAGGTGGTCCAAAGGGGCTTGCTACGCATTTTCTGTGGCCCAGGTTTTCAGTCTTCTCCCATGCCGGCTAGGGATATATTTAGGGATGCTCGGAAACAGCGAACTCGGAGGGTCCAGTTGCATGTGGGGCTGCATAAAGGCTCCCCTGGGGAGTTCTCTTGTACCAAAAGCCTTCCTTTGGTGACAGGTTTGGATGGTCCAAAGGGGCTTGCAACGCGTTTTCTGGGGCCCGGGTTTTCAGTCTTCTCCCATGCCGGCTAGGGATATATTTAGGGTTGCTCAGAAAAATCGAACCCGGAGGGTCCAGTTGCATGTGGGGCTGCGTAAAGGCTCCCCTGGGGAGTTCTCTTGTACCCAAAGCCTTCCTTTGGGGGCACTTTTGGATGGGCGAAAAGGGCTCGTAACGCATTTCCTGGGGCCTGATTTTTCAGTCGTCATCGATGCCGGCTAGGGCTATGTTTAGGGATGCTCAGAAACAGCGAACGCGGAAGGTCCAGTTGCATGTGGGGCTGCGTAAAGGCTCCCCTGGGGAGTTCACTTGTACCCAAAGACTTCCTTTGGGGGTACATTTGGATGGTCGAAAAGGCCTCGGAACGCATTTCCTGGGGCCTTATTTTTCACTCGTCTCCGATGACGGCTAGGGCTACGTTTAGGTTTGTTCAGGAACAGCGAACCCGGAGGGTCCAGTTGCATGTGGGGCTGCGTAAAGGCTCCCCTGGGGAGTTCTCTTGTACCCAAAGCCTTCCTTTGGGGGCACTTTTGGATGGTCCAAAGGGGCTTGAAACGCATTTCCTGGCGCCTGATTTTTCAGTCGTCTCCAATGATGGCTTGGGCTACGTTTAGGTTTCCTCATGAACAGCGAACCCGGAGGGTCCAGTTGCATGTGGGGCTGCGTAAAGGCTCCCCTGGGGAGTTCTCTTGTACCCAAAGCCTTCCTTTGGTGACACTTTTGGATGGTCCAAAGGGGCTTGCAACGCGTTTCCTGGGGCCTGATTTTTCAGTCGTCTTCGATGACGGCTAGGGCTATGTTTAGGGATTCTCAGAAACAGCGAACGCGGAAGGTCCAGTTGCATGTAGGGCTGCGTAAAGGCTCCCCTGGGGAGTTCACTTGTACCCAAAGCCTTCCATTGGTGACAGTTTTGGATGGTCCAAAGCGGCTTGCAACGCGTTTTCTGGGGCCCGGGTTTTCAGTCTTCTCCCATGCCGGCTAGGGATATATTTAGGGTTGCTCGGAAAAATCGAACCCGAAGGGTCCAGTTGCATGTGGGGCTGCATAAAGGCTCCCCTGGGGAGTTCTCTTGTACCCAAAGCCTTCCTTTGCGGGCACTTTTGGATGGTCCAAAGGGGCTTGCAACGCATTTCCTGGGGCCTGATTTTTCAGTCGTTTCCGATGACGGCTAGGGCTACGTTTAGGTTTGCTCAGGAACAGCGAACCCGGAGGGTCCAGTTGCATGTGGGGCTGCGTAAAGGCTCCCCTGGGGAGTTCTCTTGTACCCAAAGCCTTCCGTTGGTGACACTTTTGGATGGTCCAAAGGGGCTTGCAAAGCGTTTTCTGGGGCCCGGGTTTTCAGTCTTCTCCCATGCCGGCTAGGGTTATGTTTAGGGTTTTTAGAAAAATCGAACCCGGACGGTCCAGTTGCATGTGGGGCTGCGTAAAGGCTCCCCTGGGGAGTTCTCTTGTACCCAAAGCCTTCCTTTGGGGGCACTTTTGGATGGGCGAAAGGGCTCGCAACGCATTTCCTGGGGCCTGATTTTTCAGTCGTCTTCGATGCCGGCTAGGGATATGTTTAGGTTTGCTCAGGAACAGCGAACCCGGAGGGTCCAGTTGCATGTGGGGCTGCGTAAAGGCTCCCCTGGGGAGTTCACTTGTACCCAAAGCCTTCCTTTGGTGACACTTTTGGATGGTCCAAAGGGGCTTGCAATGCATTTCCTGGGGCCTGATTTTTCAGTCGTCTCCGATGACGGCCAGGGCTACGTTTAGGTTTCCTCAGGAACAGCGAACCCGGAGGGTCCAGTTGCATGTGGGGCTGCGTAAAGGCTCCCCTGGGGAGTTCTCTTGTACCCAAAGCCTTCCTTTGGTGACACTTTTGGATGGTCCAAAGGGGCTTGCAACGCGTTTTCTGGGGCCCGGGTTTTCAGTCTTCTCCCATGCCGGCTAGGGATATATTTAGGGTTGATCGGAAAAATCGAACCCGGAGGGTCCAGTTGCATGTGGGGCTGCGTAAAGGCTCCCCTGGGGAGTTCTCTTGTACCCAAAGCCTTCCTTTGGGGGCACTTTTGGATGGTCCAAAGGGGCTTGCAACGCGTTTTCTGGGGCCCGGATTTTCAGTCTTCTCCTTTGCCGGCTAGGGATTTATTTAGGGTTGTTCGAAAAATCGAACCCCGACGGTCCAGTTGCATGTGGGGCTGCGTAAAGGCTCCCCTGGGGAGTTCACTTGTACCCAAAGCCTTCCTTTGGGGGCACATTTGGATGGGCGAAAAGGCCTCGGAAAGCATTTCCTGGGGCCTGATTTTTCACTCGTCTCCGATGACGGCTAGGGCTAAGTTAAGGTTTGCTCAGGAACGGTGAACCCGGAGGGTCCAGTTGCATGTGGGGCTGCGTAAAGTCTCCCCTGTGGAGTTCTCTTGTACCCAAACCCTTCCTTTACGGGCACTTTTGGATGGTCCAAAGGGGCTTGCAACGCATTTCCTGGGGCCTGATTTTTCAGTCGTCTCCGATGACGGCTAGGGCTACGTTTAGGTTTGCTCAGGAACAGCGAACCCGGAGGGTCCAGTTGCATGTGGGGCTGCGTAAACGCTCCCCTGGGGAGTTCTCTTGTACCCAAAGCCTTCCTTTGGTGACAGGTTTGGATGGTCCAAAGGGGCTTGCAAAGCGTTTTCTGGGGCCCGGGTTTTCAGTCTTCTCCCATGCCGGCTAGGGTTATGTTTAGGGTTGTTCGAAAAATCGAACCCGGACTGTCCAGTTGCATGTGGGGCTGCGTAAAGGCTCCCCTGGGGAGTTCTCTTGTACCCAAAGCCTTCCTTTGGGGGCACTTTTGGATGGGCGAAAAGGGCTCGCAACGCATTTCCTGGGGCCTGATTTTTCATTCGGCTTCGATGCCGGCTAGGGCTATGTTTAGGGATGCTCGGAAACAGCGAACCCGGAGGGTCCAGTTGCATGTGGGGCTGCGTAAAGGCTCCCCTGGGGAGTTCTCTTGTACCCAAAGCCTTCCTTTGCGGGCACTTTTGGATGGTCCAAAGGGGCTTGCAACGCATTTCCTGGGGCCTGATTTTTCAGTCGTCTCCGATGACGGCTAGGGCTACGTTTAGGTTTGCTCATGAACAGCGAACCCGGAGGGTCCAGTTGCATGTGGGGCTGCGTAAAGGCTCCCCTGGGGAGTTCTCTTGTACCCAAAGCCTTCCTTTGGTGACACTTTTGGATGGTCCAAAGGGGCTTGCAACGCGTTTTCTGGGGCCCGGGTTTTCAGTCTTCTCCCATGCCGGCTAGGGATATATTTAGGGTTGATCGGAAAAATCGAACCCGGAGGGTCCAGTTGCATGTGGGGCTGCGTAAAGGCTCCCCTGGGGAGTTCTCTTGTACTCAAAGCCTTCCTTTGGTGACACTTTTGGATGGTCCAAAGGGGCTTGCAACGCGTTTTCTGGGGCCCGGGTTTTCAGTCTTCTCCCTTGCCGGCTATGGATATATTTAGGGTTGTTCGAAAAATCGAACCCCGACGGTCCAGTTCCATGTGGGGCTGCGTAAAGGCTCCCCTGGTGAGTTCACTTGTATCCAAAGCCTTCCTTTGGGGGCACATTTGGATGGGCGAAAAGGCCTCGGAAAGCATTTCCTGGGGCCTGATTTTTCACTCGTCTCCGATGACGGCTAGGGCTAAGTTAAGGTTTGCTCAGGAACAGTGAACCCGGAGGGTCCAGTTGCATATGGGGCTGCGTAAAGGCTCCCCTGGGAACTTCAGATGTACCGAAAGCCTTCCTTTGCGGGCACTTTTGGATGGTCCAAAGGGGCTTGCAACGCATTTCCTGGGGCCTGATTTTTCAGTCGTCTCCGATGACGGCTAGGGCTACGTTTAGGTTTGCTCAGGAACAGCGAACCCGGAGGGTCCAGTTGCATGTGGGGCTGCGTAAAGGCTCCCCTGGGGAGATCACTTGTACCCAAAGCCTTCCTTTGGTGACACTTTTGGATGGTCCAAAGGGGCTTGCAACGCATTTCCTGGGGCCTGATTTTTCAGTCGTCTCCGATGACGGCTAGGGCTACGTTTAGGTTTGCTCAGGAACAGTGAACCCGGAGGGTGCAGTTGCATGTAGGGCTGCGTAAAGGCTCCCCTGGGGAGTTCTCTTGTACCCAAAGCCTTCCTTTGGTGACACTTTTGGAATGTCCAAAGGGGCTTGCAACGCGTTTTCTGGGGCCTGATTTTTCAGTCGTCTCCCTTGCCTGCTAGGGATATATTTAGGGTTGTTCGAAAAATCGAACCCCGACGGTCCAGTTGCATTTGGGGCTGCGTAAAGGCTCCCCTGGGGAGTTCACTTGTATCCAAAGCTTTCCTTTGGTGACACTTTTGGATGGGCGAAAAGGCCTCGGAACGCATTTCCTGGGGCCTGATTTTTCAGTCGTCTCCGATGCCGGCTAGGGCTATGTTTAGGGATGCTTGGAAACAGCGAACTCGGAGGGTCCAGTTGCATGTGGGGCTGTGTAAAGGCTCCCCTGGGGAGTTCTCTTGTACCCAAAGCCTTCCTTTGGTGACACTTTTGGATGGTCCAAAGGGGCTTGCAACGCGTTTTCTGGGGCCCGGGTTTTCAGTCTTCTCCCATGCCGGCTAGGGATATATTTAGGGTTGATCGGAAAAATCGAACCCGGAGGGTCCAGTTGCATGTGGGGCTGCGTAAAGGCTCCCCTGGGGAGTTCTCTTGTACCCAAAGCCTTCCTTTGGTGACACTTTTGGATGGTCCAAAGGGGCTTGCAACGCGTTTTCTGGGGCCCGGGTTTTCAGTCTTCTCCCTTGCCGGCTAGGGATATATTTAGGGTTGCTGTAAAGAGCGAACACGGAGGGTCCAGTTCCATGTGGGGTTGCGTAAAGGCTCCCCTGCGGAGTTCAGATGTACCCAAAGCCTTCCTCTGGGGGCACTTTTGGATGGTCGAATGGGGCTTGTAGCACATTTTCTGTGGCCTGATCTTTCAGTCGACTGCCAGGCGTGCTAGGGATATATTTAGGCTTGCGGTGAAAGAGTGAAGCCGGAGGGTCCAGTTGCATGTGGGGCTGCGTAAAGGCTCCCCTGGGGAGTTCACTTGTATCCAAAGCCTTCCTTTGCGGTCACTTTTGGATGGTCCAAAGGGGCTTGCAACGCATTTCCTGGCGCCTGATTTTTCAGTCGTCTCCAATGACGGCTAGGGCTACGTTTAGATTTGCTCAGGAACAGCGAACCCGGAGGGTCCAGTTGCATGTGGGGCTGCGAAAAGGCTCCCCTGGGGAGTTCTCTTGTACCCAAAGCCTTCCTTTGGTGACAGTTTTGGATGGTCCAAAGGGGCTTGCAACGCGTTTTCTGGGGCCCGGGTTTTCAGTCTTCTCCCATGCCGGCTAGGGATATATTTAGGGTTGCTTGGAAAAATCAAACCCGAAGGGTCCAGTTGCATGTGGGGCTGCGTAAAGGCTCCCCTGGGGAGTTCTCTTGTACCCAAAGCCTTCCTTTGGGGGCACTTTTGGATGGGCGAAAAGGGCTCGCAACGCATTTCCTGGGGCCTGATTTTTCAGTCGTCTTCGATGCCGGCTTGTGCTATGTTTAGGGATGCTCGGAAACAGCGAACCCGGAGGGTCCAGTTGCATGTGGGGCTGCGTAAAGGCTCCCCTGGGGAGTTCTCTTGTACCCAAAGCCTTCCTTTGAGGGCACTTTTGGATGGGCGAAAAGGGCTCGCAACACATTTCCTGGGGCCTGATTTTTCAGTCGTCTTCGATGCCGGCTAGGGCTATGTTTAGGGATTCTCAGAAACAGCGAACGCGGAAAGTCCAGTTGCATGTGGGGCTGCGTAAAGGCTCCCCTGGGGAGTTCACTTGTACCCAAAGCCTTCCTTTGGGGGCACATTTGGATGGGCGAAAAGGCCTCGGAACGCATTTCCTGGGGCCTTATTTTTCACTCGTCTCCGATGACGGCTAGGGCTACGTTTAGGTTTGTTCAGGAACAGCGAACCCGGAGAGTCCAGTTGCATGTGGGGCTGCGTAAAGGCTCCCCTGGGGAGTTCTCTTGTACCCAAAGCCTTCCTTTGCGGGCACTTTTGGATGGTCCAAAGGGGCTTGCAACGCATTTCCTGGCGCCTGATTTTTAAGTCGTCTCCAATGACGGCTAGGGCTACGTTTAGGTTTGCTCATGAACAGCGAACCCGGAGGGTCCAGTTGCATGTGGGGCTGCGTAAAGGCTCCCCTGGGGAGTTCTCTTGTACCCAAAGCCTTCCTTTGGTGACAGTTTTGGATGGTCCAAAGGGGCTTGCAACGCGTTTTCTGGGGCCCGGGTTTTCAGTCTTCTCCCATGCCGGCTTGTGATATATTTAGGGTTGATCGGAAAAATCGAACCCGAAGGGTCCAGTTGCATGTGGGGCTGCATAAAGGCTCCCCTGGGGAGTTCTCTTGTACCCAAAGCCTTCCTTTGGTGACACTTTTGGATGGTCCAAAGGGGCTGGAAACACATTTCCTGGGGCCTGATTTTTCACTCGTCTCCGATGACGGCTAGGGCTACGTTTAGGTTTGCTCAGGAACAGCGATCCCGGAGGGTCCAGTTGCATGTGGGGCTGCGTAAAGGCTCCCCTGGGGAGTTCACTTGTACCCAAAGCCGTCCTTTGGTGACATTTTTGGATGGTCCAAATGGGCTTGCAACGCATTTTCTGTGGCCCGGGTTTTCAGTCTTCTGCCATGCCGGCTAGTGATATATATAGGGTTGCTCTGAAACAGCGAACCCGAAGGGTCCAGTTGCATATGGGGCTGCGTAAAGGCTCCCCTGGGAACTTCAGATGTACCCAAAGCCTTCCTTTGGGGGCACTTTTGGATGGGCGAAAGGGCTCGCAACGCATTTCCTGGGGCCTGATTTTTCAGTCGTCTTCGATGCCGGCTAGGGATATGTTTAGGTTTGCTCAGGAACAGCGAACCCGGAGGGTCCAGTTGCATGTGGGGCTGCGCAAAGGCTCCCCTGGGGAGTTCACTTGTACCCAAAGCCTTCCTTTGGTGACACTTTTGGATGGTCCAAAGGGGCTTGCAATGCATTTCCTGGGGCCTGATTTTTCAGTCGTCTCCGATGACGGCCAGGGCTACGTTTAGGTTTCCTCAGGAACAGCGAACCCGGAGGGTCCAGTTGCATGTGGGGCTGCGTAAAGGCTCCCCTGGGGAGTTCTCTTGTACCCAAAGCCTTCCTTTGGTGACACTTTTGGCTGGTCCAAAGGGGCTTGCAACGCGTTTTCTGGGGCCCGGGTTTTCAGTCTTCTCCCATGCCGGCTAGGTATATATTTAGGGTTGATCGGAAAAATCGAACCCGGAGGGTCCAGTTGCATGTGGGGCTGCGTAAAGGCTCCCCTGGGGAGTTCTCTTGTACCCAAAGCCTTCCTTTGGGGGCACTTTTGGATGGTCCAAAGGGGCTTGCAACGCGTTTTCTGGGGCCCGGGTTTTCAGTCTTCTCCTTTGCCGGCTAGGGATTTATTTAGGGTTGTTCGAAAAATCGAACCCCGACGGTCCAGTTGCATGTGGGGCTGCGTAAAGGCTCCCCTGGGGAGTTCACTTGTACCCAAAGCCTTCCTTTGGGGGCACATTTGGATGGGCGAAAAGGCCTCGGAAAGCATTTCCTGGGGCCTGATTTTTCACTCGTCTCCGATGACGGCTAGGGCTAAGTTAAGGTTTGCTCAGGAACGGTGAACCCGGAGGGTCCAGTTGCATGTGGGGCTGCGTAAAGTCTCCCCTGTGGAGTTCTCTTGTACCCAAACCCTTCCTTTACGGGCACTTTTGGATGGTCCAAAGGGGCTTGCAACGCATTTCCTGGGGCCTGATTTTTCAGTCGTCTCCGATGACGGCTAGGGCTACGTTTAGGTTTGCTCAGGAACAGCGAACCCGGAGGGTCCAGTTGCATGTGGGGCTGCGTAAACGCTCCCCTGGGGAGTTCTCTTGTACCCAAAGCCTTCCTTTGGTGACAGGTTTGGATGGTCCAAAGGGGCTTGCAAAGCGTTTTCTGGGGCCCGGGTTTTCAGTCTTCTCCCATGCCGGCTAGGGTTATGTTTAGGGTTGTTCGAAAAATCGAACCCGGACTGTCCAGTTGCATGTGGGGCTGCGTAAAGGCTCCCCTGGGGAGTTCTCTTGTACCCAAAGCCTTCCTTTGGGGGCACTTTTGGATGGGCGAAAAGGGCTCGCAACTCATTTCCTGGGGCCTGATTTTTCATTCGGCTTCGATGCCGGCTAGGGCTATGTTTAGGGATGCTCGGAAACAGCGAACCCGGAGGGTCCAGTTGCATGTGGGGCTGCGTAAAGGCTCCCCTGGGGAGTTCTCTTGTACCCAAACCCTTCCTTTGCGGGCACTTTTGGATGGTCCAAAGGGGCTTGCAACGCATTTCCTGGGGCCTGATTTTTCAGTCGTCTCCGATGACGGCTAGGGCTACGTTTAGGTTTGCTCATGAACAGCGAACCCGGAGGGTCCAGTTGCATGTGGGGCTGCGTAAAGGCTCCCCTGGGGAGTTCTCTTGTACCCAAAGCCTTCCTTTGGTGACACTTTTGGATGGTCCAAAGGGGCTTGCAACGCGTTTTCTGGGGCCCGGGTTTTCAGTCTTCTCCCATGCCGGCTAGGGATATATTTAGGGTTGATCGGAAAAATCGAACCCGGAGGGTCCAGTTGCATGTGGGGCTGCGTAAAGGCTCCCCTGGGGAGTTCTCTTGTACCCAAAGCCTTCCTTTGGTGACACTTTTGGATGGTCCAAAGGGGCTTGCAACGCGTTTTCTGGGGCCCGGGTTTTCAGTCTTCTCCCTTGCCGGCTATGGATATATTTAGGGTTGTTCGAAAAATCGAACCCCGACGGTCCAGTTCCATGTGGGGCTGCGTAAAGGCTCCCCTGGTGAGTTCACTTGTATCCAAAGCCTTCCTTTGGGGGCACATTTGGATGGGCGAAAAGGCCTCGGAAAGCATTTCCTGGGGCCTGATTTTTCACTCGTCTCCGATGACGGCTAGGGCTAAGTTAAGGTTTGCTCAGGAACAGTGAACCCGGAGGGTCCAGTTGCATATGGGGCTGCGTAAAGGCTCCCCTGGGAACTTCAGATGTACCGAAAGCCTTCCTTTGCGGGCACTTTTGGATGGTCCAAAGGGGCTTGCAACGCATTTCCTGGGGCCTGATTTTTCAGTCGTCTCCGATGACGGCTAGGGCTACGTTTAGGTTTGCTCAGGAACAGCGAACCCGGAGGGTCCAGTTGCATGTGGGGCTGCGTAAAGGCTCCCCTGGGGAGATCACTTGTACCCAAAGCCTTCCTTTGGTGACACTTTTGGATGGTCCAAAGGGGCTTGCAACGCATTTCCTGGGGCCTGATTTTTCAGTCGTCTCCGATGACGGCTAGGGCTACGTTTAGGTTTGCTCAGGAACAGCGAACCCGGAGGGTGCAGTTGCATGTAGGGCTGCGTAAAGGCTCCCCTGGGGAGTTCTCTTGTACCCAAAGCCTTCCTTTGGTGACACTTTTGGAATGTCCAAAGGGGCTTGCAACGCGTTTTCTGGGGCCTGATTTTTCAGTCGTCTCCCTTGCCTGCTAGGGATATATTTAGGGTTGTTCGAAAAATCGAACCCCGACGGTCCAGTTGCATGTGGGGCTGCGTAAAGGCTCCCCTGGGGAGTTCACTTGTATCCAAAGCTTTCCTTTGGTGACACTTTTGGATGGGCGAAAAGGCCTCGGAACGCATTTCCTGGGGCCTGATTTTTCAGTCGTCTCCGATGCCGGCTAGGGCTATGTTTAGGGATGCTTGGAAACAGCGAACTCGGAGGGTCCAGTTGCATGTGGGGCTGCGTAAAGGCTCCCCTGGGGAGTTCTCTTGTACCCAAAGCCTTCCTTTGGTGACACTTTTGGATGGTCCAAAGGGGCTTGCAACGCGTTTTCTGGGGCCCGGGTTTTCAGTCTTCTCCCATGCCGGCTAGGGATATATTTAGGGTTGATCGGAAAAATCGAACCCGGAGGGTCCAGTTGCATGTGGGGCTGCGTAAAGGCTCCCCTGGGGAGTTCTCTTGTACCCAAAGCCTTCCTTTGGTGACACTTTTGGATGGTCCAAAGGGGCTTGCAACGCGTTTTCTGGGGCCCGGGTTTTCAGTCTTCTCCCTTGCCGGCTAGGGATATTTTTAGGGTTGCTGTAAAGAGCGAACACGGAGGGTCCAGTTCCATGTGGGGTTGCGTAAAGGCTCCCCTGCGGAGTTCAGATGTACCCAAAGCCTTCCTCTGGGGGCACTTTTGGATGGTCGAATGGGGCTTGTAGCACATTTTCTGTGGCCCGAGCTTTCAGTCGACTGCCAGGCGTGCTAGGGATATATTTAGGCTTGCGGTGAAAGAGTGAAGCCGGAGGGTCCAGTTGCATGTGGGGCTGCGTAAAGGCTCCCCTGGGGAGTTCACTTGTATCCAAAGCCTTCCTTTGCGGTCACTTTTGGATGGTCCAAAGGGGCTTGCAACGCATTTCCTGGCGCCTGATTTTTCAGTCGTCTCCAATGACGGCTAGGGCTACGTTTAGATTTGCTCAGGAACAGCGAACCCGGAGGGTCCAGTTGCATGTGGGGCTGCGAAAAGGCTCCCCTGGGGAGTTCTCTTGTACCCAAAGCCTTCCTTTGGTGACAGTTTTGGATGGTCCAAAGGGGCTTGCAACGCGTTTTCTGGGGCCTGGGTTTTCAGTCTTCTCCCATGCCGGCTAGGGATATATTTAGGGTTGCTTGGAAAAATCAAACCCGAAGGGTCCAGTTGCATGTGGGGCTGCGTAAAGGCTCCCCTGGGGAGTTCTCTTGTACCCAAAGCCTTCCTTTGGGGGCACTTTTGGATGGGCGAAAAGGGCTCGCAACGCATTTCCTGGGGCCTGATTTTTCAGTCGTCTTCGATGCCGGCTTGTGCTATGTTTAGGGATGCTCGGAAACAGCGAACCCGGAGGGTCCAGTTGCATGTGGGGCTGCGTAAAGGCTCCCCTGGGGAGTTCTCTTGTACCCAAAGCCTTCCTTTGAGGGCACTTTTGGATGGGCGAAAAGGGCTCGCAACACATTTCCTGGGGCCTGATTTTTCAGTCGTCTTCGATGCCGGCTAGGGCTATGTTTAGGGATTCTCAGAAACAGCGAACGCGGAAAGTCCAGTTGCATGTGGGGCTGCGTAAAGGCTCCCCTGGGGAGTTCACTTGTACCCAAAGCCTTCCTTTGGGGGCACATTTGGATGGGCGAAAAGGCCTCGGAACGCATTTCCTGGGGCCTTATTTTTCACTCGTCTCCGATGACGGCTAGGGCTACGTTTAGGTTTGTTCAGGAACAGCGAACCCGGAGAGTCCAGTTGCATGTGGGGCTGCGTAAAGGCTCCCCTGGGGAGTTCTCTTGTACCCAAAGCCTTCCTTTGCGGGCACTTTTGGATGGTCCAAAGGGGCTTGCAACGCATTTCCTGGCGCCTGATTTTTAAGTCGTCTCCAATGACGGCTAGGGCTACGTTTAGGTTTGCTCATGAACAGCGAACCCGGAGGGTCCAGTTGCATGTGGGGCTGCGTAAAGGCTCCCCTGGGGAGTTCTCTTGTACCCAAAGCCTTCCTTTGGTGACAGTTTTGGATGGTCCAAAGGGGCTTGCAACGCGTTTTCTGGGGCCCGGGTTTTCAGTCTTCTCCCATGCCGGCTTGGGATATATTTAGGGTTGCTCGGAAAAATCGAACCCGAAGGGTCCAGTTGCATGTGGGGCTGCATAAAGGCTCCCCTGGGGAGTTCTCTTGTACCCAATGCCTTCCTTTGGTGACACTTTTGGATGGTCCAAAGGGGCTGGAAACACATTTCCTGGGGCCTGATTTTTCACTCGTCTCCGATGACGGCTAGGGCTACGTTTAGGTTTGCTCAGGAACAGCGATCCCGGAGGGTCCAGTTGCATGTGGGGCTGCGTAAAGGCTCCCCTGGGGAGTTCACTTGTACCCAAAGCCGTCCTTTGGTGACATTTTTGGATGGTCCAAATGGGCTTGCAACGCATTTTCTGTGGCCCGGGTTTTCAGTCTTCTGCCATGCCGGCTAGTGATATATTTAGGGTTGCTCTGAAACAGCGAACCCGAAGGGTCCAGTTGCATATGGGGCTGCGTAAAGGCTCCCCTGGGAACTTCAGATGTACCCAAAGCCTTCCTTTGGGGGCACTTTTGGATGGGCGAAAGGGCTCGCAACGCATTTCCTGGGGCCTGATTTTTCAGTCGTCTTCGATGCCGGCTAGGGATATGTTTAGGTTTGCTCAGGAACAGCGAACCCGGAGGGTCCAGTTGCATGTGGGGCTGCGTAAAGGCTCCCCTGGGGAGTTCACTTGTACCCAAAGCCTTCCTTTGGTGACACTTTTGGATGGTCCAAAGGGGCTTGCAATGCATTTCCTGGGGCCTGATTTTTCAGTCGTCTCCGATGACGGCCAGGGCTACGTTTAGGTTTCCTCAGGAACAGCGAACCCGGAGGGTCCAGTTGCATGTGGGGCTGCGTAAAGGCTCCCCTGGGGAGTTCTCTTGTACCCAAAGCCTTCCTTTGGTGACACTTTTGGCTGGTCCAAAGGGGCTTGCAACGCGTTTTCTGGGGCCCGGGTTTTCAGTCTTCTCCCATGCCGGCTAGGGATATATTTAGGGTTGATCGGAAAAATCGAACCCGGAGGGTCCAGTTGCATGTGGGGCTGCGTAAAGGCTCCCCTGGGGAGTTCTCTTGTACCCAAAGCCTTCCTTTGGGGGCACTTTTGGATGGTCCAAAGGGGCTTGCAACGCATTTTCTGGGGCCCGGGTTTTCAGTCTTCTCCTTTGCCGGCTAGGGATTTATTTAGGGTTGTTCGAAAAATCGAACCCCGACGGTCCAGTTGCATGTGGGGCTGCGTAAAGGCTCCCCTGGGGAGTTCACTTGTACCCAAAGCCTTCCTTTGGGGGCACATTTGGATGGGCGAAAAGGCCTCGGAAAGCATTTCCTGGGGCCTGATTTTTCACTCGTCTCCGATGACGGCTAGGGCTAAGTTAAGGTTTGCTCAGGAACTGTGAACCCGGAGGGTCCAGTTGCATGTGGGGCTGCGTAAAGGCTCCCCTGGGGAGTTCTCTTGTACCCAAACCCTTCCTTTACGGGCACTTTTGGATGGTCCAAAGGGGCTTGCAACGCATTTCCTGGGGCCTGATTTTTCAGTCGTCTCCGATGACGGCTAGGGCTACGTTTAGGTTTGCTCAGGAACAGCGAACCCGGAGGGTCCAGTTGCATGTGGGGCTGCGTAAACGCTCCCCTGGGGAGTTCTCTTGTACCCAAAGCCTTCCTTTGGTGACAGGTTTGGATGGTCCAAAGGGGCTTGCAAAGCGTTTTCTGGGGCCCGGGTTTTCAGTCTTCTCCCATGCCGGCTAGGGTTATGTTTAGGGTTGTTCGAAAAATCGAACCCGGACTGTCCAGTTGCATGTGGGGCTGCGTAAAGGCTCCCCTGGGGAGTTCTCTTGTACCCAAAGCCTTCCTTTGGGGGCACTTTTGGATGGGCGAAAAGGGCTCGCAACGCATTTCCTGGGGCCTGATTTTTCAGTCGTCTTCGATGCCGGCTAGGGCTATGTTTAGGGATGCTCGGAAACAGCGAACCCGGAGGGTCCAGTTGCATGTGGGGCTGCGTAAAGGCTCCCCTGGGGAGTTCTCTTGTACCCAAACCCTTCCTTTGCGGGCACTTTTGGATGGTCCAAAGGGGCTTGCAACGCATTTCCTGGGGCCTGATTTTTCAGTCGTCTCCGATGACGGCTAGGGCTACGTTTAGGTTTGCTCATGAACACCGAACCCGGAGGGTCCAGATGCATGTGGGGCTGCGTAAAGGCTCCCCTGGGGAGTTCTCTTGTACCCAAAGCCTTCCTTTGGTGACACTTTTGGATGGTCCAAAGGGGCTTGCAACGCGTTTTCTGGGGCCCGGGTTTTCAGTCTTCTCCCATGCCGGCTAGGGATATATTTAGGGTTGATCGGAAAAATCGAACCCGGAGGGTCCAGTTGCATGTGGGGCTGCGTAAAGGCTCCCCTGGGGAGTTCTCTTGTACCCAAAGCCTTCCTTTGGTGACACTTTTGGATGGTCCAAAGGGGCTTGCAACGCGTTTTCTGGGGCCCGGGTTTTCAGTCTTCTCCCTTGCCGGCTATGGATATATTTAGGGTTGTTCGAAAAATCGAACCCCGACGGTCCAGTTGCATGTGGGGCTGCGTAAAGGCTCCCCTGGTGAGTTCACTTGTATCCAAAGCCTTCCTTTGGGGGCACATTTGGATGGGCGAAAAGGCCTCGGAAAGCATTTCCTGGGGCCTGATTTTTCACTCGTCTCCGATGACGGCTAGGGCTAAGTTAAGGTTTGCTCAGGAACAGTGAACCCGGAGGGTCCAGTTGCATATGGGGCTGCGTAAAGGCTCCCCTGGGAACTTCAGATGTACCGAAAGCCTTCCTTTGCGGGCACTTTTGGATGGTCCAAAGGGGCTTGCAACGCATTTCCTGGGGCCTGATTTTTCAGTCGTCTCCGATGACGGCTAGGGCTACGTTTAGGTTTGCTCAGGAACAGCGAACCCGGAGGGTCCAGTTGCATGTGGGGCTGCGTAAAGGCTCCCCTGGGGAGATCACTTGTACCCAAAGCCTTCCTTTGGTGACACTTTTGGATGGTCCAAAGGGGCTTGCAACGCATTTCCTGGGGCCTGATTTTTCAGTCGTCTCCGATGACGGCTAGGGCTACGTTTAGGTTTGCTCAGGAACAGCGAACCCGGAGGGTGCAGTTGCATGTAGGGCTGCGTAAAGGCTCCCCTGGGGAGTTCTCTTGTACCCAAAGCCTTCCTTTGGTGACACTTTTGGAATGTCCAAAGGGGCTTGCAACGCGTTTTCTGGGGCCTGATTTTTCAGACGTCTCCCTTGCCTGCTAGGGATATATTTAGGGTTGTTCGAAAAATCGAACCCCGACGGTCCAGTTGCATGTGGGGCTGCGTAAAGGCTCCCCTGGGGAGTTCACTTGTATCCAAAGCTTTCCTTTGGTGACACTTTTGGATGGGCGAAAAGGCCCTGGAACACATTTCGTGGGGCCTGATTTTTCAGTCGTCTCCGATGACTGCTAGGGCTATGTTTAGGGATGCTTGGAAACAGCGAACTCGGAGGGTCCAGTTGCATGTGGGGCTGCGTAAAGGCTCCCCTGGGGAGTTCTCTTGTACCCAAAGCCTTCCTTTGGTGACACTTTTGGATGGTCCAAAGGGGCTTGCAACGCGTTTTCTGGGGCCCGGGTTTTCAGTCTTCTCCCATGCCGGCTAGGGATATATTTAGGGTTGATCGGAAAAATCGAACCCGGAGGGTCCAGTTGCATGTGGGGCTGCGTAAAGGCTCCCCTGGGGAGTTCTCTTGTACCCAAAGCCTTCCTTTGGTGACACTTTTGTATGGTCCAAAGGGGCTTGCAACGCGTTTTCTGGGGCCCGGGTTTTCAGTCTTCTCCCTTGCCGGCTAGGGATATATTTAGGGTTGCTGTAAAGAGCGAACACGGAGGGTCCAGTTCCATGTGGGGTTGCGTAAAGGCTCCCCTGCGGAGTTCAGATGTACCCAAAGCCTTCCTCTGGGGGCACTTTTGGATGGTCGAATGGGGCTTGTAGCACATTTTCTGTGGCCCGAGCTTTCAGTCTACTGCCAGGCGTGCTAGGGCTATATTTAGGCTTGCGGTGAAAGAGTGAAGCCGGAGGGTCCAGTTGCATGTGGGGCTGCGTAAAGGCTCCCCTGGGGAGTTCACTTGTATCCAAAGCCTTCCTTTGCGGTCACTTTTGGATGGTCCAAAGGGGCTTGCAACGCATTTCCTGGCGCCTGATTTTTCAGTCGTCTCCAATGACGGCTAGGGCTACGTTTAGATTTGCTCAGGAACAGCGAACCCGGAGGGTCCAGTTGCATGTGGGGCTGCGAAAAGGCTCCCCTGGGGAGTTCTCTTGTACCCAAAGCCTTCCTTTGGTGACAGTTTTGGATGGTCCAAAGGGGCTTGCAACGCGTTTTCTGGGGCCTGGGTTTTCAGTCTTCTCCCATGCCGGCTAGGGATATATTTAGGGTTGCTTGGAAAAATCAAACCCGAAGGGTCCAGTTGCATGTGGGGCTGCGTAAAGGCTCCCCTGGGGAGTTCTCTTGTACCCAAAGCCTTCCTTTGGGGGCACTTTTGGATGGGCGAAAAGGGCTCGCAACGCATTTCCTGGGGCCTGATTTTTCAGTCGTCTTCGATGCCGGCTTGTGCTATGTTTAGGGATGCTCGGAAACAGCGAACCCGGAGGTTCCAGTTGCATGTGGGGCTGCGTAAAGGCTCCCCTGGGGAGTTCTCTTGTACCCAAAGCCTTCCTTTGGGGGCACTTTTGGATGGGCGAAAAGGGCTCGCAACACATTTCCTGGGGCCTGATTTTTCAGTCGTCTTCGATGCCGGCTAGGGCTATGTTTAGGGATTCTCAGAAACAGCGAACGCGGAAGGTCCAGTTGCATGTGGGGCTGCGTAAAGGCTCCCCTGGGGAGTTCACTTGTACCCAAAGCCTTCCTTTGAAGGCACATTTGGATGGGCGAAAAGGCCTCGGAACGCATTTCCTGGGGCCTTATTTTTCACTCGTCTCCGATGACGGCTAGGGCTACGTTTAGGTTTGTTCAGGAACAGCGAACCCGGAGAGTCCAGTTGCATGTGGGGCTGCGTAAAGGCTCCCCTGGGGAGTTCTCTTGTACCCAAAGCCTTCCTTTGCGGGCACTTTTGGATGGTCCAAAGGGGCTTGCAACGCATTTCCTGGCGCCTGATTTTTAAGTCGTCTCCAATGACGGCTAGGGCTACGTTTAGGTTTGCTCATGAACAGCGAACCCGGAGGGTCCAGTTGCATGTGGGGCTGCGTAAAGGCTCCCCTGGGGAGTTCTCTTGTACCCAAAGCCTTCCTTTGGTGACAGTTTTGGATGGTCCAAAGGGGCTTGCAACGCGTTTTCTGGGGCCCGGGTTTTCAGTCTTCTCCCATGCCGGCTTGGGATATATTTAGGGTTGCTCGGAAAAATCGAACCCGAAGGGTCCAGTTGCATGTGGGGCTGCATAAAGGCTCCCCTGGGGAGTTCTCTTGTACCCAAAGCCTTCCTTTGGTGACACTTTTGGATGGTCCAAAGGGGCTGGAAACACATTTCCTGGGGCTTGATTTTTCACTCGTCTCCGATGACGGCTAGGGCTACGTTTAGGTTTGCTCAGGAACAGCGATCCCGGAGGGTCCAGTTGCATGTGGGGCTGCGTAAAGGCTCCCCTGGGGAGTTCACTTGTACCCAAAGCCGTCCTTTGGTGACATTTTTGGATGGTCCAAATGGGCTTGCAACGCATTTTCTGTGGCCCGGGTTTTCAGTCTTCTGCCATGCCGGCTAGTGATATATTTAGGGTTGCTCTGAAACAGCGAACCCGAAGGGTCCAGTTGCATATGGGGCTGCGTAAAGGCTCCCCTGGGAACTTCAGATGTACCCAAAGCCTTCCTTTGGGGGCACTTTTGGATGGTCCAAAGGGGCTTGCAACGCATTTCCTGGGGCCTGATTTTTCAGTCGTCTCCGATGACGGCTAGGGCTACGTTAAGGTTTCCTCAGGAACAGCGAACCCGGAGGGTCCAGTTGCATGTGGGGCTGCGTAAAGGCTCCCCTGGGGAGTTCTCTTGTACCCAAAGCCTTCCTTTGGTGACACTTTTGGATGGTCCAAAGGGGCTTGCAACGCATTTTCTGGGGCCCGGGTTTTCAGTCTTCTCCCATGCTGGCTAGGGATATATTTAGTGTTGATCGGAAAATCGAACCCGGAGGGTCCAGTTGCATGTGGGGCTGCGTAAAGGCTCCCCTGGGGAGTTCACTTGTACCCAAAGCCTTCCTTTGGTGACACTTTTGGATGGTCCAAAGGGGCTTGCAACGCGTTTTCTGGGGCCCGGGTTTTCAGTCTTCTCCCATGCCGGCTAAGGATATATTTAGGTTTGTTCGAAAAATCTAACCCCGACGGTCCAGTTGCATGTGGGGCTGCGTTAAGGCACCCCTGGGGAGTTCACTTGTATCCAAAGCCTTCCTTTGGTGACACTTTTGGATGGGCAAAAAAGGCCTCGGAACGCATTTCCTGGGGCCTGATTTTTCAGTCGTCTCCGATGACTGCTAGGGCTATGTTTAGGGATGCTCAAAAACAGCGAACTCGGAGGGTCCAGTTGCATATGGGGCTGCGTAAAGGCTCCCCTGGGGAGTTCTCTTGTACCCAAAGCCTTCCTTTGGTGACACTTTTGGATGGTCCAAAGGGGCTTGCAACGCATTTCCTGGGGCCTGATTTTTCACTCGTCTCCGATGACGGCCAGGGCTACGTTTAGGTTTGCTCAGGAACAGCGAACCCGGAGGGTCCAGTTGCATGTGGGGCTGCGTAAAGGCTCCCCTGGGGAGTTCACTTGTACCCAAAGCCTTCCTTTGGTGACACTTTTGAATGGTCCAAAGGGGCTTGCAACGCGTTTTCTGGGGCCCGGGTTTTCAGTCCTCTCCCATGCCGGCTAGGGATATATTTAGGGTTGCTCGGAAAAATCGAACCCGAAGGGTCCAGTTGCATGTGGGGCTGCGTAAAGTCTCCCCTGGGGAGTTCTCTTGTACCCAAAGCCTTCCTTTGGGGGCACTTTTGGATGGTCCAAAGGGGCTTGCAACGCATTTCCTGGGGCCTGATTTTTCAGTCGTCTCCGATGACGGCCAGGGCTACGTTTAGGTTTGCTCGGGAACAGCGAACCCGGAGGGTCCAGTTGCATGTGGGGCTGCGTAAAGGCTCCCCTGGGGAGTTCTCTTGTACCCAAAGCCTTCCTTTGGTGACACTTTTGGATGGTCCAAAGGGGCTTGCAAAGCGTTTTCTGGGGCCCGGGTTTTCAGTCTTCTCCCATGCCGGCTAGGGTTATGTTTAGGGTTTTTAGAAAAATCGAACCCGGACGGTCCAGTTGCATGTGGGGCTGCGTAAAGGCTCCCCTGGGGAGTTCTCTTGTACCCAAAGCCTTCCTTTGGGGGCACTTTTGGATGGGCGAAAAGGGCTCGCAACGCATTTCCTGGGGCCTGATTTTTCAGTCGTCTTCGATGCCGGCTAGGGATATGTTTAGGTTTGCTCAGGAACAGCGAACCCGGAGGGTCCAGTTGCATGTGGGGCTGCGTAAAGGCTCCCCTGGGGAGTTCACTTGTACCCAAAGCCTTCCTTTGGTGACACTTTTGGATGGTCCAAAGGGGCTTGCAATGCATTTCCTGGGGCCTGATTTTTCAGTCGTCTCCGATGACGGCCAGGGCTACGTTTAGGTTTGCTCATGAACAGCGAACCCGGAGGGTCCAGTTGCATGTGGGGCTGCGTAAAGGCTCCCCTGGGGAGTTCTCTTGTACCCAAAGCCTTCCTTTGGTGACACTTTTGGATGGTCCAAAGGGGCTTGCAACGCGTTTTCTGGGGCCCGGGTTTTCAGTCTTCTCCCATGCCGGCTAGGGATATATTTAGGGTTGATCGGAAAAATCGAACCCGGAGGGTCCAGTTGCATGTGGGGCTGCGTAAAGGCTCCCCTGGGGAGTTCTCTTGTACCCAAAGCCTTCCTTTGGTGACACTTTTGGATGGTCCAAAGGGGCTTGCAACGCGTTTTCTGGGGCCCGGGTTTTCAGTCTTCTCCCTTGCCGGCTAGGGATTTATTTAGGGTTGTTCGAAAAATCGAACCCCGACGGTCCAGTTGCATGTGGGGCTGCGTAAAGGCTCCCCTGGGGAGTTCACTTGTACCCAAAGCCTTCCTTTGGGGGCACATTTGGATGGGCGAAAAGGCCTCGGAAAGCATTTCCTGGGGCCTGATTTTTCAGTCGTCTCCGATGACGGCTAGGGCTAAGTTAAGGTTTGCTCAGGAACTGTGAACCCGGAGGGTCCAGTTGCATGTGGGGCTGCGTAAAGTCTCCCCTGTGGAGTTCTCTTGTACCCAAACCCTTCCTTTACGGGCACTTTTGGATGGTCCAAAGGGGCTTGCAACGCATTTCCTGGGGCCTGATTTTTCAGTCGTCTCCGATGACGGCTAGGGCTACGTTTAGGTTTGCTCAGGAACAGCGAACCCGGAGGGTCCAGTTGCATGTGGGGCTGCGTAAACGCTCCCCTGGGGAGTTCTCTTGTACCCAAAGCCTTCCTTTGGTGACAGGTTTGGATGGTCCAAAGGGGCTTGCAAAGCGTTTTCTGGGGCCCGGGTTTTCAGTCTTCTCCCATGCTGGCTAGGGTTATGTTTAGGTTTGTTCGAAAAAATCGAACCCGGACGGTCCAGTTGCATGTGGGGCTGCGTAAAGGCTCCCCTGGGGAGTTCTCTTGTACCCAAAGCCTTCCTTTGGGGGCACTTTTGGATGGGCGAAAAGGGCTCGCAACGCATTTCCTGGGGCCTGATTTTTCAGTCGTCTTCGATGCCGGCTAGGGCTATGTTTAGGGATGCTCGGAAACAGCGAACCCGGAGGGTCCAGTTGCATGTGGGGCTGCGTAAAGGCTCCCCTGGGGAGTTCTCTTGTACCCAAACCCTTCCTTTGCGGGCACTTTTGGATGGTCCAAAGGGGCTTGCAACGCATTTCCTGGGGCCTGATTTTTCAGTCGTCTCCGATGACGGCTAGGGCTACGTTTAGGTTTGCTCATGAACAGCGAACCCGGAGGGTCCAGTTGCATGTGGGGCTGCGTAAAGGCTCCCCTGGGGAGTTCTCTTGTACCCAAAGCCTTCCTTTGGTGACACTTTTGGATGGTCCAAAGGGGCTTGCAACGCGTTTTCTGGGGCCCGGGTTTTCAGTCTTCTCCCATGCCGGCTAGGGATATATTTAGGGTTGATCGGAAAAATCGAACCCGGAGGGTCCAGTTGCATGTGGGGCTGCGTAAAGGCTCCCCTGGGGAGTTCTCTTGTACCCAAAGCCTTCCTTTGGTGACACTTTTGGATGGTCCAAAGGGGCTTGCAACGCGTTTTCTGGGGCCCGGGTTTTCAGTCTTCTCCCTTGCCGGCTAGGGATATATTTAGGGTTGTTCGAAAAATCGAACCCCGACGGTCCAGTTGCATGTGGGCTGCGTAAAGGCTCCCCTGGGGAGTTCACTTGTATCCAAAGCCTTCCTTTGGGGGCACATTTGGATGGGCGAAAAGGCCTCGGAAAGCATTTCCTGGGGCCTGATTTTTCACTCGTCTCCGATGACGGCTAGGGCTAAGTTAAGGTTTGCTCAGGAACAGTGAACCCGGAGGGTCCAGTTGCATATGGGGCTGCGTAAAGGCTCCCCTGGGAACTTCAGATGTACCGAAAGCCTTCCTTTGCGGGCACTTTTGGATGGTCCAAAGGGGCTTGCAACGCATTTCCTGGGGCCTGATTTTTCAGTCGTCTCCGATGACGGCTAGGGCTACGTTTAGGTTTGCTCAGGAACAGCGAACCCGGAGGGTCCAGTTGCATGTGGGGCTGCGTAAAGGCTCCCCTGGGGAGATCACTTGTACCCAAAGCCTTCCTTTGGTGACACTTTTGGATGGTCCAAAGGGGCTTGCAACGCATTTCCTGGGGCCTGATTTTTCAGTCGTCTCCGATGACGGCTAGGGCTACGTTTAGGTTTGCTCAGGAACAGCGAACCCGGAGGGTCCAGTTGCATGTAGGGCTGCGTAAAGGCTCCCCTGGGGAGTTCTCTTGTACCCAAAGCCTTCCTTTGGTGACACTTTTGGATGGTCCAAAGGGGCTTGCAACGCGTTTTCTGGGGCCTGATTTTTCAGTCGTCTCCCTTGCCGGCTAGGGATATATTTAGGGTTGTTCGAAAAATCGAACCCCGACGGTCCAGTTGCATGTGGGGCTGCGTAAAGGCTCCCCTGGGGAGTTCACTTGTATCCAAAGCTTTCCTTTGGTGACACTTTTGGATGGGCGAAAAGGCCTCGGAACGCATTTCCTGGGGCCTGATTTTTCAGTCGTCTCCGATGACTGCTAGGGCTATGTTTAGGGATGCTTGGAAACAGCGAACTCGGAGGGTCCAGTTGCATGTGGGGCTGCGTAAAGGCTCCCCTGGGAACTTCAGATGTACCGAAAGCCTTCCTTTGGTGACACTTTTGGATGGTCCAAAGGGGCTTGCAACGCGTTTTCTGGGGCCCGGGTTTTCAGTCTTCTCCCATGCCGGCTAGCGATATATTTAGGGTTGATCGGAAAAATCGAACCCGGAGGGTCCAGTTGCATGTGGGGCTGCGTAAAGGCTCCCCTGGGGAGTTCTCTTGTACCCAAAGCCTTCCTTTGGTGACACTTTTGGATGGTCCAAAGGGGCTTGCAACGCGTTTTCTGGGGCCCGGGTTTTCAGTCTTCTCCCTTGCCGGCTAGGGATATATTTAGGGTTGCTGTAAAGAGCGAACACGGAGGGTCCAGTTCCATGTGGGGTTGCGTAAAGGCTCCCCTGGGGAGTTCAGATGTACCCAAAGCCTTCCTCTGGGGGCACTTTTGGATGGTCGAATGGGGCTTGTAGCACATTTTCTGTGGCCCGAGCTTTCAGTCGACTGCCAGGCGTGCTAGGGCTATATTTAGGCTTGCGGTGAAAGAGTGAAGCCGGAGGGTCCAGTTGCATGTGGGGCTGCGTAAAGGCTCCCCTGGGGAGTTCACTTGTATCCAAAGCCTTCCTTTGCGGTCACTTTTGGATGGTCCAAAGGGGCTTGCAACGCATTTCCTGGCGCCTGATTTTTCAGTCGTCTCCAATGACGGCTAGGGCTACGTTTAGGTTTGCTCATGAACAGCGAACCCGGAGGGTCCAGTTGCATGTGGGGCTGCGTAAAGGCTCCCCTGGGGAGTTCTCTTGTACCCAAAGCCTTCCTTTGGTGACACTTTTGGATGGTCCAAAGGGGCTTGCAACGCGTTTTCTGGGGCCTGATTTTTCAGTCGTCTCCGATGACGGCCAGGGCTACGTTTAGGTTTGCTCAGGAACAGCGAACCCGGAGGGTCCAGTTGCATGTGGGGCTGCGAAAAGGCTCCCCTGGGGAGTTCTCTTGTACCCAAAGCCTTCCTTTGGTGACAGTTTTGGATGGTCCAAAGGGGCTTGCAACGCGTTTTCTGGGGCCTGGGTTTTCAGTCTTCTCCCATGCCGGCTAGGGATATATTTAGGGTTGCTTGGAAAAATCAAACCCGAAGGGTCCAGTTGCATGTGGGGCTGCGTAAAGGCTCCCCTGGGGAGTTCTCTTGTACCCAAAGCCTTCCTTTGGGGGCACTTTTGGATGGGCGAAAAGGGCTCGCAACGCATTTCCTGGGGCCTGATTTTTCAGTCGTCTTCGATGCCGGCTAGGGCTATGTTTAGGGATGCTCGGAAACAGCGAACCCGGAGGGTCCAGTTGCATGTGGGGCTGCGTAAAGGCTCCCCTGGGAACTTCAGATGTACCCAAAGCCTTCCTTTGAGGGCACTTTTGGATGGGCGAAAAGGGCTCGCAACACATTTCCTGGGGCCTGATTTTTCAGTCGTCTTCGATGCCGGCTAGGGCTATGTTTAGGGATTCTCAGAAACAGCGAACGCGGAAGGTCCAGTTGCATGTGGGGCTGCGTAAAGGCTCCCCTGGGGAGTTCTCTTGTACCCAAAGCCTTCCTTTGCGGGCACTTTTGGATGGTCCAAAGGGGCTTGCAACGCATTTCCTGGCGCCTGATTTTTAAGTCGTCTCCAATGACGGCTAGGGCTACGTTTAGGTTTGCTCATGAACAGCGAACCCGGAGGGTCCAGTTGCATGTGGGGCTGCGTAAAGGCTCCCCTGGGGAGTTCTCTTGTACCCAAAGCCTTCCTTTGGTGACACTTTTGGATGGTCCAAAGGGGCTTGCAACGCGTTTTCTGGGGCCTGGGTTTTCAGTCTTCTCCCATGCCGGCTTGGGATATATTTAGGGTTGCTCGGAAAAATCGAACCCGAAGGGTCCAGTTGCATGTGGGGCTGCATAAAGGCTCCCCTGGGGAGTTCTCTTGTACCCAAAGCCTTCCTTTGGTGACACTTTTGGATGGTCCAAAGGGGCTGGAAACACATTTCCTGGGGCCTGATTTTTCAGTCGTCTCCGATGACGGCTAGGGCTACGTTTAGGTTTGCTCAGGAACAGCGATCCCGGAGGGTCCAGTTGCATGTGGGGCTGCGTAAAGGCTCCCCTGGGAACTTCAGATGTACCCAAAGCCTTCCTTTGGGGGCACTTTTGGATGGTCCAAAGGGGCTTGCAACGCATTTCCTGGGGCCTGATTTTTCAGTCGTCTCCGATGACGGCTAGGGCTACGTTTAGGTTTCCTCAGGAACAGCGAACCCGGAGGGTCCAGTTGCATGTAGGGCTGCGAAAAGGCTCCCCTGGGGAGTTCTCTTGTACCCAAAGCCTTCCTTTGGTGACAGTTTTGGATGGTCCAAAGGGGCTTGCAACGCGTTTTCTGGGGCCTGGGTTTTCAGTCTTCTCCCATGCCGGCTAGGGATATATTTAGGGTTGCTTGGAAAAATCAAACCCGAAGGGTCCAGTTGCATGTGGGGCTGCGTAAAGGCTCCCCTGGGGAGTTCTCTTGTACCCAAAGCCTTCCTCTGGGGGCACTTTTGGATGGGCGAAAAGGGCTCGCAACGCATTTCCTGGGGCCTGATTTTTCAGTCGTCTTCGATGCCGGCTAGGGCTATGTTTAGGGATGCTCGGAAACAGCGAACCCGGAGGGTCCAGTTGCATGTGGGGCTGCGTAAAGGCTCCCCTGGGGAGTTCACTTGTACCCAAAGCCTTCCTTTGAGGGCACTTTTGGATGGGCGAAAAGGGCTCGCAACACATTTCCTGGGGCCTGATTTTTCAGTCGTCTTCGATGCCGGCTAGGGCTATGTTTAGGGATTCTCAGAAACAGCGAACGCGGAAGGTCCAGTTGCATGTGGGGCTGCGTAAAGGCTCCCCTGGGGAGTTCTCTTGTACCCAAAGCCTTCCTTTGGGGGCACATTTGGATGGGCGAAAAGGCCTCGGAACGCATTTCCTGGGGCCTGATTTTTCACTCGTCTCCGATGACGGCTAGGGCTACGTTTAGGTTTGTTCAGGAACAGCGAACCCGGAGAGTCCAGTTGCATGTGGGGCTGCGTAAAGGCTCCCCTGGGGAGTTCTCTTGTACCCAAAGCCTTCCTTTGCGGGCACTTTTGGATGGTCCAAAGGGGCTTGCAACGCATTTCCTGGCGCCTGATTTTTAAGTCGTCTCCAATGACGGCTAGGGCTACGTTTAGGTTTCCTCATGAACAGCGAACCCGGAGGGTCCAGTTGCATGTGGGGCTGCGTAAAGGCTCCCCTGGGGAGTTCTCTTGTACCCAAAGCCTTCCTTTGGTGACACTTTTGGATGGTCCAAAGGGGCTTGCAACGCGTTTTCTGGGGCCCGGGTTTTCAGTCTTCTCCCATGCCGGCTTGGGATATATTTAGGGTTGCTCGGAAAAATCGAACCCGAAGGGTCCAGTTGCATGTGGGGCTGCATAAAGGCTCCCCTGGGGAGTTCTCTTGTACCCAAAGCCTTCCTTTGGTGACACTTTTGGATGGTCCAAAGGGGCTGGAAACACATTTCCTGGGGCCTGATTTTTCAGTCGTCTCCGATGACGGCTAGGGCTACGTTTAGGTTTGCTCAGGAACAGCGATCCCGGAGGGTCCAGTTGCATGTGGGGCTGCGTAAAGGCTCCCCTGGGAACTTCAGATGTACCCAAAGCCTTCCTTTGGGGGCACTTTTGGATGGTCCAAAGGGGCTTGCAACGCATTTCCTGGGGCCTGATTTTTCAGTCGTCTCCGATGACGGCTAGGGCTACGTTTAGGTTTCCTCAGGAACAGCGAACCCGGAGGGTCCAGTTGCATGTGGGGCTGCGTAAAGGCTCCCCTGGGGAGTTCTCTTGTACCCAAAGCCTTCCTTTGGTGACAGTTTTGGATGGTGTAAAGGGGCTTGCAACGCGTTTTCTGGAGCCTGGGTTTTCAGTCTTCTCCCATGCCGGCTAGGGATATATTTAGGGTTGCTTGGAAAAATCAAACCCGAAGGGTCCAGTTGCATGTGGGGCTGCGTAAAGGCTCCCCTGGGGAGTTCTCTTGTACCCAAAGCCTTCCTTTGGGGGCACTTTTGGATGGGCGAAAAGGGCTCGCAACGCATTTCCTGGGGCCTGATTTTTCAGTCGTCTTCGATGCCGGCTAGGGCTATGTTTAGGGATGCTCGGAAACAGCGAACCCGGAGGGTCCAGTTGCATGTGGGGCTGCGTAAAGGCTCCCCTGGGGAGTTCACTTGTACCCAAAGCCTTCCTTTGAGGGCACTTTTGGATGGGCAAAAAGGGCTCGCAACACATTTCCTGGGGCCTGATTTTTCAGTTGTCTTCGATGCCGGCTAGGGCTATGTTTAGGGATTCTCAGAAACAGCGAACGCGGAAGGTCCAGTTGCATGTGGGGCTGCGTAAAGGCTCCCCTGGGGAGTTCACTTGTACCCAAAGCCTTCCTTTGGGGGCACATTTGGATGGGCGAAAAGGCCTCGGAACGCATTTCCTGGGGCCTTATTTTTCACTCGTCTCCGATGACGGCTAGGGCTACGTTTAGGTTTGTTCAGGAACAGCGAACCCGGAGAGTCCAGTTGCATGTGGGGCTGCGTAAAGGCTCCCCTGGGGAGTTCTCTTGTACCCAAAGCCTTCCTTTGCGGGCACTTTTGGATGGTCCAAAGGGGCTTGCAACGCATTTCCTGGCGCCTGATTTTTAAGTCGTCTCCAATGACGGCTAGGGCTACGTTTAGGTTTCCTCATGAACAGCGAACCCGGAGGGTCCAGTTGCATGTGGGGCTGCGTAAAGGCTCCCCTGGGGAGTTCTCTTGTACCCAAAGCCTTCCTTTGGTGACACTTTTGGATGGTCCAAAGGGGCTTGCAACGCGTTTTCTGGGGCCCGGGTTTTCAGTCTTCCCCCATGCCGGCTTGGGATATATTTAGGGTTGCTCGGAAAAATCGAACCCGAAGGGTCCAGTTGCATGTGGGGCTGCATAAAGGCTCCCCTGGGGAGTTCTCTTGTACCCAAAGCCTTCCTTTGGTGACACTTTTGGATGGTCCAAAGGGGCTGGAAACACATTTCCTGGGGCCTGATTTTTCAGTCGTCTCCGATGACGGCTAGGGCTACGTTTAGGTTTGCTCAGGAACAGCGATCCCGGAGGGTCCAGTTGCATGTGGGGCTGCGTAAAGGCTCCCCTGGGAACTTCAGATGTACCCAAAGCTTTCCTTTGGGGGCACTTTTGGATGGTCCAAAGGGGCTTGCAACGCATTTCCTGGGGCCTGATTTTTCAGTCGTCTCCGATGACGGCTAGGGCTACGTTTAGGTTTCCTCATGAACAGCGAACCCGGAGGGTCCAGTTGCATGTGGGGCTGCGAAAAGGCTCCCCTGGGGAGTTCTCTAGTATCCAAAGCCTTCCTTTGGTGACAGTTTTGGATGGTCCAAAGGGGCTTACAACGCGTTTTCTGGGGCCTGGGTTTTCAGTCTTCTCCCATGCCGGCTAAGGATATATTTAGGGTTGCTTGGAAAAATCAAACCCGAAGGGTCCAGTTGCATGTGGGGCTGCGTAAAGGCTCCCCTGGGGAGTTCTCTTGTACCCAAAGCCTTCCTTTGGGAGCACTTTTGGATGGGCGAAAAGGGCTCGCAACGCAGTTCCTGGGGCCTGATTTTTCAGTCGTCTTCGATGCCGGCTAGGGCTATGTTTAGGGATGCTCGGAAACAGCGAACCCGGAGGGTCCAGTTGCATGTGGGGCTGCGTAAAGGCTCCCCTGGGGAGTTCACTTGTACCCAAAGCCTTCCTTTGAGGGCACTTTTGGATGGGCGAAAAGGGCTCGCAACGCAGTTCCTGGGGCCTGATTTTTCAGTCGTCTTCGATGCCGGCTAGGGCTATGTTTAGGGATGCTCAGAAACAGCGAACCCGGAGGGTCCAGTTGCATGTGGGGCTGCGTAAAGGCTCCCCTGGGGAGTTCACTTGTACCCAAAGCCTTCCTTTGAGGGCACTTTTGGATGGGCGAAAAGGGCTCGGAACGCATTTCCTGGGGCCTTATTTTTCACTCGTCTCTGATGACGGCTAGGGCTACGTTTAGGTTTGTTCAGGAACAGCGAACCCGGAGAGTCCAGTTGCATGTGGGGCTGCGTAAAGGCTCCCCTGGGGAGTTCTCTTGTACCCAAAGCCTTCCTTTGCGGGCACTTTTGGATGGTCCAAAGGGGCTTGCAACGCATTTCCTGGCGCCTGATTTTTAAGTCGTCTGCAATGACGGCTAGGGCTACGTTTAGGTTTGCTCATGAACAGCGAACCCGGAGGGTCCAGTTGCATGTGGGGCTGCGTAAAGGCTCCCCTGGGGAGTTCTCTTGTACCCAAAGCCTTCCTTTGGTGACACTTTTGGATGGTCCAAAGGGGCTTGCAACGCGTTTTCTGGGGCCCGGGTTTTCAGTCTTCTCCCATGCCGGCTTGGGATATATTTAGGGTTGCTCGGAAAAATCGAACCCGAAGGGTCCAGTTGCATGTGGGGCTGCATAAAGGCTCCCCTGGGGAGTTCTCTTGTACCCAAAGCCTTCCTTTGGTGACACTTTTGGATGGTCCAAAGGGGCTGGAAACACATTTCCTGGGGCCTGATTTTTCAGTCGTCTCCGATGACGGCTAGGGCTACGTTTAGGTTTGCTCAGGAACAGCGAACCCGGAGGGTCCAGTTGCATGTGGGGC
This sequence comes from Anas acuta, assembly GCF_963932015.1. Taxonomy (NCBI): domain Eukaryota; kingdom Metazoa; phylum Chordata; class Aves; order Anseriformes; family Anatidae; genus Anas; species Anas acuta. The sequence goes on from NC_088999.1 coordinate 223,412, forward strand.
TGCGTAAAGGCTCCCCTGGGAACTTCAGATGTACCCAAAGCCTTCCTTTGGGGGCACTTTTGGATGGTCCAAAGGGGCTTGCAACGCATTTCCTGGGGCCTGATTTTTCAGTCGTCTCCGATGACGGCTAGGGCTACGTTTAGGTTTCCTCAGGAACAGCGAACCCGGAGGGTCCAGTTGCATGTGGGGCTGCGAAAAGGCTCCCCTGGGGAGTTCTCTTGTACCCAAAGCCTTCCTTTGGTGACAGTTTTGGATGGTCCAAAGGGGCTTGCAACGCGTTTTCTGGGGCCTGGGTTTTCAGTCTTCTCCCATGCCGGCTAGGGATATATTTAGGGTTGCTTGGAAAAATCAAACCCGAAGGGTCCAGTTGCATGTGGGGCTGCGTAAAGGCTCCCCTGGGGAGTTCTCTTGTACCCAAAGCCTTCCTTTGGGGGCACTTTTGGATGGGCGAAAAGGGCTCGCAACGCATTTCCTGGGGCCTGATTTTTCAGTCGTCTTCGATGCCGGCTAGGGCTATGTTTAGGGATGCTCGGAAACAGCGAACGCGGAAGGTCCAGTTGCATGTGGGGCTGCGTAAAGGCTCCCCTGGGGAGTTCACTTGTACCCAAAGCCTTCCTTTGGGGGCACATTTGGATGGGCGAAAAGGCCTCGGAACGCATTTCCTGGGGCCTTATTTTTCACTCGTCTCCGATGACGGCTAGGGCTACGTTTAGGTTTGTTCAGGAACAGCGAACCCGGAGAGTCCAGTTGCATGTGGGGCTGCGTAAAGGCTCCCCTGGGGAGTTCTCTTGTACCCAAAGCCTTCCTTTGCGGGCACTTTTGGATGGTCCAAAGGGGCTTGCAACGCATTTCCTGGCGCCTGATTTTTAAGTCGTCTCCAATGACGGCTAGGGCTACGTTTAGGTTTCCTCATGAACAGCGAACCCGGAGGGTCCAGTTGCATGTGGGGCTGCGTAAAGGCTCCCCTGGGGAGTTCTCTTGTACCCAAAGCCTTCCTTTGGTGACACTTTTGGATGGTCCAAAGGGGCTTGCAACGCGTTTTCTCGGGCCCGGGTTTTCAGTCTTCTCCCATGCCGGCTTGGGATATATTTAGGGTTGCTCGGAAAAATCGAACCCGAAGGGTCCAGTTGCATGTGGGGCTGCATAAAGGCTCCCCTGGGGAGTTCTCTTGTACCCAAAGCCTTCCTTTGGTGACACTTTTGGATGGTCCAAAGGGGCTGGAAACACATTTCCTGGGGCCTGATTTTTCAGTCGTCTCCGATGACGGCTAGGGCTACGTTTAGGTTTGCTCAGGAACAGCGATCCCGGAGGGTCCAGTTGCATGTGGGGCTGCGTAAAGGCTCCCCTGGGAACTTCAGATGTACCCAAAGCTTTCCTTTGGGGGCACTTTTGGATGGTCCAAAGGGGCTTGCAACGCATTTCCTGGGGCCTGATTTTTCAGTCGTCTCCGATGACGGCTAGGGCTACGTTTAGGTTTCCTCATGAACAGCGAACCCGGAGGGTCCAGTTGCATGTGGGGCTGCGAAAAGGCTCCCCTGGGGAGTTCTCTAGTATCCAAAGCCTTCCTTTGGGAGCACTTTTGGATGGGCGAAAAGGGCTCGCAACGCAGTTCCTGGGGCCTGATTTTTCAGTCGTCTTCGATGCCGGCTAGGGCTATGTTTAGGGATGCTCGGAAACAGCGAACCCGGAGGGTCCAGTTGCATGTGGGGCTGCGTAAAGGCTCCCCTGGGGAGTTCACTTGTACCCAAAGCCTTCCTTTGAGGGCACTTTTGGATGGGCGAAAAGGGCTCGCAACGCAGTTCCTGGGGCCTGATTTTTCAGTCGTCTTCGATGCCGGCTAGGGCTATGTTTAGGGATGCTCAGAAACAGCGAACCCGGAGGGTCCAGTTGCATGTGGGGCTGCGTAAAGGCTCCCCTGGGGAGTTCACTTGTACCCAAAGCCTTCCTTTGAGGGCACTTTTGGATGGGCGAAAAGGGCTCGGAACGCATTTCCTGGGGCCTTATTTTTCACTCGTCTCTGATGACGGCTAGGGCTACGTTTAGGTTTGTTCAGGAACAGCGAACCCGGAGAGTCCAGTTGCATGTGGGGCTGCGTAAAGGCTCCCCTGGGGAGTTCTCTTGTACCCAAAGCCTTCCTTTGCGGGCACTTTTGGATGGTCCAAAGGGGCTTGCAACGCATTTCCTGGCGCCTGATTTTTAAGTCGTCTGCAATGACGGCTAGGGCTACGTTTAGGTTTGCTCATGAACAGCGAACCCGGAGGGTCCAGTTGCATGTGGGGCTGCGTAAAGGCTCCCCTGGGGAGTTCTCTTGTACCCAAAGCCTTCCTTTGGTGACACTTTTGGATGGTCCAAAGGGGCTTGCAACGCGTTTTCTGGGGCCCGGGTTTTCAGTCTTCTCCCATGCCGGCTTGGGATATATTTAGGGTTGCTCGGAAAAATCGAACCCGAAGGGTCCAGTTGCATGTGGGGCTGCATAAAGGCTCCCCTGGGGAGTTCTCTTGTACCCAAAGCCTTCCTTTGGTGACACTTTTGGATGGTCCAAAGGGGCTGGAAACACATTTCCTGGGGCCTGATTTTTCAGTCGTCTCCGATGACGGCTAGGGCTACGTTTAGGTTTGCTCAGGAACAGCGAACCCGGAGGGTCCAGTTGCATGTGGGGCTGCGTAAAGGCTCCCCTGGGAACTTCAGATGTACCCAAAGCCTTCCTTTGGGGGCACTTTTGGATGGTCCAAAGGGGCTTGCAACGCATTTCCTGGGGCCTGATTTTTCAGTCGTCTCCGATGACGGCTAGGGCTACGTTTAGGTTTCCTCAGGAACAGCGAACCCGGAGGGTCCAGTTGCATGTGGGGCTGCGAAAAGGCTCCCCTGGGGAGTTCTCTTGTACCCAAAGCCTTCCTTTGGTGACAGTTTTGGATGGTCCAAAGGGGCTTGCAACGCGTTTTCTGGGGCCTGGGTTTTCAGTCTTCTCCCATGCCGGCTAGGGATATATTTAGGGTTGCTTGGAAAAATCAAACCCGAAGGGTCCAGTTGCATGTGGGGCTGCGTAAAGGCTCCCCTGGGGAGTTCTCTTGTACCCAAAGCCTTCCTTTGGGGGCACTTTTGGATGGGCGAAAAGGGCTCGCAACGCATTTCCTGGGGCCTGATTTTTCAGTCGTCTTCGATGCCGGCTAGGGCTATGTTTAGGGATGCTCGGAAACAGCGAACGCGGAAGGTCCAGTTGCATGTGGGGCTGCGTAAAGGCTCCCCTGGGGAGTTCACTTGTACCCAAAGCCTTCCTTTGGGGGCACATTTGGATGGGCGAAAAGGCCTCGGAACGCATTTCCTGGGGCCTTATTTTTCACTCGTCTCCGATGACGGCTAGGGCTACGTTTAGGTTTGTTCAGGAACAGCGAACCCGGAGAGTCCAGTTGCATGTGGGGCTGCGTAAAGGCTCCCCTGGGGAGTTCTCTTGTACCCAAAGCCTTCCTTTGCGGGCACTTTTGGATGGTCCAAAGGGGCTTGCAACGCATTTCCTGGCGCCTGATTTTTAAGTCGTCTCCAATGACGGCTAGGGCTACGTTTAGGTTTCCTCATGAACAGCGAACCCGGAGGGTCCAGTTGCATGTGGGGCTGCGTAAAGGCTCCCCTGGGGAGTTCTCTTGTACCCAAAGCCTTCCTTTGGTGACACTTTTGGATGGTCCAAAGGGGCTTGCAACGCGTTTTCTGGGGCCCGGGTTTTCAGTCTTCTCCCATGCCGGCTTGGGATATATTTAGGGTTGCTCGGAAAAATCGAACCCGAAGGGTCCAGTTGCATGTGGGGCTGCATAAAGGCTCCCCTGGGGAGTTCTCTTGTACCCAAAGCCTTCCTTTGGTGACACTTTTGGATGGTCCAAAGGGGCTGGAAACACATTTCCTGGGGCCTGATTTTTCAGTCGTCTCCGATGACGGCTAGGGCTACGTTTAGGTTTGCTCAGGAACAGCGATCCCGGAGGGTCCAGTTGCATGTGGGGCTGCGTAAAGGCTCCCCTGGGAACGTCAGATGTACCCAAAGCCTTCCTTTGGGGGCACTTTTGGATGGTCCAAAGGGGCTTGCAACGCATTTCCTGGGGCCTGATTTTTCAGTCGTCTCCGATGACGGCTAGGGCTACGTTTAGGTTTCCTCAGGAACAGCGAACCCGGAGGGTCCAGTTGCATGTGGGGCTGCGAAAAGGCTCCCCTGGGGAGTTCTCTTGTACCCAAAGCCTTCCTTTGGTGACAGTTTTGGATGGTCCAAAGGGGCTTGCAACGCGTTTTCTGGGGCCCGGGTTTTCAGTCTTCTCCCATGCCGGCTAGGGATATATTTAGTGTTGATCGGAAAATCGAACCCGGAGGGTCCAGTTGCATGTGGGGCTGCGTAAAGGCTCCCCTGGGGAGTTCACTTGTACCCAAAGCCTTCCTTTGGTGACAGGTTTGGATGGTCCAAAGGGGCTTGCAACGCGTTTTCTGGGGCCCGGGTTTTCAGTCTTCTCCCATGCCGGCTAAGGATATATTTAGGGTTGTTCGAAAAATCTAACCCCGACAGTCCAGTTGCATGTGGGGCTGCGTTAAGGCACCCCTGGGGAGTTCACTTGTATCCAAAGCCTTCCTTTGGTGACACTTTTGGATGGTCCAAAGGGGCTTGCAATGCATTTCCTGGCGCCTGATTTTTAAGTCGTCTCCAATGACGGCTAGGGCTACGTTTAGGGATGCTCAAAAACAGCGAACTCGGAGGGTCCAGTTGCATATGGGGCTGCGTAAAGGCTCCCCTGGGGAGTTCTCTTGTACCCAAAGCCTTCCTTTGGTGACACTTTTGGATGGTCCAAAGTGGCTTGCAATGCACTTCCTGGGGCCTGATTTTTCACTCGTCTCCGATGACGGCCAGGTCTACGTTTAGGTTTGCTCAGGAACAGCGAACCCGGAGGGTCCAGTTGCATGTGGGGCTGCGTAAAGGCTCCCCTGGGGAGTTCACTTGTACCCAAAGCCTTCCTTTGGTGACACTTTTGAATGGTCCAAAGGGGCTTGCAACGCGTTTTCTGGGGCCCGGGTTTTCAGTCCTCTCCCATGCCGGCTAGGGATATATTTAGGGTTGCTCGGAAAAATCGAACCCGAAGGGTCCAGTTGCATGTGGGGCTGCATAAAGTCTCCCCTGGGGAGTTCTCTTGTACCCAAAGCCTTCCTTTGGGGGCACTTTTGGATGGTCCAAAGGGGCTTGCAACGCATTTCCTGGGGCCTGATTTTTCAGTCGTCTCCGATGACGGCTAGGGCTACGTTTAGGTTTGCTCGGGAACAGCGAACCCGGAGGGTCCAGTTGCATGTGGGGCTGCGTAAAGGCTCCCCTGGGGAGTTCTCTTGTACCCAAAGCCTTCCTTTGGTGACACTTTTGGATGGTCCAAAGGGGCTTGCAACGCGTTTTCTGGGGCCCGGGTTTTCAGTCTTCTCCCATGCCGGCTAGGGTTATGTTTAGGGTTGTTCGAAAAATCGAACCCGGAGGGTCCAGTTGCATGTGGGGCTGCGTAAAGGCTCCCCTGGGGAGTTCTCTTGTACCCAAAGCCTTCCTTTGGGGGCACTTTTGGATGGGCGAAAAGGGCTCGCAACGCATTTCCTGGGGCCTGATTTTTCAGTCGTCTTCGATGCCGGCTAGGGCTATGTTTAGGTTTGCTCAGGAACAGCGAACCCGGAGGGTCCAGTTGCATGTGGGGCTGCGTAAAGGCTCCCCTGGGGAGTTCTCTTGTACCCAAAGCCTTCCTTTGGTGACACTTTTGGATGGTCCAAAGGGGCTTGCAACGCGTTTTCTGGGGCCCGGGTTTTCAGTCTTCTCCCTTGCCGGCTAGGGATATATTTAGGGTTGTTCGAAAAATCGAACCCGGAGGGTCCAGTTGCATGTGGGGCTGCGTAAAGGCTCCCCTGGTGAGTTCACTTGTATCCAAAGCCTTCCCTTGGGGGCACATTTGGATGGGCGAAAAGGCCTCGGAAAGCATTTCCTGGGGCCTGATTTTTCAGTCGTCTCCAATGACGGCTAGGGCTACGTTTAGGTTTGCTCGGGAACAGCGAACCCGGAGGGTCCAGTTGCATGTGGGGCTGCGTAAAGGCTCCCCTGGGGAGTTCTCTTGTACCCAAAGCCTTCCTTTGGTTACACTTTTGGATGGTCCAAAGGGGCTTGCAACGCGTTTTCTGGGGCCCGGGTTTTCAGTCTTCTCCCATGCCGGCTAGGGTTATGTTTACGGTTGTTCGAAAAATCGAACCCGGAGGGTCCAGTTGCATGTGAGGCTGCGTAAAGGCTCCCCTGGGGAGTTCTCTTGTACCCAAAGCCTTCCTTTGGGGGCACTTTTGGATGGGCGAAAAGGGCTCGCAACGCATTTCCTGGGGCCTGATTTTTCAGTCGTCTTAGATGCCGGCTAGGGCTATGTTTAGGTTTGCTCAGGAACAGCGAACCCGGAGGGTCCAGTTGCATGTGGGGCTGCGTAAAGGCTCCCCTGGGGAGTTCTCTTGTACCCAAACCCTTCCTTTGGTGACACTTTTGGATGGTCCAAAGGGGCTTGCAACGCATTTCCTGAGGCCTGATTTTTCAGTCGTCTCCGATGACGGCTAGGGCTACGTTTAGGTTTGCTCATGAACAGCGAACCCGGAGGGTCCAGTTGCATGTGGGGCTGCTTAAAGGCTCCCCTGGGGAGTTCTCTTGTACCTAAAGCCTTCCTTTGGGGGCACTTTTGGATGGTCCAAAGGGGCTTGCAAAGCGTTTACTGGGGCCCGGGTTTTCAGTCTTCTCCCATGCCGGCTAGGGATATATTTAGGGTTGATCGGAAAAATCGAACCCGGCGGGTCCAGTTGCATGTGGGGCTGCGTAAAGGCTCCCCTGGGGAGTTCTCTTGTACCCAAAGCCTTCCTTTGGTTACACTTTTGGATGGTCCAAAGGGGCTTGCAACGCGTTTTCTGGGGCCCGGGTTTTCAGTCTTCTCCCTTGCTGGCTAGGGATATATTTAGGGTTGTTCGAAAAATCGAACCCCGATGGTCCAGTTGCATGTGGGGCTGCGTAAAGGCTCCCCTGGGGAGTTCACTTGTATCCAAAGCCTTCCCTTGGGGGCACATTTGGATGGGCGAAAAGGGCTTGCAACGCATTTCCTGGGGCCTGATTTTTCAGTCGTCTCCGATGACGGCTAGGGCTAAGTTAAGGTTTGCTCAAGAACAGTGAACCCGGAGGGTCCAGTTGCATGTGGGGCTGCGTAAAGGCTCCCCTGGGGAGTTCTCCTGTACGCAAAGCCTTCCTTTGCGGGCACTTTTGGATGGGCGAAAAGGGCTTGCAACGCATTTCCTGGGGCCTGATTTTTCAGTCGTCTCCGATGACGGCTAGGGCTACGTTTAGGTTTGCTCAGGAACAGCGAACCCGGAGGGTCCAGTTGCATGTGGGGCTGCGTAAAGGCTCCCCTGGGGAGTTCACTTGTACCCATAGCCTTCCTTTGGTGACACTTTTGGATGGTCCAAAGGGGCTTGCAACGCATTTCCTGGGGCCTGATTTTTCAGTCGTCTCCGATGACGGCTAGGGCTACGTTTAGGTTTGCTCGGGAACAGCGAACCCGGAGGGTCCAGTTGCATGTGGGGCTGCGTAAAGGCTCCCCTGGGGAGTTCTCTTGTACCCAAAGCCTTCCTTTGGTGACACTTTTGGATGGTCCAAAGGGGCTTGCAACGCGTTTTCTGGGGCCCGGGTTTTCAGTCTTCTCCCTTGCCGGCTAGGGATATATTTAGGGTTGTTCGAAAAATCGAACCCCGACGGCCCAGTTGCATGTGGGGCTGCGTAAAGGCTCCCCTGGGGAGTTCACTTGTATCCAAAGCCTTCCTTTGGTGACACTTTTGGATGGGCGAAAAGGCCTCGGAACGCATTTCCTGGGGCCTGATTTTTCAGTCATCTCCGATGACTGCTAGGGCTATGTTTAGGGATGCTTGGAAACAGCGAACTCGGAGGGTCCAGTTGCATATGGGGCTGCGTAAAGGCTCCCCTGGGAACTTCAGATGTACCGAAAGCCTTCCTTTGGGGGCACTTTTGGATGGTCCAAAGCAGCTTGCAACGCATTTCCTGGGGCCTGATTTTTCACTCGTCTCCGTTGACGGCTAGGGCTACGTTTAGGTTTGCTCAGGAACAGCGAACCCGGAGGGTCCACTTGCATGTGGGGCTGCGTAAAGGCTCCCCTGGGGAGTTCACTTGTACCCAAAGCCTTCCTTTGGTGACACTTTTGGATGGTCCAAAGGGGCTTGCAACGCGTTTTCTGGGGCCCGGGTTTTCAGTCTTCTCCCATGCCGGCTAGGGATATATTTAGGGTTGATCGGAAAAATCGAACCCGGAGGGTCCAGTTGCATGTGGGGCTGCGTAAAGGCTCCCCTGGGGAGTTCTCTTGTATCCAAAGCCTTCCCTTGGGGGCACATTTGGATGGGCGAAAAGGCCTCGGAAAGCATTTCCTGGGGCCTGATTTTTCAGTCGTCTCCGATGACGGCTAGGGCTAAGTTAAGGTTTGCTCAGGAACAGTGAACCCGGAGGGTCCAGTTGCATGGGGGCTGTGTAAAGGCTCCCCTGGGGAGTTCACTTGTACCCAAAGCCTTCCTTTGGGGGCACATTTGGATGGGCGAAAACGCCTCGGAAAGCATTTCCTGGGGCCTGATTTTTCAGTCGTCTCCGATGACGGCTAGGGCTAAGTTAAGGTTTGCTCAGGAACAGTGAACCCGGAGGGTCCAGTTGCATGTGGGGCTGCGTAAAGGCTCCCCTGGGGAGATCACTTGTACCCAAAGCCTTCCTTTGGGGGCACTTTTGGATGGTCCAAAGGGGCTTGCAACGCATTTCCTGGGGCCTGATTTTTCAGTTGTCTCCGATGACGGCCAGGGCTACGTTTAGGTTTGCTCAGGAACAGCGAACCCGGAGGGTCCAGTTGCATGTGGGGCTGCGTAAAGGCTCCCCTGGGGAGTTCTCTTGTACCCAAAGCCTTCCTTTGGTGACACTTTTGGATGGTCCAAAGGGGCTTGCAACGCATTTTCTGGGGCCCGGGTTTTCAGTCTTCTCCCATGCCGGCTAGGGATATATTTAGGGTTGATCGGAAAAATCGAACCCGGAGGGTCCAGTTGCATGTGGGGCTGCGTAAAGGTTCCCCTGGGGAGTTCACTTGTACCCAAAGCCTTCCTTTGGTGACACTTTTGGATGGTCCAAAGGGGCTTGCAACACGTTTTCTGGGGCCCGGGTTTTCAGTCTTCTCCCTTGCCGGCTAGGGATATATTTAGGGTTGTTCGAAAAATCGAACCCCGACGGCCCAGTTGCATGTGGGGCTGCGTAAAGGCTCCCCTGGGGAGTTCACTTGTATCCAAAGCCTTCCTTTGGTGACACTTTTGGATGGGCGAAAAGGCCTCGGAACGCATTTCCTGGGGCCTGATTTTTCAGTCGTCTCCGATGACTGCTAGGGCTATGTTTAGGGATGCTTGGAAAAAGCGAACTCGGAGGGTCCAGTTGCATATGGGGCTGCGTAAAGGCTCCTCTGGGAACTTCAGATGTACCCAAAGCCTTCCTTTGGTGGCACTTTTGGATGGTCCAAAGGGGCTTGCAACGCATTTCCTGGGGCCTGATTTTTCACTCGTCTCCGATGACGGCCAGGGCTACGTTTAGGTTTGCTCAGGAACAGCGAACCCGGAGGGTCCAGTTGCATGTGGGGCTGCGTAAAGGCTCCCCTGGGGAGTTCTCTTGTACCCAAAGCCTTCCTTTGGTGACACTTTTGTATGGTCCAAAGGGGCTTGCAAAGCGTTTTCTGGGGCCCGGGTTTTCAGTCTTCTCCCATCCCGGCTAGGGATATATTTAGGGTTGCTCGGAAAAATCGAACCCGAAGGGTCCAGTTGCATGTGGGGCTGCGTAAAGGCTCCCCTGGGGAGTTCACTTGTATCCAAAGCCTTCCTTTGCGGGCACTTTTGGATGGTCCAAAGGGGCTTGCAACGCATTTCCTGGGGCCTGATTTTTCAGTCGTCTCCGATGACGGCTAGGGCTACGTTTAGGTTTGCTCAGGAACAGCGAACCCGGAGGGTCCAGTTGCATGTGGGGCTGCGTAAAGGCTCCCCTGGGGAGTTCTCTTGTACCCAAAGCCTTCCTTTGGTGACACTTTTGGATGGTCCAAAGGGGCTTGCAACGCGTTTTCTGGGGCCCGGGTTTTCAGTCTTCTCCCATGCCGGCTAGGGATATATTTAGGGTTGTTCGGAAAAATCGAACCCGGACGGTCCAGTTGCATGTGGGGCTGCGTAAAGGCTCCCCTGGGGAGATCACTTGTACCCAAAGCCTTCCTTTGGTGACACTTTTGGATGGTCCAAAGGGGCTTGCAACGCGTTTTTTTGGGCCTGATTTTTCAGTCTTCTCCCTTGCTGGCTAGGGATATATTTAGGGTTGTTCGAAAAATCGAACCCCGATTGTCCAGTTGCATGTGGGGCTGCGTAAAGGCTCCCCTGGGGAGTTCACTTGTATCCAAAGCCTTCCTTTGGGGGCACTTTTGGATGGTCCAAAGGGGCTTGCAACGCATTTCCTGGGGCCTGATTTTTCAGTTGTCTCCGATGACGGCTAGGGCTACGTTTAGGTTTGCTCAGGAACAGCGAACCCGGAGGGTCCAGTTGCATGTGGGGCTGCGTAAAGGCTCCCCTGGGGAGTTCTCTTGTACCCAAAGCCTTCCTTTGGTGACACTTTTGGATGGTCCAAAGGGGCTTGCAACGCATTTTCTGGGGCCCGGGTTTTCAGTCTTCTCCCATGCCGGCTAGGGATATATTTAGGGTTGATCGGAAAAATCGAACCCGGAGGGTCCAGTTGCATGTGGGGCTGCGTAAAGGTTCCCCTGGGGAGTTCACTTGTACCCAAAGCCTTCCTTTGGTGACACTTTTGGATGGTCCAAAGGGGCTTGCAACACGTTTTCTGGGGCCCGGGTTTTCAGTCTTCTCCCTTGCCGGCTAGGGATATATTTAGGGTTGTTCGAAAAATCGAACCCCGACGGCCCAGTTGCATGTGGGGCTGCGTAAAGGCTCCCCTGGGGAGTTCACTTGTATCCAAAGCCTTCCTTTGGTGACACTTTTGGATGGGCGAAAAGGCCTCGGAACGCATTTCCTGGGGCCTGATTTTTCAGTCGTCTCCGATGACTGCTAGGGCTATGTTTAGGGATGCTTGGAAAAAGCGAACTCGGAGGGTCCAGTTGCATATGGGGCTGCGTAAAGGCTCCTCTGGGAACTTCAGATGTACCCAAAGCCTTCCTTTGGGGGCACTTTTGGATGGTCCAAAGGGGCTTGCAACGCATTTCCTGGGGCCTGATTTTTCACTCGTCTCCGATGACGGCCAGGGCTACGTTTAGGTTTGCTCAGGAACAGCGAACCCGGAGGGTCCAGTTGCATGTGGGGCTGCGTAAAGGCTCCCCTGGGGAGTTCTCTTGTACCCAAAGCCTTCCTTTGGTGACACTTTTGTATGGTCCAAAGGGGCTTGCAAAGCGTTTTCTGGGGCCCGGGTTTTCAGTCTTCTCCCATCCCGGCTAGGGATATATTTAGGGTTGCTCGGAAAAATCGAACCCGAAGGGTCCAGTTGCATGTGGGGCTGCGTAAAGGCTCCCCTGGGGAGTTCACTTGTATCCAAAGCCTTCCTTTGCGGGCACTTTTGGATGGTCCAAAGGGGCTTGCAACGCATTTCCTGGGGCCTGATTTTTCAGTCGTCTCCGATGACGGCTAGGGCTACGTTTAGGTTTGCTCAGGAACAGCGAACCCGGAGGGTCCAGTTGCATGTGGGGCTGCGTAAAGGCTCCCCTGGGGAGTTCTCTTGTACCCAAAGCCTTCCTTTGGTGACACTTTTGGATGGTCCAAAGGGGCTTGCAACGCGTTTTTTTGGGCCTGATTTTTCAGTCTTCTCCCTTGCTGGCTAGGGATATATTTAGGGTTGTTCGAAAAATCGAACCCCGATTGTCCAGTTGCATGTGGGGCTGCGTAAAGGCTCCCCTGGGGAGTTCACTTGTATCCAAAGCCTTCCTTTGGTGACACTTTTGGATGGTCCAAAGGGGCTTGCAACGCGTTTTCTGGGGCCCGGGTTTTCAGTCTTCTCCCTTGCCGGCTAGGGATATATTTAGGGTTGTTCGAAAAATCGAACCCCGACGGCCCAGTTGCATGTGGGGCTGCGTAAAGGCTCCCCTGGGGAGTTCACTTGTATCCAAAGCCTTCCTTTGGTGACACTTTTGGATGGGCGAAAAGGCCTCGGAACGCATTTCCTGGGGCCTGATTTTTCAGTCATCTCCGATGACTGCTAGGGCTATGTTTAGGGATGCTTGGAAACAGCGAACTCGGAGGGTCCAGTTGCATATGGGGCTGCGTAAAGGCTCCCCTGGGAACTTCAGATGTACCGAAAGCCTTCCTTTGGGGGCACTTTTGGATGGTCCAAAGCAGCTTGCAACGCATTTCCTGGGGCCTGATTTTTCACTCGTCTCCGTTGACGGCTAGGGCTACGTTTAGGTTTGCTGAGGAACAGCGAACCCGGAGGGTCCAGTTGCATGTGGGGCTGCGTAAAGGCTCCCCTGGGGAGTTCACTTGTACCCAAAGCCTTCCTTTGGTGACACTTTTGGATGGTCCAAAGGGGCTTGCAACGCGTTTTCTGGGGCCCGGGTTTTCAGTCTTCTCCCATGCCGGCTAGGGATATATTTAGGGTTGATCGGAAAAATCGAACCCGGAGGGTCCAGTTGCATGTGGGGCTGCGTAAAGGCTCCCCTGGGGAGTTCTCTTGTATCCAAAGCCTTCCCTTGGGGGCACATCTGGATGGGCGAAAAGGCCTCGGAAAGCATTTCCTGGGGCCTGATTTTTCAGTCGTCTCAGATAACGGCTAGGGCTAAGTTAAGGTTTGCTCAGGAACAGTGAACCCGGAGGGTCCAGTTGCATGGGGGCTGTGTAAAGGCTCCCCTGGGGAGTTCACTTGTACCCAAAGCCTTCCTTTGGGGGCACATTTGGATGGGCGAAAACGCCTCGGAAAGCATTTCCTGGGGCCTGATTTTTCAGTCGTCTCCGATGACGGCTAGGGCTAAGTTAAGGTTTGCTCAGGAACAGTGAACCCGGAGGGTCCAGTTGCATGTGGGGCTGCGTAAAGGCTCCCCTGGGGAGATCACTTGTACCCAAAGCCTTCCTTTGGGGGCACTTTTGGATGGTCCAAAGGGGCTTGCAACGCATTTCCTGGGGCCTGATTTTTCAGTTGTCTCCGATGACGGCTAGGGCTACGTTTAGGTTTGCTCAGGAACAGCGAACCCGGAGGGTCCAGTTGCATGTGGGGCTGCGTAAAGGCTCCCCTGGGGAGTTCTCTTGTACCCAAAGCCTTCCTTTGGTGACACTTTTGGATGGTCCAAAGGGGCTTGCAACGCATTTTCTGGGGCCCGGGTTTTCAGTCTTCTCCCATGCCGGCTAGGGATATATTTAGGGTTGATCGGAAAAATCGAACCCGGAGGGTCCAGTTGCATGTGGGGCTGCGTAAAGGTTCCCCTGGGGAGTTCACTTGTACCCAAAGCCTTCCTTTGGTGACACTTTTGGATGGTCCAAAGGGGCTTGCAACACGTTTTCTGGGGCCCGGGTTTTCAGTCTTCTCCCTTGCCGGCTAGGGATATATTTAGGGTTGTTCGAAAAATCGAACCCCGACGGCCCAGTTGCATGTGGGGCTGCGTAAAGGCTCCCCTGGGGAGTTCACTTGTATCCAAAGCCTTCCTTTGGTGACACTTTTGGATGGGCGAAAAGGCCTCGGAACGCATTTCCTGGGGCCTGATTTTTCAGTCGTCTCCGGTGACTGCTAGGGCTATGTTTAGGGATGCTTGGAAAAAGCGAACTCGGAGGGTCCAGTTGCATATGGGGCTGCGTAAAGGCTCCTCTGGGAACTTCAGATGTACCCAAAGCCTTCCTTTGGTGGCACTTTTGGATGGTCCAAAGGGGCTTGCAACGCATTTCCTGGGGCCTGATTTTTCACTCGTCTCCGATGACGGCCAGGGCTACGTTTAGGTTTGCTCAGGAACAGCGAACCCGGAGGGTCCAGTTGCATGTGGGGCTGCGTAAAGGCTCCCCTGGGGAGTTCTCTTGTACCCAAAGCCTTCCTTTGGTGACACTTTTGTATGGTCCAAAGGGGCTTGCAAAGCGTTTTCTGGGGCCCGGGTTTTCAGTCTTCTCCCATGCCGGCTAGGGATATATTTAGGGTTGCTCGGAAAAATCGAACCCGAAGGGTCCAGTTGCATGTGGGGCTGCGTAAAGGCTCCCCTGGGGAGTTCACTTGTATCCAAAGCCTTCCTTTGCGGGCACTTTTGGATGGTCCAAAGGGGCTTGCAACGCATTTCCTGGGGCCTGATTTTTCAGTCGTCTCCGATGACGGCTAGGGCTACGTTTAGGTTTGCTCAGGAACAGCGAACCCGGAGGGTCCAGTTGCATGTGGGGCTGCGTAAAGGCTCCCCTGGGGAGTTCTCTTGTACCCAAAGCCTTCCTTTGGTGACACTTTTGGATGGTCCAAAGGGGCTTGCAACGCGTTTTCTGGGGCCCGGGTTTTCAGTCTTCTCCCATGCCGGCTAGGGATATATTTAGGGTTGATCGGAAAAATCGAACCCGGAGGGTCCAGTTGCATGTGGGGCTGCGTAAAGGCTCCCCTGGGGAGATCACTTGTACCCAAAGCCTTCCTTTGGGGGCACTTTTGGATGGTCCAAAGGGGCTTGCAACGCATTTCCTGGGGCCTGATTTTTCAGTTGTCTCCGATGACGGCTAGGGCTACGTTTAGGTTTGCTCAGGAACAGCGAACCCGGAGGGTCCAGTTGCATGTGGGGCTGCGTAAAGGCTCCCCTGGGGAGTTCTCTTGTACCCAAAGCCTTCCTTTGGTGACACTTTTGGATGGTCCAAAGGGGCTTGCAACGCATTTTCTGGGGCCCGGGTTTTCAGTCTTCTCCCATGCCGGCTAGGGATATATTTAGGGTTGATCGGAAAAATCGAACCCGGAGGGTCCAGTTGCATGTGGGGCTGCGTAAAGGCTCCCCTGGGGAGTTCTCTTGTATCCAAAGCCTTCCCTTGGGGGCACATCTGGATGGGCGAAAAGGCCTCGGAAAGCATTTCCTGGGGCCTGATTTTTCAGTCGTCTCAGATAACGGCTAGGGCTAAGTTAAGGTTTGCTCAGGAACAGTGAACCCGGAGGGTCCAGTTGCATGGGGGCTGTGTAAAGGCTCCCCTGGGGAGTTCACTTGTACCCAAAGCCTTCCTTTGGGGGCACATTTGGATGGGCGAAAACGCCTCGGAAAGCATTTCCTGGGGCCTGATTTTTCAGTCGTCTCCGATGACGGCTAGGGCTAAGTTAAGGTTTGCTCAGGAACAGTGAACCCGGAGGGTCCAGTTGCATGTGGGGCTGCGTAAAGGCTCCCCTGGGGAGATCACTTGTACCCAAAGCCTTCCTTTGGGGGCACTTTTGGATGGTCCAAAGGGGCTTGCAACGCATTTCCTGGGGCCTGATTTTTCAGTTGTCTCCGATGACGGCTAGGGCTACGTTTAGGTTTGCTCAGGAACAGCGAACCCGGAGGGTCCAGTTGCATGTGGGGCTGCGTAAAGGCTCCCCTGGGGAGTTCTCTTGTACCCAAAGCCTTCCTTTGGTGACACTTTTGGATGGTCCAAAGGGGCTTGCAACGCATTTTCTGGGGCCCGGGTTTTCAGTCTTCTCCCATGCCGGCTAGGGATATATTTAGGGTTGATCGGAAAAATCGAACCCGGAGGGTCCAGTTGCATGTGGGGCTGCGTAAAGGTTCCCCTGGGGAGTTCACTTGTACCCAAAGCCTTCCTTTGGTGACACTTTTGGATGGTCCAAAGGGGCTTGCAACACGTTTTCTGGGGCCCGGGTTTTCAGTCTTCTCCCTTGCCGGCTAGGGATATATTTAGGGTTGTTCGAAAAATCGAACCCCGACGGCCCAGTTGCATGTGGGGCTGCGTAAAGGCTCCCCTGGGGAGTTCACTTGTATCCAAAGCCTTCCTTTGGTGACACTTTTGGATGGGCGAAAAGGCCTCGGAACGCATTTCCTGGGGCCTGATTTTTCAGTCGTCTCCGGTGACTGCTAGGGCTATGTTTAGGGATGCTTGGAAAAAGCGAACTCGGAGGGTCCAGTTGCATATGGGGCTGCGTAAAGGCTCCTCTGGGAACTTCAGATGTACCCAAAGCCTTCCTTTGGTGGCACTTTTGGATGGTCCAAAGGGGCTTGCAACGCATTTCCTGGGGCCTGATTTTTCACTCGTCTCCGATGACGGCCAGGGCTACGTTTAGGTTTGCTCAGGAACAGCGAACCCGGAGGGTCCAGTTGCATGTGGGGCTGCGTAAAGGCTCCCCTGGGGAGTTCTCTTGTACCCAAAGCCTTCCTTTGGTGACACTTTTGTATGGTCCAAAGGGGCTTGCAAAGCGTTTTCTGGGGCCCGGGTTTTCAGTCTTCTCCCATGCCGGCTAGGGATATATTTAGGGTTGCTCGGAAAAATCGAACCCGAAGGGTCCAGTTGCATGTGGGGCTGCGTAAAGGCTCCCCTGGGGAGTTCACTTGTATCCAAAGCCTTCCTTTGCGGGCACTTTTGGATGGTCCAAAGGGGCTTGCAACGCATTTCCTGGGGCCTGATTTTTCAGTCGTCTCCGATGACGGCTAGGGCTACGTTTAGGTTTGCTCAGGAACAGCGAACCCGGAGGGTCCAGTTGCATGTGGGGCTGCGTAAAGGCTCCCCTGGGGAGTTCTCTTGTACCCAAAGCCTTCCTTTGGTGACACTTTTGGATGGTCCAAAGGGGCTTGCAACGCGTTTTCTGGGGCCCGGGTTTTCAGTCTTCTCCCATGCCGGCTAGGGATATATTTAGGGTTGATCGGAAAAATCGAACCCGGAGGGTCCAGTTGCATGTGGGGCTGCGTAAAGGCTCCCCTGGGGAGATCACTTGTACCCAAAGCCTTCCTTTGGGGGCACTTTTGGATGGTCCAAAGGGGCTTGCAACGCATTTCCTGGGGCCTGATTTTTCAGTTGTCTCCGATGACGGCTAGGGCTACGTTTAGGTTTGCTCAGGAACAGCGAACCCGGAGGGTCCAGTTGCATGTGGGGCTGCGTAAAGGCTCCCCTGGGGAGTTCTCTTGTACCCAAAGCCTTCCTTTGGTGACACTTTTGGATGGTCCAAAGGGGCTTGCAACGCATTTTCTGGGGCCCGGGTTTTCAGTCTTCTCCCATGCCGGCTAGGGATATATTTAGGGTTGATCGGAAAAATCGAACCCGGAGGGTCCAGTTGCATGTGGGGCTGCGTAAAGGTTCCCCTGGGGAGTTCACTTGTACCCAAAGCCTTCCTTTGGTGACACTTTTGGATGGTCCAAAGGGGCTTGCAACACGTTTTCTGGGGCCCGGGTTTTCAGTCTTCTCCCTTGCCGGCTAGGGATATATTTAGGGTTGTTCGAAAAATCGAACCCCGACGGCCCAGTTGCATGTGGGGCTGCGTAAAGGCTCCCCTGGGGAGTTCACTTGTATCCAAAGCCTTCCTTTGGTGACACTTTTGGATGGGCGAAAAGGCCTCGGAACGCATTTCCTGGGGCCTGATTTTTCAGTCGTCTCCGATGACTGCTAGGGCTATGTTTAGGGATGCTTGGAAAAAGCGAACTCGGAGGGTCCAGTTGCATATGGGGCTGCGTAAAGGCTCCTCTGGGAACTTCAGATGTACCCAAAGCCTTCCTTTGGTGGCACTTTTGGATGGTCCAAAGGGGCTTGCAACGCATTTCCTGGGGCCTGATTTTTCACTCGTCTCCGATGACGGCCAGGGCTACGTTTAGGTTTGCTCAGGAACAGCGAACCCGGAGGGTCCAGTTGCATGTGGGGCTGCGTAAAGGCTCCCCTGGGGAGTTCTCTTGTACCCAAAGCCTTCCTTTGGTGACACTTTTGGATGGTCCAAAGGGGCTTGCAAAGCGTTTTCTGGGGCCCGGGTTTTCAGTCTTCTCCCATCCCGGCTAGGGATATATTTAGGGTTGCTCGGAAAAATCGAACCCGAAGGGTCCAGTTGCATGTGGGGCTGCGTAAAGGCTCCCCTGGGGAGTTCACTTGTATCCAAAGCCTTCCTTTGCGGGCACTTTTGGATGGTCCAAAGGGGCTTGCAACGCATTTCCTGGGGCCTGATTTTTCAGTCGTCTCCGATGACGGCTAGGGCTACGTTTAGGTTTGCTCAGGAACAGCGAACCCGGAGGGTCCAGTTGCATGTGGGGCTGCGTAAAGGCTCCCCTGGGGAGTTCTCTTGTACCCAAAGCCTTCCTTTGGTGACACTTTTGGATGGTCCAAAGGGGCTTGCAACGCGTTTTCTGGGGCCCGGGTTTTCAGTCTTCTCCCATGCCGGCTAGGGATATATTTAGGGTTGATCGGAAAAATCGAACCCGGACGGTCCAGTTGCATGTGGGGCTGCGTAAAGGCTCCCCTGGGGAGATCACTTGTACCCAAAGCCTTCCTTTGGTGACACTTTTGGATGGTCCAAAGGGGCTTGCAACGCGTTTTCTGGGGCCTGATTTTTCAGTCGTCTCCGATGACGGCTAGGGCTACGTTTAGGTTTGCTCATGAACAGCGAACCCGGAGGGTCCAGTTGCATGTGCGCTGCGTAAAGGCTCCCCTGGGGAGTTCTCTTGTACCCAAAGCCTTCCTTTGGGGGCACTTTTGGATGGGCGAAAAGGGCTCGCAACGCATTTCCTGGGGCCAGATTTTTCAGTCGTCTTCGATGCCGGCTAGGGCTATGTTTAGGTTTGCTCAGGAACAGCGAACCCGGAGGGTCCAGTTGCATGTGGGGCTGCGTAAAGGCTCCCCTGGGGAGTTCTCTTGTACCCAAAGCCTTCCTTTGGTGACACTTTTGGATGGTCCAAAGTGGCTTGCAACGCGTTTTCTGGGGCCCGGGTTTTCAGTCTTCTCCCATGCCGGCTAGGGATATATTTAGGGTTGATCGGAAAAATCGAACCCGGAGGGTCCAGTTGCATGTGGGGCTGCGTAAAGGCTCCCCTGGGGAGTTCTCTTGTACCCAAAGCCTTCCTTTGGTGACACTTTTGGATGGTCCAAAGGGGCTTGCAACGCGTTTTCTGGGGCCCGGGTTTTCAGTCTTCTCCCATTCCGGCTAGGGATATATTTAGGGTTGATCGGAAAAATCGAACCCGGAGGGTCCAGTTGCATGTGGGGCTGCGTAAAGGCTCCCCTGGGGAGTTCTCTTGTACCCAAAGCCTTCCTTTGGGGGCACTTTTGGATGGGCGAAAAGGGCTCGCAACGCATTTCCTGGGGCCAGATTTTTCAGTCAACTTCGATGCCGGCTAGGGATATGTTTAGGTTTGCTCAGGAACAGCGAACCCGGAGGGTCCAGTTGCATGTGGGGCTGCGTAAAGGCTCCCCTGGGGAGTTCTCTTGTACTCAAAGCCTTCCTTTGGGGGCACTTTTGGATGGTCCAAAGGGCTTGCAACGCATTTCCTGGGGCCTGATTTTTCAGTCGTCTCCGATGACGGCCAGGGCTACGTTTAGGTTTGCTCAGGAACAGCGAACCCGGAGGGTCCAGTTGCATGTGGGGCTGCGTAAAGGCTCCCCTGGGGAGTTCTCTTGTACCTAAAGCCTTCCTTTGGGGGCACTTTTGGATGGTCCAAAGGGGCTTGCAAAGCGTTTTCTGGGGCCCGGGTTTTCAGTCTTCTCCCATGCCGGCTAGGGATATATTTAGGGTTGATCGGAAAAATCGAACCCGGAGGGTCCAGTTGCATGTGGGGCTGCGTAAAGGCTCCCCTGGGGAGTTCTCTTGTACCCAAAGCCTTCCTTTGGTTACACTTTTGGATGGTCCAAAGGGGCTTGCAACGCGTTTTCTGGGGCCCGGGTTTTCAGTCTTCTCCCTTGCCGGCTAGGGATATATTTAGGGTTGTTCGAAAAATCGAACCCCGATGGTCCAGTTGCATGTGGGGCTGCGTAAAGGCTCCCCTGGGGAGTTCACTTGTATCCAAAGCCTTCCCTTGGGGGCACATTT
Organism: Anas acuta; assembly: GCF_963932015.1. Lineage (NCBI taxonomy): Eukaryota > Metazoa > Chordata > Aves > Anseriformes > Anatidae > Anas > Anas acuta. Next base: position 243,402 of record NC_088999.1, read on the forward strand.
GGATGGGCGAAAAGGCCTCGGAATGCATTTCCTGGGGCCTGATTTTTCACTTGTCTCCGATGACGGCTAGGGCTAAGTTAAGGTTTGCTCAAGAACAGTGAACCCGGAGGGTCCAGTTGCATGTGGGGCTGCGTAAAGGCTCCCCTGGGGAGTTCTCTTGTACGCAAAGCCTTCCTTTGCGGGCACTTTTGGATGGTCCAAAGGGGCTTGCAACGCATTTCCTGGGGCCTGATTTTTCAGTCGTCTCCGATGACGGCTAGGGCTACGTTTAGGTTTGCTCAGGAACAGCGAACCCGGAGGGTCCAGTTGCATGTGGGGCTGCGTAAAGGCTCCCCTGGGGAGTTCACTTGTACCCAAAGCCTTCCTTTGGGGGCACATTTGGATGGTCCAAAGGGCTTGCAACGCATTTCCTGGGGCCTGATTTTTCAGTCGTCTCCGATGACGGCTAGGGTTACGTTTAGGTTTGCTCAGGAACAGCGAACCCGGAGGGTCCAGTTGCATGTAGGGCTGCGTAAAGGCTCCCCTGGGGAGTTCTCTTGTACCCAAAGCCTTCCTTTGGTGACACTTTTGGATGGTCCAAAGGGGCTTGCAACGCGTTTTCTGGGGCCCGGGTTTTCAGTCTTCTCCCATGCCGGCTAGGGATATATTTAGGGTTGTTCGAAAAATCGAACCCCGACGGCCCAGTTGCATGTGGGGCTGCGTAAAGGCTCCCCTGGGGAGTTCACTTGTATCCAAAGCCTTCCTTTGGTGACACTTTTGGATGGGTGAAAAGGCCTCGGAACGCATTTCCTGGGGCCTGATTTTTCAGTCATCTCCGATGACTGCTAGGGCTATGTTTAGGGATGCTTGGAAACAGCGAACTCGGAGGGTCCAGTTGCATATGGGGCTGCGTAAAGGCTCCCCTGGGAACTTCAGATGTACCGAAAGCCTTCCGTTGGGGGCACTTTTGGATGGTCCAAAGGGGCTTGCAACGCATTTCCTGGGGCCTGATTTTTCACTCGTCTCCGTTGACGGCTAGGGCTACGTTTAGGTTTGCTCAGGAACAGCGAACCCGGAGGGTCCAGTTGCATGTGGGGCTGCGTAAAGGCTCCCCTGGGGAGTTCTCTTGTACCCAAAGCCTTCCTTTGGTGACACTTTTGGATGGTCCAAAGGGGCTTGCAACGCGTTTTCTGGGGCCCGGGTTTTCAGTCTTCTCCCATGCCGGCTAGGGATATATTTAGGGTTGATCGGAAAAATCGAACCCGGAGGGTCCAGTTGCATGTGGGGCTGCGTAAAGGCTCCCCTGGGGAGTTCTCTTGTACCCAAAGCCTTCCTTTGGTGACACTTTTGGATGGTCCAAAGGGGCTTGCAACGCGTTTTCTGGGGCCCGGGTTTTCAGTCTTCTCCCTTGCCGGCTAGGGATATATTTAGGGTTGTTCGAAAAATCGAACCCCGACGGTCCAGTTCCATGTGGGGCTGCGTAAAGGCTCCCCTGGGGAGTTCACTTGTATCCAAAGCCTTCCCTTGGGGGCACATTTGGATGGGCGAAAAGGCCTCGGAAAGCATTTCCTGGGGCCTGATTTTTCAGTCGTCTCCGATGACGGCTAGGGCTAAGTTAAGGTTTGCTCAGGAACAGTGAACCCGGAGGGTCCAGTTGCATGGGGGCTGTGTAAAGGCTCCCCTGGGGAGTTCACTTGTACCCAAAGCCTTCCTTTGGGGGCACATTTGGATGGGCGAAAACGCCTCGGAAAGCATTTCCTCGGGCCTGATTTTTCAGTCGTCTCCGATGACGGCTAGGGCTAAGTTAAGGTTTGCTCAGGAACAGTGAACCCGGAGGGTCCAGTTGCATGTGGGGCTGCGTAAAGGCTCCCCTGGGGAGATCACTTGTACCCAAAGCCTTCCTTTGGGGGCACTTTTGGATGGTCCAAAGGGGCTTGCAACGCATTTCCTGGGGCCTGATTTTTCAGTCGTCTCCGATGACGGCCAGGGCTACGTTTAGGTTTGCTCAGGAACAGCGAACCCGGAGGGTCCAGTTGCATGTGGGGCTGCGTAAAGGCTCCCCTGGGGAGTTCTCTTGTACCCAAAGCCTTCCTTTGGTGACACTTTTTTATGGTCCAAAGGGGCTTGCAAAGCGTTTTCTGGGGCCCGGGTTTTCAGTCTTCTCCCATGCCGGCTAGGGATATATTTAGGGTTGCTCGGAAAAATCGAACCCGAAGGGTCCAGTTGCATGTGGGGCTGCGTAAAGGCTCCCCTGTGGAGTTCACTTGTATCCAAAGCCTTCCTTTGCGGGCACTTTTGGATGGTCCAAAGGGGCTTGCAACGCATTTCCTGGGGCCTGATTTTTCAGTCGTCTCCGATGACGGCTAGGGCTACGTTTAGGTTTGCTCAGGAACAGCGAACCCGGAGGGTCCAGTTGCATGTGGGGCTGCGTAAAGGCTCCCCTGGGGAGTTCTCTTGTACCCAAAGCCTTCCTTTGGGGGCACTTTTGGATGGGCGAAAAGGGCTCGCAACGCATTTCCTGGGGCCAGATTTTTCAGTCAACTTCTATGCCGGCTAGGGATATGTTTAGGTTTGCTCAGGAACAGCGAACCCGGAGGGTCCAGTTGCATGTGGGGCTGCGTAAAGGCTCCCCTGGGGAGTTCTCTTGTACTCAAAGCCTTCCTTTGGGGGCACTTTTGGATGGTCCAAAGGGCTTGCAACGCATTTCCTGGGGCCTGATTTTTCAGTCGTCTCCGATGACGGCCAGGGCTACGTTTAGGTTTGCTCAGGAACAGCGAACCCGGAGGGTCCAGTTGCATGTGGGGCTGCGTAAAGGCTCCCCTGGGGAGTTCTCTTGTACCTAAAGCCTTCCTTTGGGGGCACTTTTGGATGGTCCAAAGGGGCTTGCAAAGCGTTTTCTGGGGCCCGGGTTTTCAGTCTTCTCCCATGCCGGCTAGGGATATATTTAGGGTTGATCGGAAAAATCGAACCCGGAGGGTCCAGTTGCATGTGGGGCTGCGTAAAGGCTCCCCTGGGGAGTTCTCTTGTACCCAAAGCCTTCCTTTGGTTACACTTTTGGATGGTCCAAAGGGGCTTGCAACGCGTTTTCTGGGGCCCGGGTTTTCAGTCTTCTCCCTTGCCGGCTAGGGATATATTTAGGGTTGTTCGAAAAATCGAACCCCGATGGTCCAGTTGCATGTGGGGCTGCGTAAAGGCTCCCCTGGGGAGTTCACTTGTATCCAAAGCCTTCCCTTGGGGGCACATTTGGATGGGCGAAAAGGCCTCGGAATGCATTTCCTGGGGCCTGATTTTTCACTTGTCTCCGATGACGGCTAGGGCTAAGTTAAGGTTTGCTCAAGAACAGTGAACCCGGAGGGTCCAGTTGCATGTGGGGCTGCGTAAAGGCTCCCCTGGGGAGTTCTCTTGTACGCAAAGCCTTCCTTTGCGGGCACTTTTGGATGGTCCAAAGGGGCTTGCAACGCATTTCCTGGGGCCTGATTTTTCAGTCGTCTCCGATGACGGCTAGGGCTACGTTTAGGTTTGCTCAGGAACAGCGAACCCGGAGGGTCCAGTTGCATGTGGGGCTGCGTAAAGGCTCCCCTGGGGAGTTCACTTGTACCCAAAGCCTTCCTTTGGGGGCACATTTGGATGGTCCAAAGGGGCTTGCAACGCATTTCCTGGGGCCTGATTTTTCAGTCGTCTCCGATGACGGCTAGGGTTACGTTTAGGTTTGCTCAGGAACAGCGAACCCGGAGGGTCCAGTTGCATGTAGGGCTGCGTAAAGGCTCCCCTGGGGAGTTCTCTTGTACCCAAAGCCTTCCTTTGGTGACACTTTTGGATGGTCCAAAGGGGCTTGCAACGCGTTTTCTGGGGCCCGGGTTTTCAGTCTTCTCCCATGCCGGCTAGGGATATATTTAGGGTTGTTCGAAAAATCGAACCCCGACGGCCCAGTTGCATGTGGGGCTGCGTAAAGGCTCCCCTGGGGAGTTCACTTGTATCCAAAGCCTTCCTTTGGTGACACTTTTGGATGGGTGAAAAGGCCTCGGAACGCATTTCCTGGGGCCTGATTTTTCAGTCATCTCCGATGACTGCTAGGGCTATGTTTAGGGATGCTTGGAAACAGCGAACTCGGAGGGTCCAGTTGCATATGGGGCTGCGTAAAGGCTCCCCTGGGAACTTCAGATGTACCGAAAGCCTTCCGTTGGGGGCACTTTTGGATGGTCCAAAGGGGCTTGCAACGCATTTCCTGGGGCCTGATTTTTCACTCGTCTCCGTTGACGGCTAGGGCTACGTTTAGGTTTGCTCAGGAACAGCGAACCCGGAGGGTCCAGTTGCATGTGGGGCTGCGTAAAGGCTCCCCTGGGGAGTTCTCTTGTACCCAAAGCCTTCCTTTGGTGACACTTTTGGATGGTCCAAAGGGGCTTGCAACGCGTTTTCTGGGGCCCGGGTTTTCAGTCTTCTCCCATGCCGGCTAGGGATATATTTAGGGTTGATCGGAAAAATCGAACCCGGAGGGTCCAGTTGCATGTGGGGCTGCGTAAAGGCTCCCCTGGGGAGTTCTCTTGTACCCAAAGCCTTCCTTTGGTGACACTTTTGGATGGTCCAAAGGGGCTTGCAACGCGTTTTCTGGGGCCCGGGTTTTCAGTCTTCTCCCTTGCCGGCTAGGGATATATTTAGGGTTGTTCGAAAAATCGAACCCCGACGGTCCAGTTCCATGTGGGGCTGCGTAAAGGCTCCCCTGGGGAGTTCACTTGTATCCAAAGCCTTCCCTTGGGGGCACATTTGGATGGGCGAAAAGGCCTCGGAAAGCATTTCCTGGGGCCTGATTTTTCAGTCGTCTCCGATGACGGCTAGGGCTAAGTTAAGGTTTGCTCAGGAACAGTGAACCCGGAGGGTCCAGTTGCATGGGGGCTGTGTAAAGGCTCCCCTGGGGAGTTCACTTGTACCCAAAGCCTTCCTTTGGGGGCACATTTGGATGGGCGAAAACGCCTCGGAATGCATTTCCTCGGGCCTGATTTTTCAGTCGTCTCCGATGACGGCTAGGGCTAAGTTAAGGTTTGCTCAGGAACAGTGAACCCGGAGGGTCCAGTTGCATGTGGGGCTGCGTAAAGGCTCCCCTGGGGAGATCACTTGTACCCAAAGCCTTCCTTTGGGGGCACTTTTGGATGGTCCAAAGGGGCTTGCAACGCATTTCCTGGGGCCTGATTTTTCAGTCGTCTCCGATGACGGCCAGGGCTACGTTTAGGTTTGCTCAGGAACAGCGAACCCGGAGGGTCCAGTTGCATGTGGGGCTGCGTAAAGGCTCCCCTGGGGAGTTCTCTTGTACCCAAAGCCTTCCTTTGGTGACACTTTTTTATGGTCCAAAGGGGCTTGCAAAGCGTTTTCTGGGGCCCGGGTTTTCAGTCTTCTCCCATGCCGGCTAGGGATATATTTAGGGTTGCTCGGAAAAATCGAACCCGAAGGGTCCAGTTGCATGTGGGGCTGCGTAAAGGCTCCCCTGGGGAGTTCACTTGTATCCAAAGCCTTCCTTTGCGGGCACTTTTGGATGGTCCAAAGGGGCTTGCAACGCATTTCCTGGGGCCTGATTTTTCAGTCGTCTCCGATGACGGCTAGGGCTACGTTTACGTTTGCTCAGGAACAGCGAACCCGGAGGGTCCAGTTGCATGTGGGGCTGCGTAAAGGCTCCCCTGGGGAGTTCTCTTGTACCCAAAGCCTTCCTTTGGTGACACTTTTGGATGGTCCAAAGGGGCTTGCAACGCGTTTTCTGGGGCCCGGGTTTTCATTCTTCTCCCATGCCACCTAGGGATATATTTAGGGTTGATCGGAAAAATCGAACCCGGAGGGTCCAGTTGCATGTGGGGCTGCGTAAAGGCTCCCCTGGGGAGATCACTTGTACCCAAAGCCTTCCTTTGGTGACACTTTTGGATGGTCCAAAGGGGCTTGCAACGCGTTTTCTGGGGCCTGATTTTTCAGTCGTCTCCGATGACGGCTAGGGCTACGTTTAGGTTTGCTCATGAACAGCGAACCCGGAGGGTCCAGTTGCGTGTGCGCTGCGTAAAGGCTCCCCTGGGGAGTTCTCTTGTACCCAAAGCCTTCCTTTGGGGGCACTTTTGGATGGGCGAAAAGGGCTCGCAACGCATTTCCTGGGGCCTGATTTTTCAGTCGTCTTCGATGCCGGCTAGGTCTATGTTTAGGTTTGCTCAGGAACAGCGAACCCGGAGGGTCCAGTTGCATGTGGGGCTGCGTAAAGGCTCCCCTGGGGAGTTCTCTTGTACCCAAAGCCTTCCTTTGCGGGCACTTTTGGATGGTCCAAAGGGGCTTGCAACGCGTTTTCTGGGGCCCGGGTTTTCAGTCTTCTCCCATGCCGGCTAGGGATATATTTAGGGTTGATCGGAAAAATCGAACCCGGAGGGTCCAGTTGCATGTGGGGCTGCGTAAAGGCTCCCCTGGGGAGTTCTCTTGTACCCAAAGCCTTCCTTTGGTGACACTTTTGGATGGTCCAAAGGGGCTTGCAACGCGTTTTCTGGGGCCCGGGTTTTCAGTCTTCTCCCATTCCGGCTAGGGATATATTTAGGGTTGATCGGAAAAATCGAACCCGGAGGGTCCAGTTGCATGTGGGGCTGCGTAAAGGCTCCCCTGGGGAGTTCTCTTGTACCCAAAGCCTTCCTTTGGGGGCACTTTTGGATGGGCGAAAAGGGCTCGCAACGCATTTCCTGGGGCCAGATTTTTCAGTCAACTTCGATGCCGGCTAGGGATATGTTTAGGTTTGCTCAGGAACAGCGAACCCGGAGGGTCCAGTTGCATGTGGGGCTGCGTAAAGGCTCCCCTGGGGAGTTCTCTTGTACCTAAAGCCTTCCTTTGGGGGCACTTTTGGATGGTCCAAAGGGGCTTGCAAAGCGTTTTCTGGGGCCCGGGTTTTCAGTCTTCTCCCATGCCGGCTAGGGATATATTTAGGGTTGATCGGAAAAATCGAACCCGGAGGGTCCAGTTGCATGTGGGGCTGCGTAAAGGCTCCCCTGGGGAGTTCTCTTGTACCCAAAGCCTTCCTTTGGTTACACTTTTGGATGGTCCAAAGGGGCTTGCAACGCGTTTTCTGGGGCCCGGGTTTTCAGTCTTCTCCCATTCCGGCTAGGGATATATTTAGGGTTGATCGGAAAAATCGAACCCGGAGGGTCCAGTTGCATGTGGGGCTGCGTAAAGGCTCCCCTGGGGAGTTCTCTTGTACCCAAAGCCTTCCTTTGGGGGCACTTTTGGATGGGCGAAAAGGGCTCGCAACGCATTTCCTGGGGCCAGATTTTTCAGTCAACTTCGATGCCGGCTAGGGATATGTTTAGGTTTGCTCAGGAACAGCGAACCCGGAGGGTCCAGTTGCATGTGGGGCTGCGTAAAGGCTCCCCTGGGGAGTTCTCTTGTACTCAAAGCCTTCCTTTGGGGGCACTTTTGGATGGTCCAAAGGGCTTGCAACGCATTTCCTGGGGCCTGATTTTTCACTCGTCTCCGATGACGGCTAGGGCTACGTTTAGGTTTGCTCATGAACAGTGAACCCGGAGGGTCCAGTTGCATGTGGGGCTGTGTAAAGGCTCCCCTGGGGAGTTCTCTTGTACCCAAAGCCTTCCTTTGGTGACACTTTTGGATGGTCCAAAGGGGCTTGCAACGCGTTTTCTGGGGCCCGGGTTTTCAGTCTTCTCCCATGCCGGCTAGGGATATATTTAGGGTTGATCGGAAAAATCGAACCCGGAGGGTCCAGTTGCATGTGGGGCTGCGTAAAGGCTCCCCTGGGGAGTTCACTTGTACCCAAAGCCGTCCTTTGGTGACACTTTTGAATGGTCCAAAGGGGCTTGCAACGCGTATTCTGGGGCCCAGGTTTTCAGTCTTCTCCCTTGCCGGCTAGGGATATATTTAGCGTTTTGGAAAAATCGAACCCGGACGGTCCAGTTCCATGTTTGGCTGCGTAAAGGCTCCCCAGAGGAGTTCACTTGTACCCAAAGCCTTCCTTTGGTGACACTTTTGGATGGGCGAAAAGGCCTCGGAACGCATTTCCTGGGGCCTGATTTTTCAGTCGTCTCCGATGACTGCTAGGGCTATGTTTAGGGATGCTTGGAAACAGCGAACTCGGAGGGTCCAGTTGCATATGGAGCTGCGTAAAGGCTCCCCTGGGAACTTCAGATGTACCCAAAGCCTTCCTTTGGGGGCACTTTTGGATGGTCCAAAGGGGCTTGCAACGCATTTCCTGGGGCCTGATTTTTCAGTCGTCTCCGATGACGGCCAGGGCTACGTTTAGGTTTGCTCAGGAACAGCGAACCCGGAGGGTCCAGTTGCATGTGGGGCTGCGTAAAGGCTCCCCTGGGGAGTTCTCTTGTACCCAAAGCCTTCCTTTGGTGACACTTTTGGATGGTCCAAAGGGGCTTGCAACGCGTTTTCTGGGGCCCGGGTTTTCAGTCTTCTCCCATGCCGGCTAGGGTTATGTTTAGGGATGCTCGGAAACAGCGAACCCGGAGGGTCCAGTTGCATGTGGGGCTGCAGAAAGGCTCCCCTGGGGAGTTCACTTGTACCCAAAGCCTTCCTTTGGGGGAACATTTGGATGGGCGAAAAGGCCCCGGAACGCATTTCCTGGGGCCTGATTTTTCACTCGTCTCCAATGACGGCTAGGGCTACGTTTAGGTTTGCTCAGGAACAGTGAACCCGGAGGGTCCAGTTGCATGTGGGGCTGCGTAAAGGCTCCCCAGGGGAGATCACTTGTACACAAAGCCTTCCTTTGGGGGCACTTTTGGATGGTCCAAAGGGGCTTGCAACGCATTTCCTGGGGCCTGATTTTTCAGTTGTCTCCGATGACGGCTAGGGCTACGTTTAGGTTTGCTCAGGAACAGCGAACCCGGAGGGTCCAGTTGCATGTGGGGCTGCGTAAAGGCTCCCCTGGGGAGTTCTCTTGTACCCAAAGCCTTCCTTTGGTGACACTTTTGGATGGTCCAAAGGGGCTTGCAACGCGTTTTCTGGGGCCTGATTTTTCAGTCTTCTCCCATGCCGCCTAGGGATATATTTAGGGTTGCTCGGAAAAATCGAACCCCGACGGCCCAGTTGCATGTGGGGCTGCGTAAAGGCTCCCCTGGAGAGTTCTCTTGTACCCAAAGCCTTCCTTTGGGGGCACTTTTGGATGGGCGAAAAGGGCTCGCAACGCATTTCCTGGGGCCAGATTTTTCAGTCGTCTTCGATGCCGGCTAGGGCTATGTTTAGGTTTGCTCAGGAACAGCGAACCCGGAGGGTCCAGTTGCATGTGGGGCTGCGTAAAGTCTCCCCTGGGGAGTTCACTTGTACCCAAAGCCTTCCTTTGGTGACACTTTTGGATGGTCCAAAGGGGCTTGCAACGCATTTCCTGGGGCCTGATTTTTCAGTCGTCTCCGATGACGGCTAGGGCTACGTTTAGGTTTGCTCATGAACAGCGAACCCGGAGGGTCCAGTTGCATGTGGGGCTGCGTAAAGGCTCCCCTGGGGAGTTCTCTTGTACCCAAAGCCTTCCTTTGGGGGCACTTTTGGATGGTCCAAAGGGGCTTGCAACACGTTTTTTGGGGCCCGGGTTTTCAGTCTTCTCCCATGCCGGCTAGGGATATATTTAGGGTTGATCGGAAAAATCGAACCCGGAGGGTCCAGTTGCATGTGGGGCTGCGTAAAGGCTCCCCTGGGGAGTTCACTTGTATCCAAAGCCTTCCTTTGGTGACACTTTTGGATGGGCGAAAAGGCCTCGGAACGCATTTCCTGGGGCCTGATTTTTCAGTCGTCTCCTATGACGGCCAGGGATACGTTTAGGTTTGCTCAGGAACAGCGAACCCGGAGGGTCCAGTTGCATGTGGGGCTGCGTAAAGGCTCCCCTGGGGAGTTCTCTTGTACCCAAAGCCTTCCTTTGGTGACACTTTTGGATGGGAGAAAAGGGCTCGCAACGCATTTCCTGGGGCCTGATTTTTCAGTCGTCTCCGATGACGGCCAGGGATATGTTTAGGTTTGCTCAGGAACAGCGAACCCGGAGGGTCCAGTTGTATGTGGGGCTGCGTAAAGGCTCCCCTGGGAACTTCAGATGTACCGAAAGCCTTCCTTTGGGGGCACTTTTGGATGGTCCAAAGGGGCTCGCAACGCATTTCCTGGGGCCTGATTTTTCATTCGTCTGCGATGACGGCTAGGGCTACGTTTAGATTTGGTCAGGAAGAGCGAACACGGAGGGTCCAGTTGCATGTGGGGCTGCATAAAGGCTCCCCTGGGGAGATCACTTGTACCCAAAGCCTTCCTTTGGGGGCAGGTTTGGATGGTCCAAAGGGGCTCGCAACGCATTTCCTGGGGCCTGATTTTTCAGTAGTCTCGGATGACGGCCAGGGCTTCGTTTAGGTTTGCTCAGGAACAGCGAACCCGGAGGGTCCAGTTGCATGTGGGGCTGCGTAAAGGCTCCCCTGGGGAGTTCACTTGTACCCAAAGCCTTCCTTTGCGGGCACTTTTGGATGGGCGAAAAGGGCTCGTAACGCATTTCCTGGGGCCTGATTTTTCAGTCGTCTCTGATGACTGCTAGGGTTATGTTTATGGATGCTCGGAAACAGCGAACGCGGAGGGTCCAGTTGCATGTGGGACTGCGTAAAGGCTCCCCTGGGGAGTTCACTTGTACCCAAAGCCTTCCTTTGGTGGCACTTTTGGATGGTCCAAAGCGGCTCGCAACGCATTTCCTGGGGCCTGATTTTTCAGTCGTCTCCGATGACGGCCAGGGCTACGTTTAGGTTTGCTCAGGAACAGCGAACCCGAAGGGTCCAGTTGCATGTGGGGCTGCGTAAAGGCTCCCCTGGGGAGTTCTCTTGTACCAAAAGCCTTCCTTTGGTGACACTTTTGGATGGTCCAAAGGGGCTTGCAACGCGTTTTCTGGGGCCCGGGTTTTCAGTCTTCTCCCATGCCGGCTAGGGATATATTTAGGGTTGTTTGAAAAATCGAACCCGGACGGTCCAGTTGCATGTGGGGCTGCGTAAAGGCTCCCCTGGGGAGATCACTTGTACCTAAAGCCTTCCTTTGGTGACACTTTTGGATGGTCCAAAGGGGCTTGCAACGCGTTTTCTGGGGCCCGGGTTTTCAGTCTTCTCCCAAGCCGGCTAGGGATATATTTAGTGTTGATCGGAAAAACAGAACCCGGAGGGTCCAGTTGCATGTGGGGCTGCGTAAAGGCTCCCCTGGGGAGTTCACTTGTATCCAAAGCCTTCCTTTGGTGACACTTTTGGATGGGCGAAAAGGCCTCGTAACACATTTCCTGGGGCCTGATTTTTCAGTCGTCTCCGATGACGGCTAGGGCTATGTTTAGGGATGTTTGGAAACAGCGAACTCGGAGGGTCCAGTTGCATATGGGGCTGCGTAAAGGCTCCCCTGGGAACTTCAGATGTACCGAAAGCCTTCCTTTGGGGGCACTTTTGGATGGTCCAAAGGGGCTTGCAACGCATTTCCTGGGGCCTGATTTTTCAGTCATCTCCGATGACGGCCAGGGCTACGTTTAGGTTTGCTCAGGAACAGCGAACCCGGAGGGTCCAGTTGCATGTGGGGCTGCGTAAAGTCTCCCCTGGGGAGTTCTCTTGTACCCAAAGCCTTCCTTTGGTGACACTTTTGGATGGTCCAAAGGGGCTTGCAACGCGTTTTCTGGGGCCCGGGTTTTCAGTCTTCTCCCATGCCGGCTAGGGTTATGTTTAGGGTTGCTCGGAAAGAGCGAACCCGGAGGGTCCAGTTGCATGTGGGGCTGCATAAAGGCTCCCCTGGGGAGTTCACTTGTACCCAAAGCCTTCCTTTGGGGGCACATTTGGATGGGCGAAAAGGGCTCGTAATGCATTTCCTGGGGCCTGATTTTTCACTCGTCTCCGATGACGGCTAGGGCTACGTTTAGGTTTGCTCAGGAACAGTGAACCCGGAGGGTCCAGTTGCATGTGGGACTGCGTAAAGGCTCCCCTGGGGAGATCACTTGTACCCAAAGCCTTCCTTTGCGGGCACTTTTGGAAGGTCCAAAACGGCTCGCAACGCATTTCCTGGGGCCTGATTTTTCAGTCGTCTCCGATGACGGCCAGGGCTACGTTTAGGTTTGCTGAGGAACAGCGAACCCGGAGGGTCCAGTTGCATGTGGGGCTGCGTAAAGGCTCTCCTGGGGAGTTCTCTTGTACCCAAAGCCTTCCTTTGGGGGCACTTTTGGATGGTCCAAAGGGGCTCGCAACGCATTTCCTGAGGCCTGATTTTTCATTCGTCTGCGATGACCGCTAGGGCTACGTTTAGATTTGCTCAGGAACAGCGAACCCGGAGGGTCCAGTTGCATGTGGGGCTGCGTAAAGGCTCCCCTGGGGAGTTCACTTGTACCCAAAGCCTTCCTTTGCGGGCACTTTTGGATGGGCGAAAAGGGCTCGTAACGCATTTCCTGGGGCCTGATTTTTCAGTCGTCATCGATGCAGCTAGGGCTATGTTTAGGGATGCTCGGAAACAGCGAACCCGGAGGGTCCAGTTGCATGTGGGGCTGCGTAAAGGCTCCCCTGGGAACTTCAGATGTACCCAAAGCCTTCCTTTGGGGGGCACTTTTGGAAGGTCCAAAGGGGCTCACAACGCATTTCCTGGGGCCTGATTTTTCAGTCGTCTCCGATGACGGCCAGGGCTACGTTTAGGTTTGCTGAGCAACAGCGAACCCGGAGGGTCCAGTTGCATGTGGGGCTGCGTAAAGGCTCCCCTGGAGAGTTCTCTTGTACCCAAAGCCTTCCTTTGGGGGCACTTTTGGATGGTCCAAAGGGGCTCGCAACGCATTTCCTGAGGCCTGATTTTTCATTCGTCTGCGAAGACCGCTAGGGCTACGTTTAGATTTGCTCAGGAACAGCGAACCCGGAGGGTCCAGTTGCATGTGGGGCTACGTAAAGGCTCCCCTGGGGAGTTCACTTGTACCCAAAGCCTTCCTTTGGGGGCACTTTTGGATGGGCGAAAAGGGCTTGCAACGCATTTCCTGGGGCCTGATTTTTCAGTCGTCTTCGATGCCGTCTAGGGCTATGTTTATGGATGCTCGGAAACAGCGAACCCGGAGGGTCCAGTTGCATGTGGGGCTGTGTAAAGGCTCCCCTGGGGAGTTCTCTTGTACCCAAAGTCTTCATTTGGTGACACATTTGGATGGGCGAAAAGGGCTCGCAACGCATTTCCTGGGGCCTGATTTTTCACACATCTTCGATGACGGCCAGCGCTACATTTCGGTTTGCTCAGGAACAGCGAACCCGGAGGGTCCAGTTGCATGTGGGGCTGCGTAAAGGCTCCCCTGGGGAGTTCACTTGTACCCAAAGCCTTCCTTTGCGGGCACTTTTGGATGGGCGAAAAGGGCTCGTAACGCATTTCCTGGGGCCTGATTTTTCAGTCGTCTCTGATGACTGCTAGGGATATGTTTATGGATGCTCGGAAACAGCGAACGCGGAGGGTCAAGTTGCATGTGGGACTGCGTAAAGGCTCCCCTGGGGAGTTCACTTGTACCCAAAGCCTTCCTCTGGGGGCACTTTTGGATGGTCAAAAGCGGCTCGCAACGCGTTTCCTGGGGCCTGATTTTTCAGTCGTCTCCGATGACGGCCAGGGCTACGTTTAGGTTTGCTGAGGAACAGCGAACCCGGAGGGTCCAGTTGCATGTGGGGCTGCGTAAAGGCTCCCCTGGGGAGTTCTCTTGTACCCAAAGCCTTCCTTTGGTGACACTTTTGGATGGTCCAAAGGGGCTTGCAACGCGTTTTCTGGGGCCCGGGTTTTCAGTCTTCTCCCATGCCGGCTAGGGATATATTTAGGGTTGATCGGAAAAATCGAACCCGGAGGGTCCAGTTGCATGTGGGGCTGCATAAAGGCTCCCCTGGGGAGTTCACTTGTACCCAAAGCCTTCCTTTGGGGGCACATTTGGATGGGCGAAAACGCCTCGGAACGCATTTCCTGGGGCCTGATTTTTCACTCGTCTCCAATGACGGCTAGGGCTACGTTTAGGTTTGCTCAGGAACAGTGAACCCGGAGGGTCCAGTTGCATGTGGGGCTGCGTAAAGGCTCCCCTGGGGAGTTTTCTTGTACCCAAAGCCTTCCTTTGGGGGCACTTTTGGATGGTCCAAAGGGGCTTGCAACGCATTTCCTGGGGCCTGATTTTTCAGTCGTCTCCGATGACGGCTAGGGCTACGTTTAGGTTTGCTCATGAACAGCGAACCCGGAGGGTCCAGTTGCATGTGGGGCTGCGTAAAGGCTCCCCTGGGGAGTTCTCTTGTACCAAAAGCCTTCCTTTGGGGGCACTTTTGGATGGTCCAAAGGGGCTTGCAACGCGTTTTCTGGGGCCCAGGTTTTCAGTCTTCTCCCATGCCGGCTAGGGATATATTTAGGGTTGATCGGAAAAATCGAACCCGGAGGGTCCAGTTGCATGTGGGGCTGCGTAAAGGCTCCCCTGGGGAGTTCTCTTGTACCAAAAGCCTTCCTTTGGTGACACTTTTGGATGGTCCAAAGGGGCTTGCAACGCGTTTTCTGGGGCCCGGGTTTTCAGTCTTCTCCCTTGCCGGCTAGGGATATATTTAGGGTTGTTCGAAAAATCGAAACCCGACGGCCCAGTTGCATGTGGGGCTGCGTAAAGGCTCCCCTGGGGAGTTCACTTGTATCCAAAGCCTTCCTTTGGTGACACTTTTGGATGGGCGAAAAGGCCTCGGAACGCATTTCCTGGGGCCTGATTTTTCAGTCGTCTCCGATGTCTGCTAGGGCTATGTTTAGGGATGCTTGGAAACAGCGAACTCGGAGGGTCCAGTTGCATATGGGGCTGCGTAAAGGCTCTCCTGGGAACTTCAGATGTACCGAAAGCCTTCCTTTGCGGGCACTTTTGGATGGTCCAAAGGGGCTTGCAACGCATTTCCTGGGGCCTGATTTTTCAGTCGTCTCCGATGACGGCCAGGGCTACGTTTAGGTTTGCTCAGGAACAGCGAACCCGGAGGGTCCAGTTGCATGTGGGGCTGCGTAAAGGCTCCCCTGGGGAGTTCTCTTGTACCCAAAGCCTTCCTTTGGTGACACTTTTGGATGGTCCAAAGGGGCTTGCAACGCGTTTTCAGGGGCCCAGGTTTTCAGTCTTCTCCCATGCCGGCTAGGGTTATGTTTAGGGTTGCTCGGAAAGAGCGAACCCGGAGGGTCCAGTTGCATGTGGGGCTGCATAAAGGCTCCCCTGGGGAGTTCACTTGTACCCAAAGCCTTCCTTTGGGGGCACATTTGGATGGGCGAAAAGGCCTCGGAACGCATTTCCTGGGGCCTGATTTTTCACTCGTCTCCGATGACGGCTAGGTCTATGTTTAGGTTTGCTCAGGAACAGCGAACCCGGAGGGTCCAGTTGCATGTGGGGCTGCGTAAAGGCTCCCCTGGGAACTTCAGATGTACCCAAAGCCTTCCTTTGGGGGCACTTTTGGATGGTCCAAAGGGGCTTGCAACGCATTTCCTGGGGCCTGATTTTTCAGTCGTCTCCGATGACGGCTAGGGCTACGTTTAGGTTTGCTCAGGAACAGCGAACCCGGAGGGTCCAGTTGCATGTGGGGCTGCGTAAAGGCTCCCCTGGGGAGTTCTCTTGTACCCAAAGCCTTCCTTTGGTGACACTTTTGGATAGTCCAAAGCGGCTTGCAACGCGTTTTCTGGGGCCCGGGTTTTCAGTCTTCTCCCATGCCGGCTAGGGATATATTTAGGGTTGCTCGGAAAAATCGAACCCGAAGGGTCCAGTTGCATGTGGGGCTGCGTAAAGGCTCCCCTGGGGAGTTCTCTTGTACCCAAAGCCTTCCTTTGGTGACACTTTTGGATGGTCCAATGGGGCTCGCAACACATTTACTGGGGACTGATTTTTCACTCATCTGCGATGACGGCTAGGGCTATGTTTAGGGATGCTCAGAACCAGCGAACCCGGAGGGTCCAGTTGCATGTGGGGCTGCGTAAAGGCTCCCCTGGGGAGTTCACTTGTACCCAAAGCCTTCCTTTGGGGGCACATTTGGATGGGCGAAAAGGGCTCGTAACGCATTTCCTGGGGCCTGATTTTTCACACATTTTCGAAGACGGCCAGCGCTACATTTCGGTTTGCTCAGGAACAGCGAACCCGGAGGGTCCAGTTGCATGTGGGGCTGCGTAAAGGCTCCCCTGGGGAGTTCACTTGTACCCAAAGCCTTCCTTTGCGGGCACTTTTGGATGGGCGAAAAGGGCTCGTAACGCATTTCCTGGGGCCTGATTTTTCAGTCGTCTCTGATGACTGCTAGGGTTATGTTTATGGATGCTCGGAAACAGCGAACGCGGAGGGTCCAGTTGCATGTGGGACTGCGTAAAGGCTCCCCTGGGGAGTTCACTTGTACCCAAAGCCTTCCTTTGGGGGCACTTTTGGATGGTCCAAAGCGGCTCGCAACGCATTTCCTGGGGCCTGATTTTTCAGTCGTCTCCGATGACGGCCAGGGCTACGTTTAGGTTTGCTCAGGAACAGCGAACCCGGACGGTCCAGTTGCATGTGGGGCTGCGTAAAGGCTCCCCTGGGGAGATCACTTGTACCTAAAGCCTTCCTTTGGTGACACTTTTGGATGGTCCAAAGGGGCTTGCAACGCGTTTTCTGGGGCCCGGGTTTTCAGTCTTCTCCCATGCCGGCTAGGGATATATTTAGGGTTGATCGGAAAAATCGAACCCGGAGGGTCCAGTTGCATGTGGGGCTGCGTAAAGGCTCCCCTGGGGAGTTCACTTGTACCCAAAGCCGTCCTTTGGTGACACTTTTGGATGGTCCAAAGGGGCTTGCAACGCGTTTTCTGGGGCCCGGGTTTTCAGTCTTCTCCCTTGCCGGCTAGGGATATATTTAGGGTTGTTCGAAAAATCGAACCCGGACGGTCCAGTTGCATGTGGGGCTGCGTAAAGGCTCCCATGGGGAGATCACTTGTACCTAAAGCCTTCCTTTGGTGACACTTTTGGATGGGCGAAAAGGCCTCGTAACACATTTCCTGGGGCCTGATTTTTCAGTCGTCTCCGATGACTGCTAGGGCTATGTTTAGGGATGTTTGGAAACAGCGAACTCGGAGGGTCCAGTTGCATATGGGGCTGCGTAAAGGCTCCCCTGGGGAGTTCACTTGTACCCAAAGCCTTCCTTTGGGGGCACTTTTGGATGGTCCAAAGCGGCTCGCAACGCATTTCCTGGGGCCTGATTTTTCAGTCGTCTCCGGTGACGGCCAGGGCTACGTTTAGGTTTGCTCAGGAACAGCGAACCCGGACGGTCCAGTTGCATGTGGGGCTGCGTAAAGTCTCCCCTGGGGAGTTCTCTTGTACCCAAAGCCTTCCTTTGGTGACACTTTTGGATGGTCCAAAGGGGCTTGCAACGCGTTTTCTGGGGCCCGGGTTTTCAGTCTTCTCCCATGCCGGCTAGGGTTATGTTTAGGGTTGCTCGGAAAGAGCGAACCCGGAGGGTCCAGTTGCATGTGGGGCTGCATAAAGGCTCCCCTGGGGAGTTCACTTGTACCCAAAGCCTTCCTTTGGGGGCACATTTGGATGGGCGAAAAGGGCTCGTAATGCATTTCCTGGGGCCTGATTTTTCACTCGTCTCCGATGACGGCTAGGGCTACGTTCAGGTTTGCTCAGGAACAGTGAACCCGGAGGGTCCAGTTGCATGTGGGGCTGCGTAAAGGCTCCCCTGGGGAGATCACTTGTACCCAAAGCCTTCCTTTGCGGGCACTTTTGGAAGGTCCAAAACGGCTAGCAACGCATTTCCTGGGGCCTGATTTTTCAGTCGTCTCCGATGACGGCCAGGGCTACGTTTAGGTTTGCTGAGGAAAAGCGAACCCGGAGGGTCCAGTTGCATGTGGGGCTGCGTAAAGGCTCCCCTGGGGAGTTCACTTGTACCCAAAGCCTTCCTTTGGGGGCACTTTTGGATGGTCCAAAGGGGCTCGCAACGCATTTCCTGAGGCCTGATTTTTCATTCGTCTGCGATGACCGCTAGGGCTACGTTTAGATTTGCTCAGGAACAGCGAACCCGGAGGGTCCAGTTGCATGTGGGGCTGCGTAAATGCTCCCCTGGGGAGTTCACTTGTACCCAAAGCCTTCCTTTGCGGGCACTTTTGGATGGGCGAAAAGGGCTCGTAACGCATTTCCTGGGGCCTGATTTTTCAGTCGTCATCGATGCAGCTAGGGCTATGTTTAGGGATGCTCGGAAACAGCGAACCCGGAGGGTCCAGTTGCATGTGGGGCTGCGTAAAGGCTCCCCTGGGAACTTCAGATGTACCCAAAGCCTTCCTTTGGGGGCACTTTTGGATGGTCCAAAGGGGCTCACAACGCATTTCCTGGGGCCTGATTTTCAGTCGTCTCCGATGACGGCCAGGGCTACGTTTAGGTTTGCTGAGGAACAGCGAACCCGGAGGGTCCAGTTGCATGTGGGGCTGCGTAAAGGCTCCCCTAGAGAGTTCTCTTGTACCCAAAGCCTTCCTTTGGGGGCACTTTTGGATGGTCCAAAGGGGCTCGCAACGCATTTCCTGAGGCCTGATTTTTCATTCGTCTGCGATGACCGCTAGGGCTACGTTTAGATTTGCTCAGGAACAGCGAACCCGGAGGGTCCAGTTGCATGTGGGGCTGCGTAAAGGCTCCCCTGGGGAGTTCACTTGTACCCAAAGCCTTCCTTTGGGGGCACATTTGGATGGGCTAAAAGGGCTTGCAACGCATTTCCTGGGACCTGATTTTTCAGTCGTCTTCGATGCCGTCTAGGGCTATGTTTAGGGATGCTCGGAAACAGCGAACCCGGAGGGTCCAGTTGCATGTGGGGCTGTGTAAAGGCTCCCCTGGGGAGTTCTCTTGTACCCAAAGTCTTCATTTAGTGACACATTTGGATGGGCGAAAAGGGCTCGGAACGCATTTCCTGGGGCCTGATTTTTCACACATCTTCGATGACGGCCAGCGCTACATTTCGGTTTGCTCAGGAACAGCGAACCCGGAGGGTCCAGTTGCATGTGGGGCTGCGTAAAGGCTCCCCTGGGGAGTTCACTTGTACCCAAAGCCTTCCTTTGCGGGCACTTTTGGATGGGCGAAAAGGGCTCGTAACGCTTTTCCTGCAGCCTGATTTTTCAGTCGTCTCTGAAGACTGCTAGGGTTATGTTTATGGATGCTCGGAAACAGCGAACGCGGAGGGTCCAGTTGCATGTGGGACTGCGTAAAGGCTCCCCTGGGGAGTTCACTTGTACCCAAAGCCTTCCTTTGGGGGCACATTTGGATGGGCGAAAAGGCCTCGGAACGCATTTCCTGGGGCCTGATTTTTCACTCATCTCCGATGACGGCTAGGGCTACGTTTAGGTTTGCTCAGGAACAGTGAACCCAGAGGGTCCAGTTGCATGTGGGGCTGCGTAAAGGCTCCCCTAGGGAGTTCACTTGTACCCAAAGCCTTCCTTTGCGGGCACTTTTGGATGGTCCAAAGGGGCTTGCAAAGCATTTCCTGGGGCCTGATTTTTCAGTCGTCTCCGATGACGGCTAGGGCTACGTTTAGATTTACTCATGAACAGCGAAACCGGAGGGTCCAGTTGCATGTGGGGCTGCGTAAAGTCTCCCCTGGGGAGTTCTCTTGTACCCAAAGCCTTCCTTTGGTGACACTTTTGGATGGTCCAAAGGGGCTTGCAACGCGTTTTCTGGGGCCCGGGTTTTCAGTCTTCTCCCATGCCGGCTAGGGATATATTTAGGGTTGATCGGAAAAATCGAACCCGGAGGGTCCAGTTGCATGTGGGGCTGCGTAAAGGCTCCCCTGGGGAGTTCACTTGTACCCAAAGCCGTCCTTTGGTGACACTTTTGGATGGTCCAAAGGGGCTTGCAACGCGTTTTCTGGGGCCCGGGTTTTCAGTCTTCTCCCTTGCCGGCTAGGGATATATTTAGGGTTGTTCGAAAAATCGAACCCGGACGGTCCAGTTGCATGTGGGGCTGCGTAAAGGCTCCCATGGGGAGATCACTTGTATCCAAAGCCTTCCTTTGGTGACACTTTTGGATGGGCGAAAAGGCCTCGTAACACATTTCCTGGGGCCTGATTTTTCAGTCGTCTCCGATGACGGCTAGGGCTATGTTTAGGGATGTTTGGAAACAGCGAACTCGGAGGGTCCAGTTGCATATGGGGCTGCGTAAAGGCTCCCCTGGGAACTTCAGATGTACCGAAAGCCTTCCTTTGGGGGCACTTTTGGATGGTCCAAAGGGGCTTGCAACGCATTTCCTGGGGCCTGATTTTTCAGTCATCTCCGATGACGGCCAGGGCTACGTTTAGGTTTCCTCAGGAACAGCGAACCCGGAGGGTCCAGTTGCATGTGGGGCTGCGTAAAGTCTCCCCTGGGGAGTTCTCTTGTACCCAAAGCCTTCCTTTGGTGACACTTTTGGATGGTCCAAAGGGGCTTGCAACGCGTTTTCTGGGGCCCGGGTTTTCAGTCTTCTCCCATGCCGGCTAGGGTTATGTTTAGGGTTGCTCGGAAAGAGCGAACCCGGAGGGTCCAGTTGCATGTGGGGCTGCATAAAGGCTCCCCTGGGGAGTTCACTTGTACCCAAAGCCTTCCTTTGGGGGCACATTTGGATGGGCGAAAAGGGCTCGTAATGCATTTCCTGGGGCCTGATTTTTCACTCGTCTCCGATGACGGCTAGGGCTACGTTTAGGTTTGCTCAGGAACAGTGAACCCGGAGGGTCCAGTTGCATGTGGGGCTGCGTAAAGGCTCCCCTGGGGAGATCACTTGTACCCAAAGCCTTCCTTTGCGGGCACTTTTGGAAGGTCCAAAACGGCTCGCAACGCATTTCCTGGGGCCTGATTTTTCAGTCGTCTCCGATGACGGCCAGGGCTACGTTTAGGTTTGCTGAGGAACAGCGAACCCGGAGGGTCCAGTTGCATGTGGGGCTGCGTAAAGGCTCTCCTGGGGAGTTCTCTTGTACCCAAAGCCTTCCTTTGGGGGCACTTTTGGATGGTCCAAAGGGGCTCGCAACGCATTTCCTGAGGCCTGATTTTTCATTCGTCTGCGATGACCGCTAGGGCTACGTTTAGATTTGCTCAGGAACAGCGAACCCGGAGGGTCCAGTTGCATGTGGGGCTGCGTAAAGGCTCCCCTGGGAACTTCAGATGTACCCAAAGCCTTCCTTTGGGGGCACTTTTGGAAGGTCCAAAACGGCTCGCAACGCATTTCCTGGGGCCTGATTTTTCAGTCGTCTCCGATGACGGCCAGGGCTACGTTTAGGTTTGCTGAGGAACAGCGAACCCGGAGGGTCCAGTTGCATGTGGGGCTGCATAAAGGCTCCCCTGGGAACTTCAGATGTACCCAAAGCCTTCCTTTGGGGGCACTTTTGGAAGGTCCAAAGGGGCTCGCAACGCATTTCCTGGGGCCTGATTTTTCAGTCGTCTCCGATGACGGCCAGGGCTACGTTTAGGTTTGCTGAGGAACAGCGAACCCGGAGGGTCCAGTTGCATGTGGGGCTGCGTAAAGGCTCCCCTGGGGAGTTCTCTTGTACCCAAAGCCTTCCTTTGGTGACACTTTTGGATGGTCCAAAGGGGCTATCAACGCGTTTTCTGGGGCCCGGGTTTTCAGTCTTCTCCCATGCCGGCTAGGGTTATGTTTAGGGTTGCTCGGAAAGAGCGAACCCGGAGGGTCCAGTTGCATGTGGGGCTGCATAAAGGCTCCCCTGGGGAGTTCACTTGTACCCAAAGCCTTCCTTTGGTGACACTTTTGGATGGGCGAAAAGGCCTCGGAACGCATTTCCTGGGGCCTGATTTTTCACTCGTCTCCGATGACGGCTAGGGCTACGTTTAGGTTTGCTCAGGAACAGTGAACCCGGACGGTCCAGTTGCATGTGGGGCTGCGTAAAGGCACCCCTGAGGAGATCACTTGTACCTAAAGTCTTCCTTTGGGAGCACTTTTGGATGGTCCAAAGGGGCTTGCAACGCATTTCCTGGGGCCTGATTTTTCAGTCGTCTCCGATGACGGCTAGGGCTACGTTTAGGTTTGCTCAGGAACAGCGAACCCGGAGGGTCCATATGCATGTGGGGCTGCGTAAAGGCTCCCCTGGGGAGTTCACTTGTACCCAAAGCCTTCCTTTGGGGGCACTTTTGGATGGGCGAAAAGGGCTTGCAACGCATTTCCTGGGACCTGATTTTTCAGTCGTCTTCGATGCCGTCTAGGGCTATGTTTAGGGATGCTCAGAAACAGCGAACCCGGAGGGTCCAGTTGCATGTGGGGCTGTGTAAAGGCTCCCCTGGGGAGTTCTCTTGTACCCAAAGTCTTCCTTTGGTGACACATTTGGATGGGCGAAAAGGGCTCGGAACGCATTTCCTGGGGCCTGATTTTTCACACATCTTCGATGACGGCCAGCGCTACATTACGGTTTGCTCAGGAACAGCGAACCCGGAGGGTCCAGTTGCATGTGGGGCTGCGTAAAGGCTCCCCTGGGGAGTTCACTTGTACCCAAAGCCGTCCTTTGGTGACACTTTTGGATGGTCCAAAGGGGCTTGCAACGCGTTTTCTGGGGCCCGGGTTTTCAGTCTTCTCCCTTGCCGGCTAGGGATATATTTAGGGTTGTTCGAAAAATCGAACCCGGACGGTCCAGTTGCATGTGGGGCTGCGTAAAGGCTCCCCTGGGGAGATCACTTGTACCCAAAGCCTTCCTTTGGTGACACTTTTGGATGGCCGAAAAGGCCTCGGATTGCATTTCCTGGGGCCTGATTTTTCAGTCGTCTCCGATGACTGCTAGGGCTATGTTTAGGGATGTTTGGAAACAGCGAACTCGGAGGGTCCAGTTGCATATGGGGCTGCATAAAGGCTCCCCTGGGAACTTCAGATGTACCCAAAGCCTTCCTTTGGGGGCACTTTTGGATGGTCCAAAGGGGCTTGCAACGCATTTCCTGGGGCCTGATTTTTCAGTCATCTCCGATGACGGCCAGGGCTACGTTTACGTTTGCTCAGGAACAGCGAACCCGGAGGGTCCAGTTGCATGTGGGGCTGCGTAAAGGCTCCCCTGGGGAGTTCTCTTGTACCCAAAGCCTTCCTTTGGGGGCACTTTTGGATGGGCGAAAAGGGCTTGCAACGCATTTCCTGGGACCTGATTTTTCAGTCGTCTTCGATGCCGTCTAGGGCTATGTTTACGGATGCTCGGAAACAGCGAACCCGGAGGGTCCAGTTGCATGTGGGGCTGCGTAAAGGCTCCCCTGGGGAGTTCTCTTGTACCCAAAGTCTTCCTTTGGTGACACATTTGGATGGGCGAAAAGGGCTCGGAACGCATTTCCTGGGGCCTGATTTTTCACACATCTTCGATGACGGCCAGGGCTACATTTCGGTTTGCTCAGGAACAGCGAACCCGGAGGGTCCAGTTGCATGTGGGGCTGCGTAAAGGCTCCCCTGGGGAGTTCACTTGTACCCAAAGCCTTCCTTTGCGGGCACTTTTGGATGGGCGAAAAGGTCTCGCAACGCATTTCCTGGGGCCTGATTTTTCAGTCGTCTCTGAAGACTGCTTGGGTTATGTTTATGGATGCTCGGAAACAGCGAACCCGGAGGGTCCAGTTGCATGTGGGGCTGCGTAAAGGCTCCCCTGGGGAGTTCTCTTGTACCCAAAGCCTTCCTTTGGTGACACTTTTGGATGGTCCAAAGGGGCTTGCAACGCGTTTTCTGGGGCCCGGGTTTTCAGTCTTCTCCCATGCCGGCTAGGGATATATTTAGGGTTGATCGGAAAAATCGAACTCGGAGGGTCCAGTTGCATGTGGGGCTGCGTAAAGGCTCCCCTGGGGAGTTCACTTGTACCCAAAGCCGTCCTTTGGTGACACTTTTGGATGGTCCAAAGGGGCTTGCAACGCGTTTTCTGGGGCCCGGGTTTTCAGTCTTCTCCCTTGCCGGCTAGGGATATATTTAGGGTTGTTCGAAAAATCGAACCCGGAGGGTCCAGTTGCATGTGGGGCTGCGTAAAGGCTCCCCTGGGGAGATCACTTGTACCCAAAGCCTTCCTTTGGTGACACTTTTGGATGGGCGAAAAGGCCTCGGATTGCATTTCCTGGGACCTGATTTTTCAGTCGTCTTCGATGCCGTCTAGGGCTATGTTTAGGGATGCTCGGAAACAGCGAACCCGGAGGGTCCAGTTGCATGTGGGGCTGTGTAAAGGCTCCCCTGGGGAGTTCTCTTGTACCCAAAGCCTTCCTTTGGTGACACATTTGGATGGGCGAAAAGGGCTCGGAACGCATTTCCTGGGGCCTGATTTTTCACACATCTTCGATGACGGCCAGGGCTACATTTCGGTTTGCTCAGGAACAGCGAACCCGGAGGGTCCAGTTGCATGTGGGGCTGCGTAAAGGCTCCCCTGGGGAGTTCACTTGTACCCAAAGCCTTCCTTTGCGGGCACTTTTGGATGGGCGAAAAGGGCTCGCAACGCATTTCCTGGGGCCTGATTTTTCAGTCGTCTCTGAAGACTGCTAGGGTTATGTTTATGGATGCTCGGAAACAGCGAACCCGGAGGGTCCAGTTGCATGTGGGGCTGCGTAAAGGCTCCCCTGGGGAGTTCTCTTGTACCCAAAGCCTTCCTTTGGTGACACTTTTGGATGGTCCAAAGGGGCTTGCAACGCGTTTTCTGGGGCCCGGGTTTTCAGTCTTCTCCCATGCCGGCTAGGGATATATTTAGGGTTGATCGGAAAAATCGAACCCGGAGGGTCCAGTTGCATGTGGGGCTGCGTAAAGGCTCCCCTGGGGAGTTCACTTGTACCCAAAGCCGTCCTTTGGTGACACTTTTGGATGGTCCAAAGGGGCTTGCAACGCGTTTTCTGGGGCCCGGGTTTTCAGTCTTCTCCCTTGCCGGCTAGGGATATATTTAGGGTTGTTCGAAAAATCGAACCCGGACGGTCCAGTTGCATGTGGGGCTGCGTAAAGGCTCCCCTGGGGAGATCACTTGTACCCAAAGCCTTCCTTTGGTGACACTTTTGGATGGCCGAAAAGGCCTCGGATTGCATTTCCTGGGGCCTGATTTTTCAGTCGTCTCCGATGACTGCTAGGGCTATGTTTAGGGATGTTTGGAAACAGCGAACTCGGAGGGTCCAGTTGCATATGGGGCTGCGTAAAGGCTCCCCTGGGAACTTCAGATGTACCGAAAGCCTTCCTTTGGGGGCACTTTTGGATGGTCCAAAGGGGCTTGCAACGCATTTCCTGGGGCCTGATTTTTCAGTCATCTCCGATGACGGCCAGGGCTACGTTTACGTTTGCTCAGGAACAGCGAACCCGGAGGGTCCAGTTGCATGTGGGGCTGCGTAAAGTCTCCCCTGGGGAGTTCTCTTGTACCCAAAGCCTTCCTTTGGTGACACTTTTGGATGGTCCAAAGGGGCTTGCAACGCGTTTTCTGGGGCCCGGGTTTTCAGTCTTCTCCCATGCCGGCTAGGGTTATGTTTAGGGTTGCTCGGAAAGAGCGAACCCGGAGGGTCCAGTTGCATGTGGGGCTGCATAAAGGCTCCCCTGGGGAGTTCACTTGTACCCAAAGCCTTCCTTTGGGGGCACATTTGGATGGGCGAAAAGGGCTCGTAACACATTTCCTGGGGCCTGATTTTTCAGTCGTCATCGATGCAGCTAGGGCTACGTTTCGGTTTGATCAGGAACAGTGAACCCGGAGGGTCCAGTTGCATGTGGGGCTGCGTAAAGGCTCCCCTGGGGAGTTCACTTGTACCCAAAGCCTTCCTTTGCGGGCACTTTTGGATGGGCGAAAAGGGCTTGCATCGCATTTCCTGGGACCTGATTTTTCAGTCGTCTTCGATGCCGTCTAGGGCTATGTTTAGGGATGCTCGGAAACAGCGAACCCGGAGGGTCCAGTTGCATGTGGGGCTGCGTAAAGGCTCCCCTGGGGAGTTCTCTTGTACCCAAAGTCTTCATTTGGGGGCACATTTGGATGGGCGAAAAGGGCTCGGAACGCATTTCCTGGGGCCTGATTTTTCACACATCTTCGATGACGGCCAGGGCTACATTTCGGTTTGCTCAGGAACAGCGAACCCGGAGGGTCCAGTTGCATGTGGGGCTGCGTAAAGGCTCCCCTGGGGAGTTCACTTGTACCCAAAGCCTTCCTTTGCGGGCACTCTTGGATGGGCGAAAAGGGCTCGTAACGCATTTCCTGGGGCCTGATTTTTCAGTCGTCTCTGATGACTGCTAGGGTTATGTTTATGGATGCTCGGAAACAGCGAACGCGGAGGGTCCAGTTGCATGTGGGACTGCGTAAAGGCTCCCCTGGGGAGTTCACTTGTACCCAAAGCCTTCCTTTGCGGGCACTTTTGGATGGTCCAAAGCGGCTCGCAACGCATTTCCTGGGGCCTGATTTTTCAGTCGTCTCTGATGACAGCCAGGGCTACGTTTAGGTTTGCTCAGGAACAGCGAACCCGGAGGGTCCAGTTGCATGTGGGGCTGCGTAAAGGCTCCCCTGGGGAGTT
This sequence comes from Anas acuta, assembly GCF_963932015.1. NCBI lineage: Eukaryota > Metazoa > Chordata > Aves > Anseriformes > Anatidae > Anas > Anas acuta. Next base: position 269,753 of record NC_088999.1, read on the forward strand.
CTCTTGTACCCAAAGCCTTCCTTTGGTGACACTTTTGGATGGTCCAAAGGGGCTTGCAACGCGTTTTCTGGGGCCCGTGTTTTCAGTCTTCTCCCATGCCGGCTAGGGATATATTTAGGGTTGATCGGAAAAATCGAACCCGGAGGGTCCAGTTGCATGTGGGGCTGCGTAAAGGCTCCCCTGGGGAGTTCACTTGTACCCAAGCCGTCCTTTGGTGACACTTTTGGATGGTCCAAAGGGGCTTGCAACGCGTTTTCTGGGGCCCGGGTTTTCAGTCTTCTCCCTTGCCGGCTAGGGATATATTTAGGGTTGTTCGAAAAATCGAACCCGGACGGTCCAGTTGCATGTGGGGCTGCGTAAAGGCTCCCCTGGGGAGATTACTTGTACCCAAAGCCTTCCTTTGGTGACACTTTTGGATGGGCGAAAAGGCCTCGTAACGCATTTCCTGGGGCCTGATTTTTCAGTCGTCTCCGATGACTGCTAGGGCTATGTTTAGGGATGTTTGGAAACAGCGAACTCGGAGGGTCCAGTTGCATATGGGGCTGCGTAAAGGCTCCCCTGGGAACTTCAGATGTACCGAAAGCCTTCCTTTGGGGGCACTTTTGGATGGTCCAAAGGGGCTTGCAACGCATTTCCTGGGGCCTGATTTTTCAGTCATCTCCGATGACGGCCAGGGCTACGTTTAGGTTTGCTCAGGAACAGCGAACCCGGAGGGTCCAGTTGCATGTGGGGCTGCGTAAAGTCTCCCCTGGGGAGTTCTCTTGTACCCAAAGCCTTCCTTTGGTGACACTTTTGGATGGTCCAAAGGGGCTTGCAACGCGTTTTCTGGGGCCCGGGTTTTCAGTCTTCTCCCATGCCGGCTAGGGTTATGTTTAGGGTTGCACGGAAAGAGCGAACCCGGAGGGTCCAGTTGCATGTGGGGCTGCATAAAGGCTCCCCTGGGGAGTTCACTTGTACCCAAAGCCTTCCTTTGGGGGCACATTTGGATGGGCGAAAAGGCCTCGGAAAGAATTTCCTGGGGCCTGATTTTTCACTCGTCTCCGATGACGGCTAGGGCTACGTTTAGGTTTGCTCAGGAACAGTGAACCCGGAGGGTCCAGTTGCATGTGGGGCTGCGTAAAGGCTCCCCTGGGGAGATCACTTGTACCCAAAGCCTTCCTTTGCGGGCACTTTTGGAAGGTCCAAAACGGCTCGCAACGCATTTCCTGGGGCCTGATTTTTCAGTCGTCTCCGATGACGGCCAGGGCTACGTTTAGGTTTGCTGAGGAACAGCGAACCCGGAGGGTCCAGTTGCATGTGGGGCTGCGTAAAGGCTCCCCTGGGGAGTTCTCTTGTACCCAAAGCCTTCCTTTGGGGGCACTTTTGGATGGTCCAAAGGGGCTCGCAACGCATTTCCTGAGGCCTGATTTTTCATTCGTCTGCGATGACCACTAGGGCTACGTTTAGATTTGCTCAGGAACAGCGAACCCGGAGGGTCCAGTTGCATGTGGGGCTGCGTAAAGGCTCCCCTGGGGAGTTCACTTGTACCCAAAGCCTTCCTTTGGTGACACTTTTGGATGGGCGAAAAGGGCTCGTAACGCATTTCCTGGGGCCTGATTTTTCACACATCTTCGATGACGGCCAGAGCTACATTTCGGTTTGCTCAGGAACAGCGAACCCGGAGGGTCCAGTTGCATGTGGGGCTGCGTAAAGGCTCCCCTGGGGAGTTCACTTGTACCCAAAGCCTTCCTTTGCGGGCACTTTTGGATGGGCGAAAAGGGCTCGTAACGCATTTCCTGGGGCCTGATTTTTCAGTCGTCTCTGATGACTGCTAGGGTTATGTTTATGGATGCTCGGAAACAGCGAACGCGGAGGGTCAAGTTGCATGTGGGACTGCGTAAAGGCTCCCCTGGGGAGTTCACTTGTACCCAAAGCCTTCCTTTGGGGGCACTTTTGGATGGTCCAAAGCGGCTCGCAACGCATTTCCTGGGGCCTGATTTTTCAGTCGTCTCCGATGACGGCCAGGGCTACGTTTAGGTTTGCTCAGGAACAGCGAACCCGGAGGGTCCAGTTGCATGTGGGGCTGCGTAAAGGCTCCCCTGGGGAGTTCTCTTGTACCCAAAGCCTTCCTTTGGTGACACATTTGGATGGTCCAATGGGGCTTGCAACGCGTTTTCTGGGGCCCGGGTTTTCAGTCTTCTCCCATGCCGGCTAGGGATATATTTAGGGTTGATCGGAAAAATCGAACCCGGAGGGTCCAGTTGCATGTGGGGCTGCGTAAAGGCTCCCCTGGGGAGTTCTCTTGTACCCAAAGCCGTCCTTTGGTGACACTTTTGGATGGTCCAAAGGGGCTTGCAACGCGTTTTCTGGGGCCCGGGTTTTCAGTCTTCTCCCTTGCCGGCTAGGGATATATTTAGGGTTGTTCGAAAAATCAAACCCGGAGGGTCCAGTTGCATGTGGGGCTGCGTAAAGGCTCCCCTGGGGAGATCACTTGTACCCAAAGCCTTCCTTTGGGGGCACATTTGGATGGGCGAAAAGGCCTCGGAACGCATTTCCTGGGGCCTGATTTTTCAGTCATCTCCGATGACGGCCAGGGCTACGTTTAGGTTTGCTCAGGAACAGTGAATCCGGAGGGTCCAGTTGCATGTGGGGCTGCGTAAAGGATCCCCTGCGGAGTTCACTTGTACCCAAAGCCTTCCTTTGGTGACACTTTTGGATGGGCGAAAAGGCCTCGGAACGCATTTCCTGGGGCCTGATTTTTCAGTCGTCTTTGATGACGGCTAGGGCTACGTTTAGGTTTGCTCAGGAACAGCGAACCCGGAGGGTCCAGTTGCATGTGGGGCTGCGTAAAGGCTCCCCTGGGGAGATCACTTGTAACCAAAGCCTTCCTTTGGTGACACTTTTGGATGGTCCAAAGGGGCTTGCAACGCATTTTCTGGGGCCCGGGTTTTCAGTCTTCTCCCATGCCGGCTAGGGTTATGTTTAGGGTTGCTCGGAAAGAGCGAACCCGGAGGGTCCAGTTGCATGTGGGGCTGCATAAAGGCTCCCCTGGGGAGTTCACTTGTACCCAAAGCCTTCCTTTGGGGGCACATTTGGATGGGCGAAAAGGCCTCGGAACGAATTTCCTGGGGCCTGATTTTTCACTCGTCTCCGATGACGGCTAGGGCTACGTTTAGGTTTGCTTAGGAACAGTGAACCCGGAGGGTCCAGTTGCATGTGGGGCTGTGTAAAGGCTCCCCTGGGGAGATCACTTGTACCCAAAGCCTTCCTTTGCGGGCACTTTTGGAAGGTCCAAAACGGCTCGCAACGCATTTCCTGGGGCCTGATTTTTCAGTCGTCTCCGATGACGGCCAGGGCTACGTTTAGGTTTGCTGAGGAACAGCGAACCCGGAGGGTCCAGTTGCATGTGGGGCTGCGTAAAGGCTCCCCTGGGGAGTTCTCTTGTACCCAAAGCCTTCCTTTGGTGACACTTTTGGATGGGCGAAAAGGGCTCGGAACGCATTTCCTGGGGCCTGATTTTTCAGTCGTCTCCGATGACTACTAGGGCTATGTTTCGGGATGCTTGGAAACAGCGAACTCGGGGGGTCCAGTTGCATATGGGGCTGCGTAAAGGCTCCCCTGGGAACTTCAGATGTACTGAAAGCCTTCCTTTGGTGACACTTTTGGATGGTCCAAAGGGGCTTGCAACGCATTTCCTGGGGCCTGATTTTTCAGTCGTCTCCGATGACGGCCAGGGCTACGTTTAGGTTTGCTCAGGAACAGCGAACCCGGAGGGTCCAGTTGCATGTGGGGCTGCGTAAAGGCTCCCCTGGGGAGTTCTCTTGTACCCAAAGCCTTCCTTTGCGGGCACTTTTGGATGGGCGAAAAGGGCTCGTAACGCATTTCCTGGGGCCTGATTTTTCAGTCGTCATCGATGCAGGCTAGGGCTATGTTTAGGGATGCTCGGAAACAGCGAACCTGGAGGGTCCAGTTGCATGTGGGGCTGCGTAAAGGCTCCCCTGGGAACTTCAGATGTACCCAAAGCCTTCCTTTGGGGGCACTTTTGGAAGGTCCAAAGGGGCTCGCAACGCATTTCCTGGGGCCTGATTTTTCAGTCGTCTCCGATGACGACCAGGGCTACGTTTAGGTTTGCTGAGGAACAGCGAACCCGGAGGGTCCAGTTGCATGTGGGGCTGCGTAAAGGCTCCCCTGGGGAGTTCTCTTGTACCCAAAGCCTTCCTTTGGGGGCACTTTTGGATGGTCCAAAGGGGCTCGCAACGCATTTCCTGGGGCCTGATTTTTCATTCGTCTGCGATGACCACTAGGGCTACGTTTGGATTTGCTCAGGAACAGCGAACCCGGAGAGTCCAGTTGCATGTGGGGCTGCGTAAAGGCTCCCCTGGGGAGTTCTCTTGTACCCAAAGTCTTCATTTGGGGGCACATTTGGATGGGCGAAAAGGGCTCCGAACGCATTTCCTGGGGCCTGATTTTTCACACATCTTCGATGACGGCCAGGGCTACATTTCGGTTTGCTCAGGAACAGCGAACCCGGAGGGTCCAGTTGCATGTGGGGCTGCGTAAAGGCTCCCCTGGGGAGTTCACTTGTACCCAAAGCCTTCCTTTGGTGACACTTTTGGATGGTCCAAAGCGGCTTGCAACGCATTTCCTGGGGCCTGATTTTTCAGTCGTCTCCGATGACGGCCAGGGTTACGTTTAGGTTTGCTCAGGAACAGCGAACCCGGAGGGTCCAGTTGCATGTGGGGCTGCGTAAAGGCTCCCCTGGGGAGTTCTCTTGTACCCAAAGCCTTCCTTTGGGGGCACTTTTGGATGGTCCAAAGGGGCTTGCAACGCGTTTTCTGGGGCCCGGGTTTTCAGTCTTCTCCCATGCCGGCTAGGGATATATTTAGGGTTGATCGGAAAAATCGAACCCGGAGGGTCCAGTTGCATGTGGGGCTGCGTAAAGGCTCCCCTGGGGAGTTCTCTTGTACCCAAAGCCTTCCTTTGGTGACACTTTTGGATGGTCCAAAGGGGCTTGCAACGCGTTTTCTGGGGCCCGGGTTTTCAGTCTTCTCCCTTGCCGGCTAGGGATATATTTAGGGTTGCTCGGAAAGAGCGAACCCGGAGGGTCCAGTTGCATGTGGGGCTGCATAAACGATCCCCTGGGGAGTTCACTTGTACCCAAAGCCTTCCTTTGGGGGCACATTTGGATGGGCGAAAAGGCCTCGGAACGCATTTCCTGGGGCCTGATTTTTCACTCGTCTCCGATGACGGCTAGGGCTACGTTTAGGTTTGCTCAGGAACAGTGAACCCGGAGGGTCCAGTTGCATGTGGGGCTGCGTAAAGGCTCCCCTGGGGAGTTCTCTTGTACCCAAAGCCTTCCTTTGGTGACACTTTTGGATGGTCCAAAGGGGCTTGCAACACGTTTTCTGGGGCCCGGGTTTTCAGTCTTCTCCCATGCCGGCTAGGGTTATGATTAGGGTTGCTCGGAAAGAGCGAACCCGGAGGGTCCAGTTGCATGTGGGGCTGCATAAAGGCTCCCCTGGGGAGTTCACTTGTACCCAAAGCCTTCCTTTGGGGGCACATTTCGATGGGCGAAAAGGCCTCGGAACGCATTTCCTGGGGCCTGATTTTTCACTCGTCTCCGATGACGGCTAGGGCTACGTTTAGGTTTTCTCAGGAACAGTGAACCCGGAGGGTCCAGTTGCATGTGGGGCTGCGTAAAGGCTCCCCTGGGGAGATCACTTGTACCCAAAGCCTTCCTTTGCGGGCACTTTTGGATGGTCCAAAGGGGCTTGCAACGCATTTCCTGGGGCCTGATTTTTCAGTCGTCTCCGATGACGCCTAGGGCTACGTTTAGGTTTGCTCATGAACAGCGAACCCGGAGGGTCCAGTTGCATGTGGGGCTGCGTAAAGGCTCCCCTGGGGAGTTCTCTTGTACCCAAAGCCTTCCTTTTGTGACACTTTTGGATGGTCCAAAGGGGCTTGCAACGCGTTTTCTGGGGCCCGGGTTTTCAGTCTTCTCCCATGACGCCTAGGGATATATTTAGGGTTGATCGGAAAAATCGAACCCGGAGGGTCCAGTTGCATGTGGGGCTGCGTAAAGGCTCCCCTGGGGAGTTCTCTTGTACCCAAAGCCTTCCTTTGGTGACACTTTTGGATGGTCCAAAGGGGCTTGCAACGCGTTTTCTGGGGCCCGGGTTTTCAGTCTTCTCCCTTGCCGGCTAGGGATATATTTAGGGTTGTTCGAAAAATCGAACCCGGACGGTCCAGTTGCATGTGGGGCTGCGTAAAGGCTCCCCTGGGGAGTTCACTTGTATCCAAAGCCTTCCTTTGGTGACACTTTTGGATGGGCGAAAAGGCCTCGGAACGCATTTCCTGGGGCCTGATTTTTCAGTCGTCTCCGATGACTGCTAGGGCTATGTTTCGGGATGCTTGGAAACAGCGAACTCGGAGGGTCCAGTTGCATATGGGGCTGCGTAAAGGCTCCCCTGGGAAATTCAGATGTAACGAAAGCCTTCCTTTGGGGGCACTTTTGAATGGTCCAAAGGGGCTTGCAACGCATTTCCTGGGGCCTGATTTTTCAGTCGTCTCTTATGACTGCAAGGGCTATGTTTATGGATGCTCGGAAATAGCGAACGCGGAGGGTCCAGTTGCATGTGGGACTGCGTAAAGGCTCCCCTGGGGAGTTCACTTGTACCCAAAGCCTTCTTTGGGGGCACTTTTGGATGGTCCAAAGCGGCTCGCAACGCATTTCCTGGGGCCTGATTTTTCAGTCGTCTCCGATGACGGCCAGGGCTACGTTTAGGTTTGCTCAGGAACAGCGAACCCGGAGGGTCCAGTTGCATGTGGGGCTGCGTAAAGGCTCCCCTGGGGAGTTCTCTTGTACCCAAAGCCTTCCTTTGGTGACACTTTTGGATGGTCCAAAGGGGCTTGCAACGTGTTTTCTGGGGCCCGGGTTTTCAGTCTTCTCCCATGACGCCTAGGGATATATTTAGGGTTGCTCGGAAAAATCGAACCCGAATGGTCCAGTTGCATGTGGGGCTGCGTAAAGGCTCCCCTGGGGAGTTCTCTTGTACCCAAAGCCTTCCTTTGGGGGCACTTTTGGATGGGCGAAAAGGGCTTGCAACGCATTTCCTGGGGCCTGATTTTTCAGTCGTCTTCGATGCCGGCTAGGGCTATGTTTAGGCATGCTGGGAAACAGCGAGCTCGGAGGTTCCAGTTGCATGTGGGGCTGTGTAAAGGCTCCCCTGGGGAGTTCTCTTGTACCCAAAGTCTTCATTTGGTGACACATTTGGATGGGCGAAAAGGGCTCGGAACGCATTTCCTGGGGCCTGATTTTTCACACATCTTCGATGACGGCCAGCGCTACATTTCGGTTTGCTCAGGAACAGCGAACCCGGAGGGTCCAGTTGCATGTGGGGCTGCGTAAAGGCTCCCCTGGGGAGTTCTCTTGTACCCAAAGCCTTCCTTTGGTGACACTTTTGGATGGTCCAAAGGGGCTTGCAACGCGTTTTCTGGGGCCCGGGTTTTCAGTCTTCTCCCATGCCGGCTAGGGATATATTTAGGGTTGTTCGAAAAATCGAACCCGGACGGTCCAGTTGCATGTGGGGCTGCATAAAGGCTCCCCTGGGGAGTTCACTTGTATCCAAAGCCTTCCTTTGGTGACACTTTTGGATGGGCGAAAAAATGCCTCGGAACGCATTTCCTGGGGCCTGATTTTTCAGTCGTCTCCGATGACTGCTAGGGCTATGTTTCGGGATGCTTGGAAACAGCGAACTGGGAGGGTCCAGTTGCATATGGGGCTGCGTAAAGGCTCCCCTGGGAACTTCAGATGTACCGGAAGCCTTCCTTTGGGGGCACTTTTGGATGGTCCAAAGGGGCTTGCAACGCATTTCCTGGGGCCTGATTTTTCAGTCGTCTCCGATGACGGCCAGGGATACGTTTAGGTTTGCTGAGGAACAGCGAACCCGGAGGGTCCAGTTGCATGTGGGGCTGCGTAAAGGCTCCCCTGGGGAGTTCTCTTGTACCCAAAGCCTTCCTTTGGTGACACTTTTGGATGGTCCAATGGGGCTTGCAACGCGTTTTCTGGGGCCTGGGTTTTCAGTGTTCTCCCATGCCGCCTAGGGATATATTTAGGGTTGCTCGGAAATATCGAACCCGAAGGGTCCAATTGCATGTGGGGCTGCGTAAAGACTCCCCTGGGGAGTTCTCTTGTACCCAAAGCCTTCCTTTGGGGGCACTTTTGGATGGGCGAAAAGGGCTCGTAACGCATTTCCTGGGGCCTGATTTTTCAGTCGTCTTCGATGCCGGCTAGGGCTATGTTTAGGGATGCTCGGAAACAGCGAGCTCGGAGGGTCCAGTTGCATATGGGGCTGTGTAAAGGCTCCCCTGGGAACTTCAGATGTACCCAAAGCCTTCCTTTGCGGGCACTTTTGGATGGTCCAAAGCGGCTTGCAACGCATTTCCTGGGGCCTGATTTTTCAATCGTCTTCGATGCCGGCTAGGGCTATGTTTAGGGATGCTCGGAAACAGCGAACCCGGAGGGTCCAGTTGCATGTGGGGCTGCGTAAAGGCTCCCCTGGGGAGTCCACTTGTACCCAAAGCCTTCCTTTGGTGACACTTTTGGATGGGCGTAAAGGGCTCGCAACACATTTCCTGGGGCCTGATTTTTCAGTAGTCTCCTATGACGGCCAGGGCTACGTTTAGGTTTGCTCAGGAACAGCGAACCCGGAGGGTCCAGTTGCATGTGGGGCTGCGTAAAGGCTCCCCTGGGGAGTTCACTTGTACCCAAAGCCTTCCTTTGGGGACACTTTTGGATGGTCCAAAGGGGCTTGCAACGCGTTTTCTGGGGCCCGGGTTTTCAGTCTTCTCCCATGCCGGCTAGGGATATATTTAGGGTTGATCGGAAAAATCGAACCCGAAGGGTCCAGTTGCATTTGGGGCTGCGTAAAGGCTCCCCTGGGGAGTTCTCTTGTACCCAAAGCCTTCCTTTGGGGGCACTTTTGGATGGGCGAAAAGGGCTTGCAGCGCATTTCCTGGGGCCTGATTTTTCAGTCGTCTTCGATGCCGGCTAGGGCTATGTTTAGGCATGCTGGGAAACAGCGAGCTCGGAGAGTCCAGTTGCATGTGGGGCTGCGTAAAGGCTCCCCTGGGGAGATCACTTGTACCCAAAGCCTTCCTTTGCGGGCACTTTTGGATGGGCGAAAAAGGGCTCGTAACGCATTTCCTGGGGCCTGATTTTTCAGTCGTCTCTGATGACTGCAAGGGCTATGTTTATGGATGCTCGGAAACAGCGAACGCGGAGGGTCCAGTTGCATGTGGGACTGCGTAAAGGCTCCCCTGGGGAGTTCACTTGTACCCAAAGCCTTCTTTGGGGGCACTTTTGGATGGTCCAAAGCGGCTCGCAACGCATTTCCTGGGGCCTGATTTTTCAGTCGTCTCCGATGACGGCTAGGGCTACGTTTAGGTTTGCTCAGGAACAGCGAACCCGGAGGGTCCAGTTGCATGTGGGGCTGCGTAAAGGCTCCCCTGGGGAGTTCTCTTGTACCCAAAGCCTTCCTTTGGTGACACTTTTGGATGGTCCAAAGGGGCTTGCAACGTGTTTTCTGGGGCCCGGGTTTTCAGTCTTCTCCCATGACGCCTAGGGATATATTTAGGGTTGCTCGGAAAAATCGAACCCGAATGGTCCAGTTGCATGTGGGGCTGCGTAAAGGCTCCCCTGGGGAGTTCTCTTGTACCCAAAGCCTTCCTTTGGGGGCACTTTTGGATGGGCGAAAAGGGCTTGCAACGCATTTCCTGGGGCCTGATTTTTCAGTCGTCTTCGATGACGGCCAGCGCTACATTTCGGTTTGCTCAGGAACAGCGAACCCGGAGGGTCCAGTTGCATGTGGGGCTGCGTAAAGGCTCCCCTGGGGAGTTCTCTTGTACCCATAGCCTTCCTTTGCGGGCACTTTTGCATGGTCCAAAGGGGCTTGCAACGCATTTCCTGGTACCTGATTTTTCAGTCGTCTGCAATGACGGCTAGGGCTACGTTTAGATTTGCTCAGGAACAGCGAACCCAGAGGGTCCAATTGCATGTGGGGCTGGGTAAAGGCTCCCCTGGGGAGTTCACTTGTATCCAAAGCCTTCCTTTGGTGACACTTTTGGATGGGCGAAAAGGCCTCGTAACGCATTTCCTGGGGCCTGATTTTTCAGTCGTCTCCGATGACTGCTAGGGCTATGTTTAGGGATGCTTGGAAACAGCGAACTCGGAGGGTCCAGTTGCATGTGGGGCTGCGTAAAGGCTCCCCTGGGGAGTTCACTTGTACCCAAAGCCTTCCTTTGCGGGCACTTTTGGATGGGCGAAAAGGGCTCGTAACGCATTTCCTGGGGCCTGATTTTTCAGCCGTCTCTGATGACTGCTAGGGTTATGTTTATGGATGCTCGGAAACAGCGAACGCGGAGGGTCCAGTTGCATGTGGGACTGCGTAAAGGCTCCCCTGGGGAGTTCACTTGTACCCAAAGCCTTCTTTGGGGGCACTTTTGGATGGTCCAAAGCGGCTCGCAACGCATTTCCTGGGGCCTGATTTTTCAGTCGTCTCCGATGACGGCTAGGGCTTCGTTTAGGTTTGCTCAGGAACAGCGAACCCGGAGGGTCCAGTTGCATGTGGGGCTGCGTAAAGGCTCCCCTGGGGAGTTCTCTTGTACCCAAAGCCTTCCTTTGGTGACACTTTTGGATGGTCCAAAGGGGCTTGCAACGCGTTTTCTGGGGCCCGGGTTTTCAGTCTTCTCCCATGCCGGCTAGGGATATATTTAGGGTTGTTCGAAAAATCGAACCCGGACGGTCCAGTTGCATGTGGGGCTGCATAAAGGCTCCCCTGGGGAGTTCACTTGTATCCAAAGCCTTCCTTTGGTGACACTTTTGGATGGGCGAAAAAATGCCTCGGAACGCATTTCCTGGGGCCTGATTTTTCAGTCGTCTCCGATGACTGCTAGGGCTATGTTTCGGGATGCTTGGAAACAGCGAACTGGGAGGGTCCAGTTGCATATGGGGCTGCGTAAAGGCTCCCCTGGGAACTTCAGATGTACCGAAAGCCTTCCTTTGGGGGCACTTTTGGATGGTCCAAAGGGGCTTGCAACGCATTTCCTGGGGCCTGATTTTTCAGTCGTCTCCGATGACGGCCAGGGCTACGTTTAGGTTTGCTGAGGAACAGCGAACCCGGAGGGTCCAGTTGCATGTGGGGCTGCGTAAAGGCTCCCCTGGGGAGTTCTCTTGTACCCAAAGCCTTCCTTTGGTGACACTTTTGGATGGTCCAATGGGGCTTGCAACGCGTTTTCTGGGGCCTGGGTTTTCAGTGTTCTCCCATGCCGCCTAGGGATATATTTAGGGTTGCTCGGAAATATCGAACCCGAAGGGTCCAATTGCATGTGGGGCTGCGTAAAGGCTCCCCTGGGGAGTTCTCTTGTACCCAAAGCCTTCCTTTGCGGGCACTTTTGGATGGGCGAAAAGGGCTTGCAACGCATTTCCTGGGGCCTGATTTTTCAGTCGTCTCCGATGACTGCTAGGGCTATGTTTAGGGATGCTCGGAAACAGCGAGCTCGGAGGGTCCAGTTGCATATGGGGCTGTGTAAAGGCTCCCCTGGGAACTTCAGATGTACCCAAAGCCTTCCTTTGCGGGCACTTTTGGATGGTCCAAAGCGGCTTGCAACGCATTTCCTGGGGCCTGATTTTTCAGTCGTCTTCGATGCCGGCTAGGGCTATGTTTATGGATGCTCGGAAACAGCGAACCCGGAGGGTCCAGTTGCATGTGGGACTGCGTAAAGGCTCCCCTGGGGAGTCCACTTGTACCCAAAGCCTTCCTTTGGTGACACTTTTGGATGGGCGAAAAGGGCTCGCAACACATTTCCTGGGGCCTGATTTTTCAGTAGTCTCCTATGACGGCCAGGGCTACGTTTAGGTTTGCTCAGGAACAGCGAACCCGGAGGGTCCAGTTGCATGTGGGGCTGCGTAAAGGCTCCCCTGGGGAGTTCACTTGTACCCAAAGCCTTCCTTTGGGGACACTTTTGGATGGGCGAAAAGGGCTCGTAACGCATTTCCTGGGGCCTGATTTTTCAGTCATCTTCGATGCCGTCTAGGGCTATGTTCAGGGATGCTCGGAAACAGCGAACGCGGAGGGTCCAGTTGCATGTGGGGCTGCGTAAAGGCTCCCCTGGGGAGTTCTCTTGTACCCAAAGCCTTCCTTTGGTGACACTTTTGGATGGTCCAAAGGGGCTTGCAACGCGTTTTCTGGGGCCCGGGTTTTCAGTCTTCTCCCATGCCGGCTAGGGATATATTTAGGGTTGATCGGAAAAATCGAACCCGAAGGGTCCAGTTGCATGTGGGGCTGCGTAAAGGCTCCCCTGGGGAGTTCTCTTGTACCCAAAACCTTCCTTTGGGGGCACTTTTGGATGGGCCAAAAGGGCTTGCAACGCATTTCCTGGGGCCTGATTTTTCAGTGGTCTTCGATGCCGGCTAGGGCTATGTTTAGGCATGCTGGGAAACAGCGAGCTCGGAGGTTCCAGTTGCATGTGGGGCTGCGTAAAGGCTCCCCTGGGGAGATCACTTGTACCCAAAGCCTTCCTTTGCGGGCACTTTTGGATGGGCGAAAAGGGCTCGTAACGCATTTCCTGGGGCCTGATTTTTCAGTCGTCTCTGATGACTGCTAGGGCTATGTTTATGGATGCTCGGAAACAGCGAACGCGGAGGGTCCAGTTGCATGTGGGACTGCGTAAAGGCTCCCCTGGGGAGTTCACTTGTACCCAAAGCCTTCTTTGGTGGCACTTTTGGATGGTCCAAAGCGGCTCGCAACGCATTTCCTGTGGCCTGATTTTTCAGTCGTCTCCGATGACGGCTAGGGCTACGTTTAGGTTTGCTCAGGAACAGCGAACCCGGAGGGTCCAGTTGCATGTGGGGCTGCGTAAAGGCTCCCCTGGGGAGTTCTCTTGTACCCAAAGCCTTCCTTTGGTGACACTTTTGGATGGTCCAAAGGGGCTTGCAACGCGTTTTCTGGGGCCCGGGTTTTCAGTCTTCTCCCATGACGCCTAGGGATATATTTAGGGTTGCTCGGAAAAATCGAACCCGAATGGTCCAGTTGCATGTGGGGCTGCGTAAAGGCTCCCCTGGGGAGTTCTCTTGTACCCAAAGCCTTCCTTTGGGGGCACTTTTGGATGGGCGAAAAGGGCTTGCAACGCATTTCCTGGGGCCTGATTTTTCAGTCGTCTTCAATGCCGGCTAGGGCTATGTTTAGGGATGCTGGGAAACAGCGAGCTCGGAGGTTCCAGTTGCATGTGGGGCTGCGTAAAGGCTCCTCTGAGGAGATCACTTGTACCCAAAGCCTTCCTTTGGGGGCACTTTTGGATGGGCGAAAAGGGCTCGCAACGCATTTCCTGGGGCCTGATTTTTCAGTCGTCTCTGATGACTGCAAGGGCTATGTTTATGGATGCTCGGAAACAGCGAACGCGGAGGGTCCAGTTGCATGTGGGACTGCGTAAAGGCTCCCCTGGGGAGTTCACTTGTACCCAAAGCCTTCTTTGGGGGCACTTTTGGATGGTCCAAAGCGGCTCGCAACGCATTTCCTGGGGCCTGATTTTTCAGTCGTCTCCGATGACGGCTAGGGCTACGTTTAGGTTTGCTCAGGAACAGCGAACCCGGAGGGTCCAGTTGCATGTGGGGCTGCGTAAAGGCTCCCCTGGGGAGTTCTCTTGTACCCAAAGCCTTCCTTTGGTGACACTTTTGGATGGTCCAATGGGGCTTGCAACGCGTTTTCTGGGGCCCGGGTTTTCAGTCTTCTCCCATGCCGGCTAGGGATATATTTAGGGTTGTTCTGAAAAATCGAACCCGAAGGGTCCAGTTGCATGTGGGGCTGCGTAAAGGCTCCCCTGGGGAGTTCTCTTCTACCCAAAACCTTCCTTTGCGGGCACTTTTGGATGGTCCAAAGGGGCTTGCAACGCGTTTTCTGGGGCCCGGGTTTTCAGTCTTCTCCCATGCCGGCTAGGGATATATTTAGGGTTGATCGGAAAAATCGAACACGGAGGGTCCAGTTGCATGTGGGGCTGCGTAAAGGCTCCCCTGGGGAGTTCACTTGTACCCAAAGCCTTCCTTTGGTGACACTTTTGGATGGGCGAAAAGGGCTCGCAACACATTTCCTGGGGCCTGATTTTTCAGTAGTCTCCTATGACGGCCAGGGCTACGTTTAGGTTTGCTGAGGAACAGCGAACCCGGAGGGTCCAGTTGCATGTGGGGCTGCGTAAAGGCTCCCCTGGGGAGTTCACTTGTACCCAAAGCCTTCCTTTGGGGGCACTTTTGGATGGTCCAAAGGGGCTTGCAACGCATTTCCTGGGGCCTGATTTTTCAGTCATCTTCGATGCCGTCTAGGGCTATGTTCAGGGATGCTCGGAAACAGCGAACCCGGAGGGTCCAGTTGCATGTGGGGCTGCGTAAAGGCTCCCCTGGGGAGTTCTCTTGTACCCAAAGTCTTCCTTTGGGGGCACATTTGGATGGGCGAAAAGGGCTCGTAACGCATTTCCTGGGGCCTGATTTTTCAGTCGTCTCCGATGACTGCTAGGGCTATGTTTAGGGATGTTCGGAAACAGCGAACTCGGAGGGTCCAGTTGCATATGGGGCTGCGTAAAGGCTGCCCTGGGAACTTCAGATGTACCGAAAGCCTTCCTTTGGGGGCACTTTTGGATGGTCCTAAGGGGCTCGCAACGCATTTCCTGGGGCCTTATTTTTCACTCGTCTCCGATGACGGCCAGGGCTACGTTTAGGTTTGCTGAGGAACAGCGAACCCGGAGGGTCCAGTTGCATGTGGGGCTGCGTAAAGGCTCCCCTGGGGAGTTCTCTTGTACCCAAAGCCTTCCTTTGGTGACACTTTTGGATGGTCCAAAGGGGCTTGCAACGCGTTTTCTGGGGCCCGGGTTTTCAGTCTTCTCCCATGACGCCTAGGGATATATTTAGGGTTGCTCGGAAAAATCGAACCCGAAGGGTCCAATTGCATGTGGGGCTGCGTAAAGGCTCCCCTGGGGAGTTCTCTTCTACCCAAAACCTTCCTTTGCGGGCACTTTTGGATGGTCCAAAGGGGCTTGCAACGCGTTTTCTGGGGCCCGGGTTTTCAGTCTTCTCCCATGCCGGCTAGGGATATATTTAGGGTTGATCGGAAAAATCGAACACGGAGGGTCCAGTTGCATGTGGGGCTGCGTAAAGGCTCCCCTGGGGAGTTCACTTGTACCCAAAGCCTTCCTTTGGTGACACTTTTGGATGGGCGAAAAGGGCTCGCAACACATTTCCTGGGGCCTGATTTTTCAGTAGTCTCCTATGACGGCCAGGGCTACGTTTAGGTTTGCTGAGGAACAGCGAACCCGGAGGGTCCAGTTGCATGTGGGGCTGCGTAAAGGCTCCCCTGGGGAGTTCACTTGTACCCAAAGCCTTCCTTTGGGGGCACTTTTGGATGGTCCAAAGGGGCTTGCAACGCATTTCCTGGGGCCTGATTTTTCAGTCATCTTCGATGCCGTCTAGGGCTATGTTCAGGGATGCTCGGAAACAGCGAACCCGGAGGGTCCAGTTGCATGTGGGGCTGCGTAAAGGCTCCCCTGGGGAGTTCTCTTGTACCCAAAGTCTTCCTTTGGGGGCACATTTGGATGGGCGAAAAGGGCTCGTAACGCATTTCCTGGGGCCTGATTTTTCAGTCGTCTCCGATGACTGCTAGGGCTATGTTTAGGGATGTTCGGAAACAGCGAACTCGGAGGGTCCAGTTGCATATGGGGCTGCGTAAAGGCTGCCCTGGGAACTTCAGATGTACCGAAAGCCTTCCTTTGGGGGCACTTTTGGATGGTCCTAAGGGGCTCGCAACGCATTTCCTGGGGCCTTATTTTTCACTCGTCTCCGATGACGGCCAGGGCTACGTTTAGGTTTGCTGAGGAACAGCGAACCCGGAGGGTCCAGTTGCATGTGGGGCTGCGTAAAGGCTCCCCTGGGGAGTTCTCTTGTACCCAAAGCCTTCCTTTGGTGACACTTTTGGATGGTCCAAAGGGGCTTGCAACGCGTTTTCTGGGGCCCGGGTTTTCAGTCTTCTCCCATGACGCCTAGGGATATATTTAGGGTTGCTCGGAAAAATCGAACCCGAAGGGTCCAATTGCATGTGGGGCTGCGTAAAGGCTCCCCTGGGGAGTTCTCTTGTACCCAAAGCCTTCCTTTGGGGGCACTTTTGGATGGGCGAAAAGGGCTTGCAACGCATTTCCTGGGGCCTGATTTTTCAGTCGTCTTCGATGCCGGCTAGGGCTATGTTTAGGGATGCTGGGAAACAGCGAGCTCGGAGGTTCCAGTTGCATGTGGGGCTGCGTAAAGGCTCCCCTGGGGAGATCACTTGTACCCAAAGCCTTCCTTTGCGGGCACTTTTGGATGGGCGAAAAGGGCTCGTAACGCATTTCCTGGGGCCTGATTTTTCAGTCGTCTCTGATGACTGCTAGGGCTATGTTTATGGATGCTCGGAAACAGCGAATGCGGAGAGTCCAGTTGCATGTGGGACTGCGTAAAGGCTCCCCTGGGGAGTTCACTTGTACCCAAAGCCTTCTTTGGGGGCACTTTTGGATGGTCCAAAATGGCTCGCAACGCATTTCCTGGGGCCTGATTTTTCAGTCGTCTCCGATGACGGCTAGGGCTACGTTTAGGTTTGCTCAGGAACAGCGAACCCGGAGGGTCCAGTTGCATGTGGGGCTGCGTAAAGGCTCCCCTGGGGAGTTCTCTTGTACCCAAAGCCTTCCTTTGGTGACACTTTTGGATGGTCCAAAGTGGCTTGCAACGCGTTTTCTGGGGCCCGGGTTTTCAGTCTTCTCCCATGCCGGCTAGGGATATATTTAGGGTTGCTCGGAAAAATCGAACCCGAAGGGTCCAATTGCATGTGGGGCTGCGTAAAGGCTCCCCTGGGGAGTTCTCTTGTACCCAAAGCCTTCCTTTGGGGGCACTTTTGGATGGGCGAAAAGGGCTCGTAACGCATTTCCTGGGGCCTGATTTTACAGTCGTCATCGATGCCGGCTAGGGCTACGTTTAGGGATGCTCGGAAACAGCGAACCCGGAGGGTCCAGTTGCATGTGGGGCTGCGTAAAGGCTCCCCTGGGGAGTTCACTTGTACCCAAAGCCTTCATTTGGTGACACTTTTGGATGGGCGAAAAGGGCTCGCAGCGCATTTCCTGTGGCCTGATTTTTCAGTCGTCTTCGATGCCGGCTAGGGCTGTGTTTAGGGATGCTGGGATACAGCGAACGCGGAGGGTCCAGTTGCATGTGGGGCTGCGTAAAGGCTCCCCTGGGGAGATCACTTGTACCCAAAGCCTTCCTTTGCGGGCACTTTTGGATGGGCGAAAAGGGCTCGTAACGCCTTTCCTGGGGCCTGATTTTTCAGTCGTCTCCGATGACTGCTAGGGCTATGTTTAGGGATGCTCGGAAACAGCGAGCTCGGAGGGTCCAGTTGCATATGGGGCTGTGTAAAGGCTCCCCTGGGAACTTCAGATGTACCGAAAGCCTTCCTTTGGGGGCACTTTTCGAAGGTCCAAAACGGCTCGCAACGCATTTCCTGGGGCCTGATTTTACAGTCGTCTCCGATGACGGCCAGGGCTACGTTTAGGTTTGCTCAGGAACAGCGAACCCGGAGGGTCCAGTTGCATGTGGGGCTGCGTAAAGGCTCCCCTGGGGAGTTCTCTTGTACCCAAAGCCTTCCTTTGGTGACACTTTTGGATGGTCCAAAGGGGCTCGCAACGCATTTCCTGGGGCCTGATTTTTTATTCGTCTGCGATGACGGCTAGGGCTACGTTTAGATTTGCTCAGGAACAGCGAACCCGGAGGGTCCAGTTGCATGTGGGGCTGCGTAAAGGCTCCCCTGGGGAGTTCACTTGTACCCAAAGCCTTCCTTTGGGGGCACTTTTGGATGGGCGAAAAGGGCTTGCAACGCATTTCCTGGGGCCTGATTTTTCAGTCGTCTTCGATGCCGGCTTGGGCTATGTTTAGGGATGCTCGGAAACAGCGAACCCGGAGGGTCCAGTTGCATGTGGGGCTGCGTAAAGGCTCCCCTGGGGAGTTCTCTTGTACCCAAAGTCTTCATTTGGGGGCACATTTGGATGGGCGAAAAGGGCTCGGAACGCATTTCCTGGGGCCTGATTTTTCACACATCTTCGATGACGGCCAGGGCTACATTTCGGTTTGCTCAGGAACAGCGAACCCGGAGGGTCCAGTTGCATGTGGGGCTGCGTAAAGGCTCCCCTGGGGAGTTCACTTGTACCCAAAGCCTTCCTTTGGGGGCACTTTTGGATGGGCGAAAAGGGCTCGCAACGCATTTTTTGTGGCCTGATTTTTCAGTCGTCTTCGATTCCGGCTAGGGCTGTGTTTAGGGATGCTGGGAAACAGCGAACTCGGAGGGTCCAGTTGCATGTGGGGCTGCGTAAAGGCTCCCCTGGGGAGTTCACTTGTACCCAAAGCCTTCCTTTGGGGGCACTTTTGGATGGTCCAAAACGGCTTGCAACGCGTTTCCTGCGGCCTGATTTTACAGTCGTCTCCGATGACGGCCAGGGCTACGTTTAGGTTTGCTCAGGAACAGCGAACCCGGAGGGTCCAGTTGCATGTGGGGCTGCGTAAAGGCTCCCCTGGGGAGTTCTCTTGTACCCATAGCCTTCCTTTGCGGGCACTTTTGCATGGTCCAAAGGGGCTTGCAACGCATTTCCTGGTACCTGATTTTTCAGTCGTCTGCAATGACGGCTAGGGCTACGTTTAGATTTGCTCAGGAACAGCGAACCCAGAGGGTCCAATTGCATGTGGGGCTGGGTAAAGGCTCCCCTGGGGAGTTCACTTGTATCCAAAGCCTTCCTTTGGTGACACTTTTGGATGGGCGAAAAGGCCTCGTAACGCATTTCCTGGGGCCTGATTTTTCAGTCGTCTCCGATGACTGCTAGGGCTATGTTTAGGGATGCTTGGAAACAGCGAACTCGGAGGGTCCAGTTGCATATGGGGCTGCGTAAAGGCTCCCCTGGGAACTTCAGATGTACCGAAAGCCTTCCTTTGGGGGCACTTTTGGATGGTCCAAAGGGGCTTGCAACGTATTTCCTGGGGCCTGATTTTTCAGTCGTCTCCGATGACGGCAAGGGCTACGTTTAGGTTTGCTGAGGAACAGCGAACCCGGAGGGTCCAGTTGCATGTGGGGCTGCGTAAAGGCTCCCCTGGGGAGTTCAGATGTACCCAAAGCCTTCCTTTGGGGGCACTTTTGGATGGGCGAATGGGGCTCGTAACACATTTTCTGTGGCCCGAGCTTTCAGTCGACTGCCAGGCGTGCTAGGGCTATATTTAGGGTTGCTGTCAAAGAGCGAATACGGAGGGTCCAGTTGCATGTGGGGCTGCGTAAAGGCTCCCCTGGGGAGTTCAGATGTACCCAAAGCCTTCCTTTGGGGGCACTTTTGGATGGTCGAATGGCGCTTGTAGCACGTTTTCTGGGGCCCGATTTTTCAGTTGTCTGCCATGCGGGCCAGGGTTATATTTAGGGTTGCTGTGAAAGAGCGAATACGGAGGGTCCAGTTGCATGTGGGGCTGCATAAAGGCTCCCCTGGGGAGTTCACTTGTACCCAAAGCCTTCCTTTGGGGGCACTTTTGGATGGGCGAAAGGGGCTTGCAACGTTTTTCTGTGGCCCGAGCTTTCAGTGGACTGCCAGGCGTGCTAGGGCTATATTTAGGCTTGCGGTGAAAGAGTGAACCCGGAGGGTCCAGTTGCATGTGGTGCTGCATAAAGGCTCCCCTGGGGAGTTCACTTGTACCCAAAGCCTTCCTTTGGGGCATTTTTGGATGGTCGAACGGGGCTTGTAGCACGTTTTCTGGGGCCCGATTTTTCAGTCGTCTGCCATGCGGGCCAGGGTTATATTTAGGGTTGCTGTGAAAGAGTGAACCCGGAGGGTCCAGTTGCATGTGGTGCTGCATAAAGGCTCCCCTGGGGAGTTCAGATGTACCCAAAGCCTTCCTTTGGGGGCACTTTTGGATGGGCGAATGGGGCTCGTAACACATTTTCTGGAGCCCGAGCTTTCAGTCGACTGCCAGGCGTGCTAGGGCTATATTTAGGGTTGCTGTCAAAGAGCGAATACGGAGGGTCCAGTTGCATGTGGGGCTGTGTAAAGGCTCCCCTGGGGAGTTCAGATGTACCCAAAGCCTTCCTTTGGGGGCACTTTTGGATGGTCGAATGGCGCTTGTAGCACGTTTTCTGGGGCCCGATTTTTCAGTCGTCTGCCATGCAGGCCAGGGTTATATTTAGGGTTGCTGTGAAAGAGCGAATACGGAGGGTCCAGTTGCATGTGGGGCTGCATAAAGGCTCCCCTGGGGAGTTCAGATGTACCCAAAGCCTTCCTTTGGGGGCACTTTTGGATGGGCGAATGGGGCTCGTAACACATTTTCTGTGGCCCGAGATTTCAGTCGACTGCCAGGCGTGCTAGGGCTATATTTAGGCTTGAGGTGAAAGAGTGAACCCGGAGGGTCCAGTTGCATGTGGGGCTGCGTAAAGGCTCCCCTGGGGAGTTCACTTGTACCCAAAGCCTTCCTTTGGGGGCACTTCTGGATGGGTTAATGGGGTAGGAAATGCATTTTATGGAGCCCGAGTTTTCAGTCTTCTGCCATGGTGGCTAGGGGTATATTTAGGGTTGATCGTAAACAGTGAACAAGGAGGGTCCAGTTGCATGTGGGGCTGCGTAAAGGCTCCCCTGGGGAGATCACTTGTACCCAAAACCTTCCTTTGCGGGCACTTTTGGATGTGCGAAAAGGGCTCGTAACGCATTTCCTGGGGCCTGATTTTTCAGTCGTCTCCGATGACTGCTAGGGCTATGTTTAGGGATGCTCGGAAACAGCGAGCTCGGAGGGTCCAGTTGCATATGGGGCTGCGTAAAGGCTGCCCTGGGAACTTCAGATGTACCGAAAGCCTTCTTTTGGGGGCACTTTTGGATGGTCCTAAGGGGCTCGCAACGCATTTCCTGAGGCCTGATTTTTCAGTCTTCTCCGATGACGGCCAGGGCTACGTTTAGTTTTGCTCAGGAACAGCGAACCCGGAGGGTCCAGTTGCATGTGGGGCTGCGTAAAGGCTCCCCTGGGGAGTTCTCTTGTACCCAAAGCCTTCCTTTGGTGACACTTTTGGATGGTCCAAAGTGGCTTGCAACGCGTTTTCTGGGGCCCGGGTTTTCAGTCTTCTCCCATGCCGGCTAGGGATACATTTAGGGTTGCTCGGAAAAATCGAACCCGAAGGGTCCAATTGCATGTGGGGCTGCGTAAAGGCTCCCCTGGGGAGTTCTCTTGTACCCAAAGCCTTCCTTTGGGGGCACTTTTGGATGGGCGAAAAGGGCTCGTAACGCATTTCCTGGGGCCTGATTTTACAGTCGTCATCGATGCCGGCTAGGGTTATATTTAGGGATGCTCAGAAACAGCGAACCCGGAGGGTCCAGTTGCATGTGGGGCTGCGTAAAGGCTCCCCTGGGGAGTTCACTTGTACCCAAAGCCTTCCTTTGGGGGCACTTTTGGATGGGCGAAAAGGGCTCGCAACGCATTTTTTGTGGCCTGATTTTTCAGTCGTCTTCGATTCCGGCTAGGGCTGTGTTTAGGGATGCTGGGAAACAGCGAACTCGGAGGGTCCAGTTGCATGTGGGGCTGCGTAAAGGCTCCCCTGGGGAGTTCACTTGTACCCAAAGCCTTCCTTTAGGGGCACTTTTGGATGGTCCAAAACGGCTTGCAACGCGTTTCCTGCGGCCTGATTTTACAGTCGTCTCCGATGACGGCCAGGGCTACGTTTAGGTTTGCTCAGGAACAGCGAACCCGGAGGGTCCAGTTGCATGTGGGGCTGCGTAAAGGCTCCCCTGGGGAGTTCTCTTGTACCCATAGCCTTCCTTTGCGGGCACTTTTGCATGGTCCAAAGGGGCTTGCAACGCATTTCCTGGTACCTGATTTTTCAGTCGTCTGCAATGACGGCTAGGGCTACGTTTAGATTTGCTCAGGAACAGCGAACCCAGAGGGTCCAATTGCATGTGGGGCTGGGTAAAGGCTCCCCTGGGGAGTTCACTTGTATCCAAAGCCTTCCTTTGGTGACACTTTTGGATGGGCGAAAAGGCCTCGTAACGCATTTCCTGGGGCCTGATTTTTCAGTCGTCTCCGATGACTGCTAGGGCTATGTTTAGGGATGCTTGGAAACAGCGAACTCGGAGGGTCAAGTTGCATATGGGGCTGCGTAAAGGCTCCCCTGGGAACTTCAGATGTACCGAAAGCCTTCCTTTGGGGGCACTTTTGGATGGGCGAAAAGGGCTCGTAACGCATTTCCTGGGGCCTGATTTTTCAGTCATTTTCGATGCCGTCTAGGGCTATGTTCAGGGATGCTCGGAAACAGCGAACCCGGAGGGTCCAGTTGCATGTGGGGCTGCGTAAAGGCTCCCCTGGGGAGTTCTCTTGTACCCAAAGTCTTCCTTTGGGGGCACATTTGGATGGGCGAAAAGGGCTCGTAACGCATTTCCTGGGGCCTGATTTTTCAGTCGTCTCCGATGACTGCTAGGGCTATGTTTAGGGATGTTCGGAAACAGCGAACTCGGAGGGTCCAGTTGCATATGGGGCTGCGTAAAGGCTGCCCTGGGAACTTCAGATGTACCGAAAGCCTTCCTTTGGGGGCACTTTTGGATGGTCCTAAGGGGCTCGCAACGCATTTCCTGGGGCCTTATTTTTCACTCGTCTCCGATGACGGCCAGGGCTACGTTTAGGTTTGCTGAGGAACAGCGAACCCGGAGGGTCCAGTTGCATGTGGGGCTGCGTAAAGGCTCCCCTGGGGAGTTCTCTTGTACCCAAAGCCTTCCTTTGGTGACACTTTTGGATGGTCCAAAGGGGCTTGCAACGCGTTTTCTGGGGCCCGGGTTTTCAGTCTTCTCCCATGACGCCTAGGGATATATTTAGGGTTGCTCGGAAAAATCGAACCCGAATGGTCCAGTTGCATGTGGGGCTGCGTAAAGGCTCCCCTGGGGAGTTCTCTTGTACCCAAAGCCTTCCTTTGGGGGCACTTTTGGATGGGCGAAAAGGGCTTGCAACGCATTTCCTGGGGCCTGATTTTTCAGTCGTCTTCGATGCCGGCTAGGGCTATGTTTAGGGATGCTGGGAAACAGCGAGCTCGGAGGTTCCAGTTGCATGTGGGGCTGCGTAAAGGCTCCCCTGGGGAGATCACTTGTACCCAAAGCCTTCCTTTGCGGGCACTTTTGGATGGGCGAAAAGGGCTCGTAACGCATTTCCTGGGGCCTGATTTTTCAGTCGTCTCTGATGACTGCTAGGGCTATGTTTATGGATGCTCGGAAACAGCGAATGCGGAGAGTCCAGTTGCATGTGGGACTGCGTAAAGGCTCCCCTGGGGAGTTCACTTGTACCCAAAGCCTTCTTTGGGGGCACTTTTGGATGGTCCAAAACGGCTCGCAACGCATTTCCTGCGGCCTGATTTTTCAGTCGTCTCCGATGACGGCTAGGGCTACGTTTAGGTTTGCTCAGGAACAGCGAACCCGGAGGGTCCAGTTGCATGTGGGGCTGCGTAAAGGCTCCCCTGGGGAGTTCTCTTGTACCCAAAGCCTTCCTTTGGTGACACTTTTGGATGGTCCAAAGTGGCTTGCAACGCGTTTTCTGGGGCCCGGGTTTTCAGTCTTCTCCCATGCCGGCTAGGGATATATTTAGGGTTGCTCGGAAAAATCGAACCCGAAGGGTCCAATTGCATGTGGGGCTGCGTAAAGGCTCCCCTGGGGAGTTCTCTTGTACCCAAAGCCTTCCTTTGGGGGCACTTTTGGATGGGCGAAAAGGGCTCGTAACGCATTTCCTGGGGCCTGATTTTACAGTCGTCATCGATGCCGGCTAGGGCTACGTTTAGGGATGCTCGGAAACAGCGAACCCGGAGGGTCCAGTTGCATGTGGGGCTGCGTAAAGGCTCCCCTGGGGAGTTCACTTGTACCCAAAGCCTTCATTTGGTGACACTTTTGGATGGGCGAAAAGGGCTCGCAGCGCATTTCCTGTGGCCTGATTTTTCAGTCGTCTTCGATGCCGGCTAGGGCTGTGTTTAGGGATGCTGGGATACAGCGAACGCGGAGGGTCCAGTTGCATGTGGGGCTGCGTAAAGGCTCCCCTGGGGAGATCACTTGTACCCAAAGCCTTCCTTTGCGGGCACTTTTGGATGGGCGAAAAGGGCTCGTAACGCCTTTCCTGGGGCCTGATTTTTCAGTCGTCTCCGATGACTGCTAGGGCTATGTTTAGGGATGCTCGGAAACAGCGAGCTCGGAGGGTCCAGTTGCATATGGGGCTGTGTAAAGGCTCCCCTGGGAACTTCAGATGTACCGAAAGCCTTCCTTTGGGGGCACTTTTCGAAGGTCCAAAACGGCTCGCAACGCATTTCCTGGGGCCTGATTTTACAGTCGTCTCCGATGACGGCCAGGGCTACGTTTAGGTTTGCTCAGGAACAGCGAACCCGGAGGGTCCAGTTGCATGTGGGGCTGCGTAAAGGCTCCCCTGGGGAGTTCTCTTGTACCCAAAGCCTTCCTTTGGGGGCACTTTTGGATGGGCGAAAAGGGCTCGTAACGCATTTCCTGGGGCCTGATTTTACAGTCGTCATCGATGCCGGCTAGGGTTATATTTAGGGATGCTCAGAAACAGCGAACCCGGAGGGTCCAGTTGCATGTGGGGCTGCGTAAAGGCTCCCCTGGGGAGTTCACTTGTACCCAAAGCCTTCCTTTGGGGGCACTTTTGGATGGGCGAAAAGGGCTCGCAACGCATTTTTTGTGGCCTGATTTTTCAGTCGTCTTCGATTCCGGCTAGGGCTGTGTTTAGGGATGCTGGGAAACAGCGAACTCGGAGGGTCCAGTTGCATGTGGGGCTGCGTAAAGGCTCCCCTGGGGAGTTCACTTGTACCCAAAGCCTTCCTTTAGGGGCACTTTTGGATGGTCCAAAACGGCTTGCAACGCGTTTCCTGCGGCCTGATTTTACAGTCGTCTCCGATGACGGCCAGGGCTACGTTTAGGTTTGCTCAGGAACAGCGAACCCGGAGGGTCCAGTTGCATGTGGGGCTGCGTAAAGGCTCCCCTGGGGAGTTCTCTTGTACCCATAGCCTTCCTTTGCGGGCACTTTTGCATGGTCCAAAGGGGCTTGCAACGCATTTCCTGGTACCTGATTTTTCAGTCGTCTGCAATGACGGCTAGGGCTACGTTTAGATTTGCTCAGGAACAGCGAACCCAGAGGGTCCAATTGCATGTGGGGCTGGGTAAAGGCTCCCCTGGGGAGTTCACTTGTATCCAAAGCCTTCCTTTGGTGACACTTTTGGATGGGCGAAAAGGCCTCGTAACGCATTTCCTGGGGCCTGATTTTTCAGTCGTCTCCGATGACTGCTAGGGCTATGTTTAGGGATGCTTGGAAACAGCGAACTCGGAGGGTCAAGTTGCATATGGGGCTGCGTAAAGGCTCCCCTGGGAACTTCAGATGTACCGAAAGCCTTCCTTTGGGGGCACTTTTGGATGGGCGAAAAGGGCTCGTAACGCATTTCCTGGGGCCTGATTTTTCAGTCATTTTCGATGCCGTCTAGGGCTATGTTCAGGGATGCTCGGAAACAGCGAACCCGGAGGGTCCAGTTGCATGTGGGGCTGCGTAAAGGCTCCCCTGGGGAGTTCTCTTGTACCCAAAGTCTTCCTTTGGGGGCACATTTGGATGGGCGAAAAGGGCTCGTAACGCATTTCCTGGGGCCTGATTTTTCAGTCGTCTCCGATGACTGCTAGGGCTATGTTTAGGGATGTTCGGAAACAGCGAACTCGGAGGGTCCAGTTGCATATGGGGCTGCGTAAAGGCTGCCCTGGGAACTTCAGATGTACCGAAAGCCTTCCTTTGGGGGCACTTTTGGATGGTCCTAAGGGGCTCGCAACGCATTTCCTGGGGCCTTATTTTTCACTCGTCTCCGATGACGGCCAGGGCTACGTTTAGGTTTGCTGAGGAACAGCGAACCCGGAGGGTCCAGTTGCATGTGGGGCTGCGTAAAGGCTCCCCTGGGGAGTTCTCTTGTACCCAAAGCCTTCCTTTGGTGACACTTTTGGATGGTCCAAAGGGGCTTGCAACGCGTTTTCTGGGGCCCGGGTTTTCAGTCTTCTCCCATGACGCCTAGGGATATATTTAGGGTTGCTCGGAAAAATCGAACCCGAATGGTCCAGTTGCATGTGGGGCTGCGTAAAGGCTCCCCTGGGGAGTTCTCTTGTACCCAAAGCCTTCCTTTGGGGGCACTTTTGGATGGGCGAAAAGGGCTTGCAACGCATTTCCTGGGGCCTGATTTTTCAGTCGTCTTCGATGCCGGCTAGGGCTATGTTTAGGGATGCTGGGAAACAGCGAGCTCGGAGGTTCCAGTTGCATGTGGGGCTGCGTAAAGGCTCCCCTGGGGAGATCACTTGTACCCAAAGCCTTCCTTTGCGGGCACTTTTGGATGGGCGAAAAGGGCTCGTAACGCATTTCCTGGGGCCTGATTTTTCAGTCGTCTCTGATGACTGCTAGGGCTATGTTTATGGATGCTCGGAAACAGCGAATGCGGAGAGTCCAGTTGCATGTGGGACTGCGTAAAGGCTCCCCTGGGGAGTTCACTTGTACCCAAAGCCTTCTTTGGGGGCACTTTTGGATGGTCCAAAACGGCTCGCAACGCATTTCCTGCGGCCTGATTTTTCAGTCGTCTCCGATGACGGCTAGGGCTACGTTTAGGTTTGCTCAGGAACAGCGAACCCGGAGGGTCCAGTTGCATGTGGGGCTGCGTAAAGGCTCCCCTGGGGAGTTCTCTTGTACCCAAAGCCTTCCTTTGGTGACACTTTTGGATGGTCCAAAGTGGCTTGCAACGCGTTTTCTGGGGCCCGGGTTTTCAGTCTTCTCCCATGCCGGCTAGGGATATATTTAGGGTTGCTCGGAAAAATCGAACCCGAAGGGTCCAATTGCATGTGGGGCTGCGTAAAGGCTCCCCTGGGGAGTTCTCTTGTACCCAAAGCCTTCCTTTGGGGGCACTTTTGGATGGGCGAAAAGGGCTCGTAACGCATTTCCTGGGGCCTGATTTTACAGTCGTCATCGATGCCGGCTAGGGCTACGTTTAGGGATGCTCGGAAACAGCGAACCCGGAGGGTCCAGTTGCATGTGGGGCTGCGTAAAGGCTCCCCTGGGGAGTTCACTTGTACCCAAAGCCTTCATTTGGTGACACTTTTGGATGGGCGAAAAGGGCTCGCAGCGCATTTCCTGTGGCCTGATTTTTCAGTCGTCTTCGATGCCGGCTAGGGCTGTGTTTAGGGATGCTGGGATACAGCGAACGCG
Organism: Anas acuta; assembly: GCF_963932015.1. NCBI lineage: Eukaryota > Metazoa > Chordata > Aves > Anseriformes > Anatidae > Anas > Anas acuta. The sequence goes on from NC_088999.1 coordinate 297,054, forward strand.
GAGGGTCCAGTTGCATGTGGGGCTGCGTAAAGGCTCCCCTGGGGAGATCACTTGTACCCAAAGCCTTCCTTTGCGGGCACTTTTGGATGGGCGAAAAGGGCTCGTAACGCCTTTCCTGGGGCCTGATTTTTCAGTCGTCTCCGATGACTGCTAGGGCTATGTTTAGGGATGCTCGGAAACAGCGAGCTCGGAGGGTCCAGTTGCATATGGGGCTGTGTAAAGGCTCCCCTGGGAACTTCAGATGTACCGAAAGCCTTCCTTTGGGGGCACTTTTCGAAGGTCCAAAACGGCTCGCAACGCATTTCCTGGGGCCTGATTTTACAGTCGTCTCCGATGACGGCCAGGGCTACGTTTAGGTTTGCTCAGGAACAGCGAACCCGGAGGGTCCAGTTGCATGTGGGGCTGCGTAAAGGCTCCCCTGGGGAGTTCTCTTGTACCCAAAGCCTTCCTTTGGTGACACTTTTGGATGGTCCAAAGGGGCTCGCAACGCATTTCCTGGGGCCTGATTTTTTATTCGTCTGCGATGACGGCTAGGGCTACGTTTAGATTTGCTCAGGAACAGCGAACCCGGAGGGTCCAGTTGCATGTGGGGCTGCGTAAAGGCTCCCCTGGGGAGTTCACTTGTACCCAAAGCCTTCCTTTGGGGGCACTTTTGGATGGGCGAAAAGGGCTTGCAACGCATTTCCTGGGGCCTGATTTTTCAGTCGTCTTCGATGCCGGCTAGGGCTATGTTTAGGGATGCTCGGAAACAGCGAACCCGGAGGGTCCAGTTGCATGTGGGGCTGCGTAAAGGCTCCCCTGGGGAGTTCTCTTGTACCCAAAGTCTTCATTTGGGGGCACATTTGGATGGGCGAAAAGGGCTCGGAACGCATTTCCTGGGGCCTGATTTTTCACACATCTTCGATGACGGCCAGGGCTACATTTCGGTTTGCTCAGGAACAGCGAACCCGGAGGGTCCAGTTGCATGTGGGGCTGCGTAAAGGCTCCCCTGGGGAGATCACTTGTACCCAAAACCTTCCTTTGGTGACACTTTTGGATGGGCGAAAAGGGCTCGTAACGCATTTCCTGGGGCCTGATTTTTCAGTCGTCTCCGATGACTGCTAGGGCTATGTTTAGGGATGCTCGGAAACAGCGAGCTCGGAGGGTCCAGTTGCATATGGGGCTGCGTAAAGGCTGCCCTGGGAACTTCAGATGTACCGAAAGCCTTCTTTTGGGGGCACTTTTGGATGGTCCTAAGGGGCTCGCAACGCATTTCCTGGGGCCTGATTTTTCAGTCTTCTCCGATGACGGCCAGGGCTACGTTTAGTTTTGCTCAGGAACAGCGAACCCGGAGGGTCCAGTTGCATGTGGGGCTGCGTAAAGGCTCCCCTGGGGAGTTCTCTTGTACCCAAAGCCTTCCTTTGGTGACACTTTTGGATGGTCCAAAGTGGCTTGCAACGCGTTTTCTGGGGCCCGGGTTTTCAGTCTTCTCCCATGCCGGCTAGGGATACATTTAGGGTTGCTCGGAAAAATCGAACCCGAAGGGTCCAATTGCATGTGGGGCTGCGTAAAGGCTCCCCTGGGGAGTTCTCTTGTACCCAAAGCCTTCCTTTGGGGGCACTTTTGGATGGGCGAAAAGGGCTCGTAACGCATTTCCTGGGGCCTGATTTTACAGTCGTCATCGATGCCGGCTAGGGTTATATTTAGGGATGCTCGGAAACAGCGAACCCGGAGGGTCCAGTTGCATGTGGGGCTGCGTAAAGGCTCCCCTGGGGAGTTCACTTGTACCCAAAGCCTTCCTTTGGGGGCACTTTTGGATGGGCGAAAAGGGCTCGCAACGCATTTTTTGTGGCCTGATTTTTCAGTCGTCTTCGATTCCGGCTAGGGCTGTGTTTAGGGATGCTGGGAAACAGCGAACTCGGAGGGTCCAGTTGCATGTGGGGCTGCGTAAAGGCTCCCCTGGGGAGTTCACTTGTACCCAAAGCCTTCCTTTGGGGGCACTTTTGGATGGTCCAAAACGGCTTGCAACGCGTTTCCTGCGGCCTGATTTTACAGTCGTCTCCGATGACGGCCAGGGCTACGTTTAGGTTTGCTCAGGAACAGCGAACCCGGAGGGTCCAGTTGCATGTGGGGCTGCGTAAAGGCTCCCCTGGGGAGTTCTCTTGTACCCATAGCCTTCCTTTGCGGGCACTTTTGCATGGTCCAAAGGGGCTTGCAACGCATTTCCTGGTACCTGATTTTTCAGTCGTCTGCAATGACGGCTAGGGCTACGTTTAGATTTGCTCAGGAACAGCGAACCCAGAGGGTCCAATTGCATGTGGGGCTGGGTAAAGGCTCCCCTGGGGAGTTCACTTGTATCCAAAGCCTTCCTTTGGTGACACTTTTGGATGGGCGAAAAGGCCTCGTAACGCATTTCCTGGGGCCTGATTTTTCAGTCGTCTCCGATGACTGCTAGGGCTATGTTTAGGGATGCTTGGAAACAGCGAACTCGGAGGGTCCAGTTGCATATGGGGCTGCGTAAAGGCTCCCCTGGGAACTTCAGATGTACCGAAAGCCTTCCTTTGGGGGCACTTTTGGATGGTCCAAAGGGGCTTGCAACGTATTTCCTGGGGCCTGATTTTTCAGTCGTCTCCGATGACGGCAAGGGCTACGTTTAGGTTTGCCGAGGAACAGCGAACCCGGAGGGTCCAGTTGCATGTGGGGCTGCGTAAAGGCTCCCCTGGGGAGTTCTCTTGTACCCAAAGCCTTCCTTTGGTGACACTTTTGGATGGTCCAAAGGGGCTTGCAACGCGTTTTCTGGGGTTTGGGTTTTCAGTCTTCTCCCATGCCGGCAAGGGTTATGTTTAGAGTTGCTCGGAAAGAGCGAACCCGGAGGGTCCAGTTGCATGTGGGGCTGCGTAAAGGCTCCCCTGGGGAGTTCAGATGTACCCAAAGCCTTCCTTTGGGGGCACTTTTGGATGGGCGAATGGGGCTCGTAACACATTTTCTGTGGCCCGAGCTTTCAGTCGACTGCCAGGCGTGCTAGGGCTATATTTAGGGTTGCTGTGAAAGAGCGAATACGGAGGGTCCAGTTGCATGTGGGGCTGCGTAAAGGCTCCCCTGGGGAGTTCAGATGTACCCAAAGCCTTCCTTTGGGGGCACTTTTGGATGGTCGAATGGCGCTTGTAGCACGTTTTCTGGGGCCCGATTTTTCAGTTGTCTGCCATGCGGGCCAGGGTTATATTTAGGGTTGCTGTGAAAGAGCGAATACGGAGGGTCCAGTTGCATGTGGGGCTGCATAAAGGCTCCCCTGGGGAGTTCACTTGTACCCAAAGCCTTCCTTTGGGGGCACTTTTGGATGGGCGAAAGGGGCTTGCAACGTTTTTCTGTGGCCCGAGCTTTCAGTGGACTGCCAGGCGTGCTAGGGCTATATTTAGGCTTGCGGTGAAAGAGTGAACCCGGAGGGTCCAGTTGCATGTGGTGCTGCATAAAGGCTCCCCTGGGGAGTTCACTTGTACCCAAAGCCTTCCTTTGGGGCATTTTTGGATGGTCGAACGGGGCTTGTAGCACGTTTTCTGGGGCCCGATTTTTCAGTCGTCTGCCATGCGGGCCAGGGTTATATTTAGGGTTGCTGTGAAAGAGTGAACCCGGAGGGTCCAGTTGCATGTGGTGCTGCATAAAGGCTCCCCTGGGGAGTTCAGATGTACCCAAAGCCTTCCTTTGGGGGCACTTTTGGATGGGCGAATGGGGCTCGTAACACATTTTCTGGAGCCCGAGCTTTCAGTCGACTGCCAGGCGTGCTAGGGCTATATTTAGGGTTGCTGTCAAAGAGCGAATACGGAGGGTCCAGTTGCATGTGGGGCTGTGTAAAGGCTCCCCTGGGGAGTTCAGATGTACCCAAAGCCTTCCTTTGGGGGCACTTTTGGATGGTCGAATGGCGCTTGTAGCACGTTTTCTGGGGCCCGATTTTTCAGTCGTCTGCCATGCAGGCCAGGGTTATATTTAGGGTTGCTGTGAAAGAGCGAATACGGAGGGTCCAGTTGCATGTGGGGCTGCATAAAGGCTCCCCTGGGGAGTTCAGATGTACCCAAAGCCTTCCTTTGGGGGCACTTTTGGATGGGCGAATGGGGCTCGTAACACATTTTCTGTGGCCCGAGCTTTCAGTCGACTGCCAGGCGTGCTAGGGCTATATTTAGGCTTGAGGTGAAAGAGTGAACCCGGAGGGTCCAGTTGCATGTGGGGCTGCGTAAAGGCTCCCCTGGGGAGTTCACTTGTACCCAAAGCCTTCCTTTGAGGGCACTTCTGGATGGGTTAATGGGGTAGGAAATGCATTTTATGGAGCCCGAGTTTTCAGTCTTCTGCCATGGTGGCTAGGGGTATATTTAGGGTTGCTCGTAAACAGTGAACAAGGAGGGTCCAGTTGCATGTGGGGCTGCGTAAAGGCTCCCCTGGGGAGATCACTTGTACCCAAAACCTTCCTTTGCGGGCACTTTTGGATGTGCGAAAAGGGCTCGTAACGCATTTCCTGGGGCCTGATTTTTCAGTCGTCTCCGATGACTGCTAGGGCTATGTTTAGGGATGCTCGGAAACAGCGAGCTCGGAGGGTCCAGTTGCATATGGGGCTGCGTAAAGGCTCCCCTGGGAACTTCAGATGTACCGAAAGCCTTCTTTTGGGGGCACTTTTGGATGGTCCTAAGGGGCTCGCAACGCATTTCCTGGGGCCTGATTTTTCAGTCTTCTCCGATGACGGCCAGGGCTACGTTTAGTTTTGCTCAGGAACAGCGAACCCGGAGGGTCCAGTTGCATGTGGGGCTGCGTAAAGGCTCCCCTGGGGAGTTCTCTTGTACCCAAAGCCTTCCTTTGGTGACACTTTTGGATGGTCCAAAGTGGCTTGCAACGCGTTTTCTGGGGCCCGGGTTTTCAGTCTTCTCCCATGCCGGCTAGGGATACATTTAGGGTTGCTCGGAAAAATCGAACCCGAAGGGTCCAATTGCATGTGGGGCTGCGTAAAGGCTCCCCTGGGGAGTTCTCTTGTACCCAAAGCCTTCCTTTGGGGGCACTTTTGGATGGGCGAAAAGGGCTCGTAACGCATTTCCTGGGGCCTGATTTTACAGTCGTCATCGATGCCGGCTAGGGTTATATTTAGGGATGCTCAGAAACAGCGAACCCGGAGGGTCCAGTTGCATGTGGGGCTGCGTAAAGGCTCCCCTGGGGAGATCACTTGTACCCAAAGCCTTCCTTTGCGGGCACTTTTGGATGGGCGAAAAGGGCTCGCAACGCATTTTTTGTGGCCTGATTTTTCAGTCGTCTTCGATTCCGGCTAGGGCTGTGTTTAGGGATGCTGGGAAACAGCGAACTCGGAGGGTCCAGTTGCATGTGGGGCTGCGTAAAGGCTCCCCTGGGGAGTTCACTTGTACCCAAAGCCTTCCTTTAGGGGCACTTTTGGATGGTCCAAAACGGCTTGCAACGCGTTTCCTGCGGCCTGATTTTACAGTCGTCTCCGATGACGGCCAGGGCTACGTTTAGGTTTGCTCAGGAACAGCGAACCCGGAGGGTCCAGTTGCATGTGGGGCTGCGTAAAGGCTCCCCTGGGGAGTTCTCTTGTACCCAAAGCCTTCCTTTGCGGGCACTTTTGCATGGTCCAAAGGGGCTTGCAACGCATTTCCTGGTACCTGATTTTTCAGTCGTCTGCAATGACGGCTAGGGCTACGTTTAGAGTTGCTCGGAAAGAGCGAACCCGGAGGGTCCAATTGCATGTGGGGCTGGGTAAAGGCTCCCCTGGGGAGTTCACTTGTATCCAAAGCCTTCCTTTGGTGACACTTTTGGATGGGCGAAAAGGCCTCGTAACGCATTTCCTGGGGCCTGATTTTTCAGTCGTCTCCGATGACTGCTAGGGCTATGTTTAGGGATGCTTGGAAACAGCGAACTCGGAGGGTCCAGTTGCATATGGGGCTGCGTAAAGGCTCCCCTGGGAACTTCAGATGTACCGAAAGCCTTCCTTTGGGGGCACTTTTGGATGGTCCAAAGGGGCTTGCAACGTATTTCCTGGGGCCTGATTTTTCAGTCGTCTCCGATGACGGCAAGGGCTACGTTTAGGTTTGCTGAGGAACAGCGAACCCGGAGGGTCCAGTTGCATGTGGGGCTGCGTAAAGGCTCCCCTGGGGAGTTCTCTTGTACCCAAAGCCTTCCTTTGGTGACACTTTTGGATGGTCCAAAGGGGCTTGCAACGCGTTTTCTGGGGTTTGGGTTTTCAGTCTTCTCCCATGCCGGCAAGGGTTATGTTTAGAGTTGCTCGGAAAGAGCGAACCCGGAGGGTCCAGTTGCATGTGGGGCTGCGTAAAGGCTCCCCTGGGGAGTTCAGATGTACCCAAAGCCTTCCTTTGGGGGCACTTTTGGATGGGCGAATGGGGCTCGTAACACATTTTCTGTGGCCCGAGCTTTCAGTCGACTGCCAGGCGTGCTAGGGCTATATTTAGGGTTGCTGTGAAAGAGCGAATACGGAGGGTCCAGTTGCATGTGGGGCTGCGTAAAGGCTCCCCTGGGGAGTTCAGATGTACCCAAAGCCTTCCTTTGGGGGCACTTTTGGATGGTCGAATGGCGCTTGTAGCACGTTTTCTGGGGCCCGATTTTTCAGTTGTCTGCCATGCGGGCCAGGGTTATATTTAGGGTTGCTGTGAAAGAGCGAATACGGAGGGTCCAGTTGCATGTGGGGCTGCATAAAGGCTCCCCTGGGGAGTTCACTTGTACCCAAAGCCTTCCTTTGGGGGCACTTTTGGATGGGCGAAAGGGGCTTGCAACGTTTTTCTGTGGCCCGAGCTTTCAGTGGACTGCCAGGCGTGCTAGGGCTATATTTAGGCTTGCGGTGAAAGAGTGAACCCGGAGGGTCCAGTTGCATGTGGGGCTGCATAAAGGCTCCCCTGGGGAGTTCACTTGTACCCAAAGCCTTCCTTTGGGGCATTTTTGGATGGTCGAACATGGCTTGTAGCACGTTTTCTGGGGCCCGATTTTTCAGTCGTCTGCCATGCGGGCCAGGGTTATATTTAGGGTTGCTGTGAAAGAGTGAACCCGGAGGGTCCAGTTGCATGTGGTGCTGCATAAAGGCTCCCCTGGGGAGTTCAGATGTACCCAAAGCCTTCCTTTGGGGGCACTTTTGGATGGGCGAATGGGGCTCGTAACACATTTTCTGGAGCCCGAGCTTTCAGTCGACTGCCAGGCGTGCTAGGGCTATATTTAGGGTTGCTGTCAAAGAGCGAATACGGAGGGTCCAGTTGCATGTGGGGCTGTGTAAAGGCTCCCCTGGGGAGTTCAGATGTACCCAAAGCCTTCCTTTGGGGGCACTTTTGGATGGTCGAATGGCGCTTGTAGCACGTTTTCTGGGGCCCGATTTTTCAGTTGTCTGCCATGCAGGCCAGGGTTATATTTAGGGTTGCTGTGAAAGAGCGAATACGGAGGGTCCAGTTGCATGTGGGGCTGCATAAAGGCTCCCCTGGGGAGTTCAGATGTACCCAAAGCCTTCCTTTGGGGGCACTTTTGGATGGGCGAATGGGGCTCGTAACACATTTTCTGTGGCCCGAGCTTTCAGTCGACTGCCAGGCGTGCTAGGGATATATTTAGGCTTGAGGTGAAAGAGTGAACCCGGAGGGTCCAGTTGCATGTGGGGCTGCATAAAGGCTCCCCTGGGGAGTTCACTTGTACCCAAAGCCTTCCTTTGGGGGCACTTCTGGATGGGTTAATGGGGTAGGAAATGCATTTTATGGAGCCCGAGTTTTCAGTCTTCTGCCATGGTGGCTAGGGGTATATTTAGGGTTGCTCGTAAACAGTGAACAAGGAGGGTCCAGTTGCATGTGGGGCTGCGTAAAGGCTCCCCTGTGGAGTTCACTTGTACCCAAAGCCTTCCTTTGGGGGCACTTTTAGATGGGCGAAAGGGGCTTGTTGCACGTTTTCTGGGGCCCGATTTTTCAGTTGTCTGCCATGCGGACCAGGGTTATATTTAGGGTTGCTGTGAAAGAGCGAATACGGAGGGTCCAGTTGCATGTGGGGCTGCATAAAGGCTCCCCTGGGGAGATCACTTGTACCCAAAGCCTTCCTTTGGGGGCACTTTTGGATGGGCGAAAGGGGCTTGAAACGTTTTTTTGTGGCCCGAGCTTTCAGTGGACTGCCAGGCGTGCTAGGGCTATATTTAGGCTTGCGGTGAAAGAGTGAACCCGGAGGGTCCAGTTGCATGTGGTGCTGCATAAAGGCTCCCCTGGGGAGTTCACTTGTACCCAAAGCCTTCCTTTGGGGCATTTTTGGATGGTCGAACGGGGCTTGTAGCACGTTTTCTGGGGCCCAATTTTTCAGTCGTCTGCCATGCGGGCCAGGGTTATATTTAGGGTTGCTGTAAAGAGCGAACACGGAGGGTCCAGTTGCATGTGGGGCTGCGTAAAGGCTCCCCTGGGGAGTTCACTTGTACCCAAAGCCTTTCTTTGGGGGCACTTCTGGATGGGTGAATGGGGCTTGAAACGCATTTTCTGGAGCCCGAGTTTTCAGTCTTCTGCCATGGTGGCTAGGGGTATATTTAGGGTTGCTCGTAAACAGTGAACAAGGAGGGACCAGTTGCATGTGGGGCTGCGTAAAGGCTCCCCTGGGGAGTTCACTTGTACCCAAAGCCTTCCTTTGGGGCATTTTTGGATGGTCGAACGGGGCTTGTAGCACGTTTTCTGCGGCCCGATTTTTCAGTCGTCTGCCATGCGGGCCAGGGTTATATTTAGGGTTGCTGTGAAAGAGCGAACACGGAGGGTCCAGTTGCATGTGGGGCTGCATAAAGGCTCCCCTGGGGCGTTCACTTGTACCCAAAGCCTTCCTTTGGGGGCACTTCTGTATGGGCGAAAGGGGCTTGAAACGCTTTTTCTAGAGCCCGAGTTTTCAGTCTTCTGCCATGCTGGCTACGGTTATATTTAGGGTTGCTGTAAAGAGCGAACACGGAGGGTCCAGTTGCATGTGGGGCTGCGTAAAGGCTCCCCTGGGGAGTTCAGATGTACCCAAAGCCTTCCTTTGGGGGCACTTTTGGATGGGCGAATGGGGCTCGTAACACATTTTCTGTGGCCCGAGCTTTCAGTCGACTGCCAGGCGTGCTAGGGCTATATTTAGGCTTGCGGTGAAAGAGTGAACCCGGAGGGTCCAGTTGCATGTGGGGCTGCATAAAGGCTCCCCTGGGGAGTTCACTTGTACACAAAGCCTTCCTTTGGGGGCACTTCTGGATGGGTGAATGGGGCTTGAAACGCATTTTCTGGAGCCCGAGTTTTCAGTCTTCTGCCATGGTGGCTAGGGGTATATTTAGGGTTGCTCGTAAACAGTGAACAAGGAGGGTCCAGTTGCATGTGGGGCTGCATAAAGGCTCCCCTGGGGAGTTCAGTTGTACCCAAAGCCTTCCTCTGGGGGCACTTTTGGATGGGCGAATTAGGCTTTTAATGCATTTTCTGTGGCCCGAGTTTTCAGTCGACTGCCAGGCGGGCCAGGGCTATATTTAGGGTTGCTGTGAAAGAGCGAATACGGAGGGTCCAGTTGCATGTGGGGCTGCATAAAGGCTCCCCTGGGGAGTTCACTTGTACCCAAAGCCTTCCTTTGGGGGCACTTCTGGATGGGTTAATGGGGTAGGAAATGCATTTTATGGAGCCCGAGTTTTCAGTCTTCTGCCATGGTGGCTAGGGGTATATTTAGGGTTGCTCGTAAACAGTGAACAAGGAGGGTCCAGTTGCATGTGGGGCTGCGTAAAGGCTCCCCTGTGGAGTTCAGTTGTACCCAAAGCCTTCCTTTGGGGGCACTTTTAGATGGGCGAAAGGGGCTTGGTGCACGTTTTCTGGGGCCCGATTTTTCAGTTGTCTGCCATGCGGACCAGGGTTATATTTAGGGTTGCTGTGAAAGAGCGAATACGGAGGGTCCAGTTGCATGTGGGGCTGCATAAAGGCTCCCCTGGGGAGATCACTTGTACCCAAAGCCTTCCTTTGGGGGCACTTTTGGATGGGCGAAAGGGGCTTGAAACGTTTTTCTGTGGCCCGAGCTTTCAGTGGACTGCCAGGCGTGCTAGGGCTATATTTAGGCTTGCGGTGAAAGAGTGAACCCGGAGGGTCCAGTTGCATGTGGGGCTGCATAAAGGCTCCCCTGGGGAGTTCACTTGTACCCAAAGCCTTCCTTTGGGGGCACATTTGGATGGGCGAAAAGGGCTCGTAACACATTTCCTGGGGCCTGATTTTTCAGTCGTCATCGATGCAGCTAGGGCTACGTTTCGGTTTGCTCAGGAACAGTGAACCCGGAGGGTCCAGTTGCATGTGGGGCTGCGTAAAGGCTCCCCTGGGGAGTTCACTTGTACCCAAAGCCTTCCTTTGCGGGCACTTTTGGATGGGCGAAAAGGGCTTGCATCGCATTTCCTGGGACCTGATTTTTCAGTCGTCTTCGATGCCGTCTAGGGCTATGTTTAGGGATGCTCGGAAACAGCGAACCCGGAGGGTCCAGTTGCATGTGGGGCTGCGTAAAGGCTCCCCTGGGGAGTTCTCTTGTACCCAAAGTCTTCATTTGGGGGCACATTTGGATGGGCGAAAAGGGCTCGGAACGCATTTCCTGGGGCCTGATTTTTCACACATCTTCGATGACGGCCAGGGCTACATTTCGGTTTGCTCAGGAACAGCGAACCCGGAGGGTCCAGTTGCATGTGGGGCTGCGTAAAGGCTCCCCTGGGGAGTTCACTTGTACCCAAAGCCTTCCTTTGCGGGCACTTTTGGATGGGCGAAAAGGGCTCGTAACGCATTTCCTGGGGCCTGATTTTTCAGTCGTCTCTGATGACTGCTAGGGTTATGTTTATGGATGCTCGGAAACAGCGAACGCGGAGGGTCCAGTTGCATGTGGGACTGCGTAAAGGCTCCCCTGGGGAGTTCACTTGTACCCAAAGCCTTCCTTTGCGGGCACTTTTGGATGGTCCAAAGCGGCTCGCAACGCATTTCCTGGGGCCTGATTTTTCAGTCGTCTCTGATGACAGCCAGGGCTACGTTTAGGTTTGCTCAGGAACAGCGAACCCGGAGGGTCCAGTTGCATGTGGGGCTGCGTAAAGGCTCCCCTGGGGAGTTCTCTTGTACCCAAAGCCTTCCTTTGGTGACACTTTTGGATGGTCCAAAGGGGCTTGCAACGCGTTTTCTGGGGCCCGGGTTTTCAGTCTTCTCCCATGCCGGCTAGGGATATATTTAGGGTTGATCGGAAAAATCGAACCCGGAGGGTCCAGTTGCATGTGGGGCTGCGTAAAGGCTCCCCTGGGGAGTTCACTTGTACCCAAGCCGTCCTTTGGTGACACTTTTGGATGGTCCAAAGGGGCTTGCAACGCGTTTTCTGGGGCCCGGGTTTTCAGTCTTCTCCCTTGCCGGCTAGGGATATATTTAGGGTTGTTCGAAAAATCGAACCCGGACGGTCCAGTTGCATGTGGGGCTGCGTAAAGGCTCCCCTGGGGAGATTACTTGTACCCAAAGCCTTCCTTTG